>NC_047112.1:108521770-108860516 GCF_902500255.1 Thalassophryne amazonica | reverse complement strand
GGTGCAGATTAAAGATGCTGTCTGTTAGTTTACATTTACACTCTGTCTCATGGTGTTAAAGTGTCTGATCAGCTCCTTGAGGCTCAGATTAAAGTTACTGCATGTTAGTTTATATTTACACTGTCTCACGGTGTTAAAGTGTCTGATCATCTCTCTGAGGCTCAGATTAAAGATGCTGTGTGTTATTTACATTACACTCTGTTTCACGGTGTTAAACTGTCTGATCAGCTCTCTGAGGCTCAGATTAAAGATGCTGTGTGGTTAGTTTTACATTTACACTCTGTTTTACGGTGTTAAACTGGTCTGATCAGCTCTCTGAGGTGCAGATTAAAGATGCCTTATGTTAGTTTCCATTTACACTCTGTCTCATGGTGTTAAAGTGTCTGATCAGCTCTATGAGGTGCGATTAAAGATCCTGTATGTTAGTTTCCATTTACACTCTGTCTCATGGTGTTAAAGTGTCTCATCAGCTCTATGAGGTGCGGATTAAAGATCCTGTATGTTAGTTTCCATTTACACTCTGTCTCATGGTGTTAAAGTGTCTGATCAGCTCTCTGAGGTGCGGATTAAAGATGCTGTATGTTAGTTTACATTTACACTCTGTCTCATGGTGTTAAAGTGTCTCATCAGCTCTCTGAGGTGCAGATTAAAGATGCTGTATGTTAGTTTACATTTACACTCTGTCTCATGGTGTTAAAGTGTCTGATCAGTTCTCTGAGGTGGAGATTAAAGATCCTGTATGTTAGTTTCCATTTACACTCTGTCTCATGGTGTTAAAGTGTCTGATCAGCTCTCTGAGGTGCGGATTAAAGATGCTTTATGTTAGTTTCCATTTACACTCTGTCTCATGGTGTTAAAGTGTCTGATCAGCTCTATGAGGTGCGGATTAAAGAGGCTGTATGTGAGTTTCCATTTACACTCTGTCTCATGGTGTTAAAGTGTCTGATCAGCTCTCTGAGGTGCAGATTAAAGAGGCTGTATGTGAGTTTCCATTTACACTCTGTCTCATGGTGTTAAGTGTCTGATCAGCTCTATGAGGTCCAGATTAAAGATCCTGTATGTTAGTTTCCATTTACACTCTGTCTCATGGTGTTAAAGTGTCTGATCAGCTCTCTGAGGTGCGGATTAAAGATGCTTTATGTTAGTTTCCATTTACACTCTGTCTCATGGTGTTAAAGTGTCTGATCAGCTCTATGAGGTGCGGATTAAAGAGGCTGTATGTGAGTTTCCATTTACACTCTGTCTCATGGTGTTAAAGTGTCTGATCAGCTCTCTGAGGTGCGGATTAAAGAGGCTGTATGTGAGTTTCCATTTACACTCTGTCTCATGGTGTTAAAGTGTCTGATCAGCTCTCTGAGGTGCAGATTAAAGATGCTGTATGTTAGTTTACATTTACACTCTGTCTCATGGGTTAAAGTGTCTGATCAGCTCTCTGAGGTGCGGATTAAAGATCCTGTATGTGAGTTTCCATTTACACTCTGTCTCATGGTGTTAAAGTGTCTGATCAGCTCTCTGAGGTGCGGATTAAAGAGGCTGTATGTGAGTTTCCATTTACACTCTGTCTCATGGTGTTAAAGTGTCTGATCAGCTCTCTGAGGGTGCAGATTAAAGATGCTGTATGTTAGTTTACATTTACACTCTGTCTCATGGTGTTAAGTGTCTGATCAGCTCTCTGAGGTGCGGAATTAAAGATCCTGTATGTGAGTTTCCATTTACACTCTGTCTCATGGTGTTAAAGTGTCTGATCAGCTCTCTGAGGTTGCGGATTAAAGATGCTGTATGTTAGTTTACATTTACACTCTGTCTCATGGTGTTAAAGTGTCTGATCAGCTCTCTGAGGTGCAGATTAAAGATGCTGTATGTTAGTTTACATTACACTCTGTCTCATGGTGTTAAAGTGTCTGATCAGCTCTGTGAGGTGCAGATTAAAGATGTTGTATGGTAGTTACATTTACACTCTGTCTCATGGTGTTAAAGTGTCTGATCAGCTCTCTGAGGTGCAGATTAAAGATGCCTGTATGTTAGTTTACATTTACACTCTGTCTCATGGTGTTAAAGTGTCTGATCAGCTCTCTGAGGTGCGGATTAAAGATCCTGTATGTTAGTTTCCATTTACACTCTGTCTCATGGTGTTAAAGTGTCTGATCAGCTCTCTGAGGTGCGGATTAAAGAGGCTGTATGTGAGTTTCCATTTACACTCTGTCTCATGGTGTTAAAGTGTCTGATCAGCTCTCTGAGGTGCAGATTAAAGATGCTGTATGTTAGTTTACATTTACCACTCTGTCTCATGGTGTTAAAGTGTCTGATCAGCTCTGTGAGGGTGCAGATTAAAGATGTTGTATGGTAGTTTACATTTACACTCTGTCTCATGGTGTTAAAGTGTATGATCAGATCCATGAGGTGCAGATTAAAGATGCTGTCTGTTAGTTTACATTTACACTCTGTCTCATGGTGTTAAAAGTGTCTGATCAGCTCCTTGGAGGCTCAGATTAAAGTTACTGCATGTAGTTATATTTACACACTGTCTCACGGTGTTTAAAGTGTCCTGATCATCTCTCTGAGGCTCAGATTAAAGTTACTGCATGTTAGTTTATATTTATATATTACCTGGCCTCACGTGTTAAAAGTGTCTGATCATCTCTCTGAGGCTCAGATTAAAAGATGCTGTGTGTTATTTTACATTTACACTCTGTTTCACGGTGTTAAACTGTCTGATCAGCTCTCTGAGGCTCAGATTAAAGATGCTGTGTGTTAGTTTACATTTACACTCTGTTTCACAAGTGTTAAAATGTCTGATCAGCTCTCTGAGGCTCA
Organism: Thalassophryne amazonica; assembly: GCF_902500255.1. Taxonomy (NCBI): domain Eukaryota; kingdom Metazoa; phylum Chordata; class Actinopteri; order Batrachoidiformes; family Batrachoididae; genus Thalassophryne; species Thalassophryne amazonica. The sequence continues at coordinate 108,857,702 of NC_047112.1, read as the reverse complement.
GATTAAACATGCTGTGTGTTAGTTTACATTTACACTGTGTTTCACAGTGTTAAACTGTCTGATCAGCTCTCTGAGGCTCAGATTAAAGATGCTGTGTGAATTTACATTACACTCTGTTTCATGGTGTTAAACTGTCTGATCAGCTCTCTGAGGCTCAGATTAAAGATGCTGTGTGTTAGTTTACATTTACACTCTGTTTCACAGTGTTAAACTGTCTGATCAGCTCTCTGAAACTGAGATTAAAGAGAAGTAGATATTTGAACACAACAGCAAATGCTGCATACATCCAATATTAATTTGTTTTAAACATTATTTATGACTAATATATAACATTGCATACAACAAAATGAAATATGAAGCGTGCATCATATATAAATTAAATTAGCTCTCAAGTTGTGGCTCTTACAATAGTTAAAAAAACATTACAACTCTTGAATTATTTATTTTATTCTGCTTTAACAATTTTGTAGCCGATTCTGGACATGCAAATGTAATAACTAGATTAAAAAAATGTTTCATTTCACATGACCTGCAGCCCTACAGTGATGTGGATGTACAAGAAAACCAAATGTCTTGTTGTATTTGACAGGAAGCCTTGTCGATTTAAAATACTGGGGGAAAACACCACAAGGCTTCAATCATTCTACAGTGTATTTTCTCAGGTCATCATAACATTCAGTATTTCAGATGTGTGACACATTATATTGACTGAAATGCTAATCAGAAATAATCTGTGTTTTATATCAAAAAGACTAAATTGTCTCGACTGAAACCAGACCTAAAATATATTCAGTTCTCTTTGAATAAAAGTAGGCAAACATTAACAAACTTTTAGTCGACTAAAACATGACTAAATCCAAATGGTATGTGAATGGATAAACATGACTAAAACTAAAAAGGACATTTGACAAAAGACTAAGACAAAATTAACACTTCAACACTGATGGGATTGAAACACATTCAAATTCCAACACATCCTCACTCCCAAGTTGCAATTTACTTTTTTACCCCAAATCTCAATATGTGACAAGTCGAATAGCCCCTTCATGTCATTTGGTGATTTCAGGGAATGTACTAACCCTAACAGTACCATGACCCAAGCACAGAAATAATGTTTCCTGATGGACTTGGAAGTCAAGTTGATGGGTCTGTCTGCTGTAAACATGTTTCCCGTCCGACTCTAAATGCAATGAAGAAGCAACCTACCCATCAGATAGTGAATCCAAAGGGACACTGACCAAGTGTAAATATGTGACAAGTAGGAAATAAGAATGTGAAGCAAATACGGATATTTACTGATAGCAAAATACTCAGCTTTATTAATGTACTTGAGTATTTTCTATCACCAATATTCAGCCCATTTATGATGACCCTCAAATTTAGCATAATAACTATTACAGCTCTGTTCTGGCTTGACATTGTAAATCCCAATGATGCAGGCTGTAGGATGGTGTCTCCTTGTATCGGTGGATGTCGCAGTCTGCCACAGAACGTTTCTCTCATGAAAATCACAAAACAGACTTTTAGAAGACTACAAACATTGCAGAACCATCTATCTATCTATCTATCTATCTATCTATCTATCTATCTATCTATCTACTATCTATCTATCTATCTATCTATCTATCTATCTATCTATCTAATCTATCTATCTATCTATGTGTGTATACTGTATAGGGTGTGGGTGGGTGAGGGGGGTTTTTCCTCCTCATCCTAATTAACAATTGATTTATAGAATCTTTGCAGTGTAATACCAGATTATACTATCAAAAAAGTATTGTGTGCCTGTGAACCTGTCCACATATGGACAGGTTCTACTGGCTCTACTGTGGTGGCTCTCACTGCGGAGACAAAAGAACCTGATAAAACAAAACACAAGAGAAAAGATAAAACCAACTAAAAATGAACATAAATATAAAGAAAGAAAGAAAGAAAGAAAGAAAGAAAGAAAGAAAGAAAGAAAGAAAGAAAACTGTTTCCTGTGAACACCTAGTGACTCTTACACCTCCACTTCATCCCTGTTTTATTTAAGGTTAATGACAATTTGTTTCGGTCAAAACCACATCTAAGTGTTTTTACACAAGAAAAAATAAAATGCAGTTAACTGCACATTTGTGTCTTTTTTCATGAAAATATGTTTTAAAGATCACATATGCTTTCATGGACTCTTGCTGTAATATGTTGTCAGTGGTTGAGATAGTTGCTGTAGGCATCTAAAATGCTCATAATCGGGTGAAACCTGATGTAAATCTCTTTGTGGTGTGTCGCTGATGTACGAGGTCTGTCAATAAAGTAACGGTCCTTTTTATTTTTTTCAAAAACTATATGGATTTCATTCATATGTTTTTACGTCAGACATGCTTGAACCCTCGTGCGCATGCGTGAGTTTTTCCACGCCTGTCGGTGACGTCATTCGCCTGTGAGCACTCCTTGTGGGAGGAGTCGTCCAGCCCCTCATCGGAATTCCTTTGTCTGAGAAGTTGCTGAGAGACTGGCGCGTTGTTTGATCAAAATTTTGTCTAAACCTGTGAGACACATCGAAGTGGACACGGTTCGAAAATTAAGCTGGTTTTCAGTGAAAATTTTAACGGCTGAGAGATTTTGAGGTGATTCTGTCACTTTAAGGACTTCCCACAGTGCGAGACGTCGCTCAGCGCTCTCAGCCGTCGTCGTCAGCCTGTTTCAAGCTGAAAACCTTCACATTTCAGGCTCTATTGATCCAGGACGTCGTGAGAGAACAGAGAAGTTTCAGAAGAAGTCAGTTTCAGCATTTTATCCGGATATTCCACTGTTAAAGGAGATTTTTTTAATGAAAGACGTGCGGACGGATCCGCGCGTCGGGACGCAGCCGACGCGGTGCGGCGGCACAGGAAAAACACCTCCGTGTTGATAACCATTTGTAAAATCCAGGCGGCTTTTGATGGCTTTCAGTGGAGTGAGTATATGAGAAATTGTTTAACAGGCAGGACATGTTCCAACTTGTCCTTAAGGCTTTCAACAGAGGTGTTTTCCTGTGGCGGAGCGCGCGTCGGCTGCGTCCCGACGCGCGGACCTGTCCGCACGTCTTTCATTAAAAAATCTCCTTTAACAGTGGAATATCCGGATAAAATGCTGAAACCGACTTCTTCTGAACTTCTCTGTTCTCTCACGACGTCCTGGATCAATAGAACCTGAAATGTGGAGGTTTTCAGCTTGAAACAGGCTGACGACGGCGGCTGAGAGCGCTGAGCGACGTCTCGCACTGTGGGAAGTCCTTAAAGCGACAGAATCACCTCAAAATCTCTCATCAGCCGTTAAAATTTTCACTGAAAACCAGCTTAATTTTTCGAACCGTGTCCACTTCGATGTGTCTCACAGGTTTAGAAAAAATTTTGAACAAACAAAGCGCCAGTCTCTCAGCAACTTCTCAGACAAAGGAATTCCGATGAGGGGCTGGACGACTCCTCCCACAAGGAGTGCTCACAGGCGAATGACGTCACCGACAGGCGTGGAAAAACTCACGCATGCGCACGAGGGTTCAAGCATGTCTGACGTAAAAACATATGAATGAAATCCATATAGTTTTTGAAAAAAATAAAAAGGACTGTAACTTTATTGACAGCCCTCGTATGTATGTGCAAAATAAAACAAAACACTACTCCAGGTATGTTTTTGACGAGAATATATCATAACTTTTTACAAGCTCAACATTGATGTTGCGCGATAAAGGCCTTTTAATAATAACTCAGTTAAAGAAATAATGGAAATGCTCACATGTAAGTAAAAAAAAAAACAATTAATTGAACAAATAATCAACCAATTAATCGATTACTAAGATAATCATTAGTTGCAACCGTAGTGTTTAGGCAGAAATAAGACATGTCTTTCCTAAAAAAAAAAAAACTGAATGGATTTCAAAAAAGAAGAGGAAAAAAGGACAGGGAAAGAAAACTAAATGAGGGAAAACATCTGCTAACCAAATTGAGTTAGGGGATCTGGGGGACCAAACTGCACAATTTTCTAGAAAAATGGTGCAATTTGCTGCATTCCTGTGCAGTTTAACAGATGGGAATGCACCAAATCACACCATTGTTCAAGAAAATGGTGCAGTTTGGTCCCCCAGACCCCCAACTCAGTATTGCTCCTCCAGCTTTAAAAAGGGTTCTGACTCCCAGGTGTGACCTAAGGTACACATGATTTAGACCTGGTTTGACTATGCATTAGAAATTTGGTGTTTGCATTAATAAAAAGAACATAGCAGTGTCAACCTATATTCAATTGAATACACCACAAAGATGATATTTAATGTTCAAATTGATAAACTTTATTGTTTTTGTGCAAATATTTGCTCATTTTGAAATGGATGCCTGCAACACATTTCAAAAAAGTTGGGACGGGGCAACAAGACTGGGAAAGGTGATGAATGCTCAAAGAACACCTAATTGGAAACAGGTGAGTGTCGTGATTGGGTATAAAACGAGCATCCCCAAAAGCCTCAGCCATTCACAAGCAAAGAAGGGGCGAGGATCACCATTTTGAACAACTGCATGAAAAAATAGTCCAATAAATAGTCCAAAAAAATAGTCGTTTAAGAATAATGTTTCACAATGTTCAATTGCAAGGAATTAAGGGATTCCATCATCGACAGTCCATAATATAATAAGAAGATTCAGAGAATCTGGAGAACTTTCTACACGTAAGTGGCAAGGCCGAAAACCAACAATGAATGCCCATGACCATTGTCAGTTCACACAGTTCGTGTGCAAGTTAAAACTCATGCAAAGCGAAAACCATACATCAACAACATCCAGAAACACCGCCGCCTTCTCTGGGCCCAAGCTCATTTGAAATGGACAGACGCAAAGTGGAAATGTGTGCTGTGGTCTGATGAGTCCACATTTCATATTGTTTTTGGAAATTATGGACGTGGTGTCCTCCAGACAAAAGAGGAAAAAGACCATCCAGATTGTTGCCAGCACTAAGTTCAAAAGCCAGCATCTGTGATGGTATGGGGGTGTGTTAGTGCCCATGACATGGGCAACTTACACATCTGTGATGGCACCATCAATGCTGAAAGGGACATCCAGGTTTTGGAGCAACACATGCTGCCATCCAAGCAACACCATTTACAGGGACATCCCTGCAAGACAATGCCAAGCCACATTCTGCACATGTTACAACAGCGTGGCTTTGTAGTAAAAGAGCGCGTGTACTAGACTGGCCTGCCTCCAGCACAGACCTGTCGCCCATTGAAAATGTGATGCATTATGAAGGGCAAAATACGACAATGGAGACCCCAGACTGCTGAACAACTGAAGTCGTACATCAAGCAAGAATGGGAAAGAATTCCACCTACAAAGCTTCAGTAATTAGTGTCCTCAGTTCCCAAACGCTTATTGAGTGTTATTAGAAGGAAAGGTGATGTAACACAGTGGTAAACATACCAATGTCCCAGCTTTTTAAAACGTGCTGCAGGCATCCATTTAAAAATGAGCAGATATTTGCACAAAACAATCAAATTTATCAGTTTGAACATTTAATATCTTGTCTTTGTGGTGTATTCGATTTAATATAGTAGTTTGGTTGAAGAGGATTTGCAAATCATTGTATTCTGTTTTTATAAACATTTTACACAAGGTCTCAACTTCATTGGAATTGGGCAAGGGCGCAATTTAGAACTAGAAATTGGGGGAGACAAAGTGCGAGGCCCGCAGGGAAGAAACCCATAGGCCGGGGGTCTGTGGGCCGCTTTAGGCAATGGTTTCTAGATAAGCTCAGATGCATTCTGAGCATCCAGAACAGTAATTTTAATGTTTTGAGAAGACCATAGAGTGGACACCATTTGACTTATGCAATTTGAAACTGTGGATATAAGTACTTTATTCTGAGAATAGCCAGCATTGATTTTATTAACATCCTGGTGTAAATAAGTTATCACCACATGTGTAAAACTCAGAAAGAATGATAGGTTGAGTTCTCATTAAAAAACAACTGCAATGTGTGTAAAATGTATTCATAAATATGAAAGAACAGGCTCTTAATTCTTAACTATCGCAGACTGTATTTTTTCTTTCAAGATTTGTTTTGCATAAGTTTGAAAAAAACAACAGATCATGAGATTAGGATAAACTTATTTCATGAATTAAATTTTTGAAGTGGCACTAATGACAACACTCATAGTCAACATAATTTCACTTGCATAGACTGATTTTGGAGATCAAGCAATAATTGCAGATGGGCTTTCTGAGGTCCCAGATAGCTTTTCTGATTTCCTTTTCTACCTTTCAGAATTCAGTAAATTAGCATATGGTCCATTGATACTTATGTGTAGACACTAGTCCCTAGAGGCAACTATTTTTGGTTTCAAATCTGGGCAAATGCAGTCCCAGAAAATTCCGAATGTGACAAACAAGAAACAGTTGTTGGAAAAAGTCAATGCTGATAAAAATACAAACTTGCAGAAGCAAAGATACTATTCTGACATGGTTTTGCACATAAGACTGACATGGTTTCCACATAAGACTGGCATATCATGTTTCAAGTACACACATATATGTCAGAAGGTGGGGGGACATACCATATTCTGTCCCCCCTGCTTGAAAAGGTGGGGGGGGACATGTCCACCCTATCACCCACCAAATTGTGCCCATGGAATTGGGGTTGTAAATGGGATCAGTATTTATTAATGATAGTGGGCAGTAATTAGAGGTCAGAGTAGGTCTTTTTGTGGTTTCAGTATTAGTTTGTTGCTGCAATATTCATATGAGTTGGAATCTGACCTTTCGTCAAAATTTCTGACACAATCCGAAAGAATAGTGGAGCCAATACCTGCCAAAAATGCTTCATGAATTCAGGAGGAAAGCCATCTGGACCAACAGCCCTACCCTTAGCATTTCATTCATAGCTGCAATGTAGTTCTGTGATAGTTACAGGTGTGTCTAATGTATCTGTTGCTCTTTAGATAGCTGAGGTATGTTAGATTGTTGAGGAATGACTGGATTCTACTGAATAGGTGTAGTATCCGATGAGTATAGATTACTGTAGTAGCATTTAAATAACTGAATAATTTCCCGTGGTGAAGCAATCGCAGCAATCTTCCATTCCAGCTTATTAATTAATCAAAAACCCAGACAAAAGCTTGACTCTTAGTCTTGTCCAACCAAATTGGAAGTCCCCAAAAACCAGTTTTATTTGTTATTATCTATCGTCCACCTGGTCGTACTGTGAGTTTCTCTGTGAATTTTCAGAACTTTTGTCCTGACTTAGTGCTTAGCTCAGATAAGATAATTATAGTGGGCGATTTTAACATCCACACAGATGCTGAGAATGACAGCCTCAACACTGCATTTAATCTATTATTAGAATCTATTGGCTTTGCTCAAAATGTAAATGAGTCCACCCATCACTTAATCATATCTTAGATCTGTTCTGACTTATGGTATGGAAATAGAAGACTTAACAGTATTCCCTGAAAACTCCCTTCTGTCTGATCATTCTTAATAACATTTACATTTACTCTGATGGACTACCCAGCAGTGGGGAATAAGTTTCATTACACTAGAAGTCTTTCAGAAAGTGCTGTAACTAGGTTTAAGGATATGTTTCCTTCTTTATGTTCCCTAATGCCATATACTAACACAGTGCAGAGTAGCTACCTAAACTCTGTAGTGAGATAGAGTATCTCGTCAATAGTTTTACATCCTCATTGAAGACAACTTTGGATGCTGTAGCTCCTCTGAAAAAGAGAGCTTTAAATCAGAAGTGCCTGACTCCATGGTATAACTCACAAACTCGCAGCTTAAAGCAGATAACCCGTAAGTTGGAGAGGAAATGTCTCACTAATTTAGAAGATCTTTCACTTAGCCTGGAAAAAGAGTCTGTTGCTCTATAAAAAGCCTTCCGTAAAGCTAGGACATCTTACTACTCATCACTAATTGAAGAAAATAAGAACAACCCCAGGTTTCTTTTCAGCACTGTAGCCAGGCTGACAAAGAGTCAGAGCTCTATTGAGCCGAGTATTCCTTTAACTTTAACTAGTAATGACTTCATGACTTTCTTTGCTAATAAAATTTTAACTATTAGAGAAAAAATTACTCATAACCATCCCAAAGACGTATCGTTATCTTTGGCTGCTTTCAGTGATGCCGGTATTTGGTTAGACTCTTTCTCTCAGATTGTTATGTCTGAGTTATTTTCATTAGTTACTTCATCCAAACCATCAACATGTCTATTGGACCCCATTCCTACCAGGCTGCTCAAGGAAGCCCTACCATTATTTAATGCTTTGATCTTAAATATGATCAATCTATCTTTATTAGTTGGCTATGTACCACAGGCTTTAAGGTGGCAGTAATTAACCATTACTTAAAAAGCCATCACTTGACCCAGCTGTCTTAGCTAATTATAGGCCAATCTCCAACCTTCCTTTTCCTCTCAAAAATTCTTGAAAGGGTAGTTGTAAAACAGCTAACTGATCATCTGCAGAGGAATGGTCTATTTGAAGAGTTTCAGTCAGGTTTTAGAATTCATCATAGTACAGAAACAGCATTAGTGAAGGTTACAAATGATCTTCTTAAGGGCCTCAGACAGTGGACTTATCCCTGTGCTTGTTCTGTTAGACCTCAGTGCTGCTTTTGATACTGTTGACCATAAAATTTTATTACAGAGATTAGAGCATGCCATAGGTATTAAAGGCACTGCGCTGCGGTGGTTTGAATCATATTTTATCTAATAGATTACAATTTGTTCATGTAAATGGGGAATCTTCTTCACAGACTAAAGTTATTATGGAGTTCCACAAGGTTCTGTGCTAGGACCAATTTTATTCACTTTATACATGCTTCCCTTAGGTAGTATTATTAGACGGTATTGCTTAAATTTCATTGTTACGCAGATGATACCCAGCTTTATCTATCCATGAAGCCAGAGGACACACACCAATTAGCTAAACTGCAGGATTGTCTTACAGACATAAAGACATGGATGACCTCTAATTTCCTGCTTTTAAACTCAGATAAAACTGAAGTTATTGTACTTGGCCCCACAAATCTTAGAAAACATGGTGGTCTAACCAGATCCTTACTCTGGATGGCATTACCCTGACCTCTAGTAATACTGTGAGAAATCTTGGAGTCATTTTGATCAGGATATGTCATTCAAAGCGCATATTAAACAAATATGTAGGACTGCTTTTTGCATTTACGCAATATCTCTAAAATTAGAAAGGTCTTGTCTCAGAGTGATGCTGAAAAACTAATTCATGCATTTATTTCCTCTAGGCTGGACTATTGTAATTCATTATTATCAGGTTGTCCTAAAAGTTCCCTAAAAAGCCTTCAGTTAATTCAAAATGCTGCAGCTAGAGTACTGATGGGGACTAGAAGGAGAGAGCATATCTCACCCATATTGGCCTCTCTTCATTGGCTTCCTGTTAATTCTAGAATAGAATTTAAAATTCTTCTTCTTACTTATAAGGTTTTGAATAATCAGGTCCCATCTTATCTTAGGGACCTCATAGTACCATATCACCCCAATAGAGCGCTTCGCTCTCAGACTGCAGGCTTACTTGTAGTTCCTAGGGTTTGTAAGAGTAGAATGGGAGGCAGAGCCTTCAGCTTTCAGGTTCTGCTGGAGGTTTCTTCCTGTTAAAAGGGAGTTTTTCCTTCCCACTGTCGCCAAGTGCTTGCTCACAAGGGGTCGTTTTGACCGTTGGGGTTTTACATAATTATTGTATGGCTTTGCCTTACAATATAAAGCGCCTTGGGGCAACTGTTTGTTGTGATTTGGCGCTATATAAATAAAATTGAATTGAATTGAATTGAATTGGTGAGTGTGTATCATTTCCATCTTGATCCCTGATAGATGTTATTCTTGATTTTTCCTTATTGCCTTGTAATTAATTTGCCAGAAATGTATCTGATTTATTATTATATTTGAAATTATTATCAGTCATTGAATGAGGAATTTTTTTTTTCAATATAATATTGTCAAGTTGGAATTTTGCATTATTTAATTCCGTCAAAGTTTGATCACTTGCGTCCGCGGCATATTTATTTGGCAAATGTTTAATTTTTTCTTCAAGGTCATTTTGTAGGGTTTTTTTCCTCATTTGTTTTTATAGAATATGAAATATTTTTTACTCTAATGATGTTTTACCTGTTTCCCAAAGAAAAGAAGGAGAAATACTCAGAGTCATTTCTTTCTATAACGTCTGCCCACTCTCTCCTGATTTTATCAAATTCAGAGTCCTTTAAAAGTGAGGTGCTAAAGCGCCATTTGTGAGACGGTTTAATAGTGGAGTCTATTTGTACAGAAAGTGACACAAGGAGCATGATCGCTGATAGTAATGGAATGAATTTTAGAATTAATTTTGGGAGGTAAAGAATTACTAGTGAGGAACAAGATTATTCTGGAGAGAGACTGATGTACAGGGAAAAAAAATGTGTATTCCTCTGTTAATGTATTTTTGATTCTCCAACTATCAGCCAGACCAAGGTCATCCATATACTCCTTTATAGTTTTAACAGAATGAGAAAGTCTTACAGTTGTTGGAGAACTGGAACGGTCTAAGATCGTTTAAAGCAGCATTAAAGTCCACTCCAATGATGACTGCCGAATTGGCCATTAAATTAGAAATCTGTGAAAACAATGTGTGAAAAAAGGTTGGATCATCATTGTTGGGAGCATATAAATGAACAATTGCAAACATTTCACTGAAAATAGTTGCCTGGGTTATTATATAAGAGACCTTCAGGATCTGTCACAGAGTCATAAAGAATGAATGAATTACAATGCATTTAAGAAGACAACAGAACTAATTTCATCCCACGTCAAAATAAACAGGCTGCAGAGTAAAGTCATCCAACGCCAACGACAAACACTTAATGAAAAAAGTTACATTTACACTGTGTCTCACGGTGTTAAATTGTCTGATCACCTCCCTGAGGTGCAGATTAAAGATGCTGTATGTTAGTTTACATTTACACTCTGTCTCATGGTGTTAAAGTCTCTGATCAGCTCTCTGAGGCTCATATTAAAGATGCTGTGTGTTAGTTTACATTTACACTGTGTCTCACGGTGTTAAATGTCTGATCACCTCCCTGAGGTGCAGATTAAAGATGGTGTATGTTAGTTTACATTTACACTCTGTCCTCATGGTGTTAAAGTGTCTGATGAGCTCTCTCAGGCTCAGATAAAAGATAATGTACGTTAGTTTACCTTTACACTCTGTCTCATGGTGTTAAAACTGTCTGATCAGATCATTGGAGGCTCAGATTAAAGTTACTGCCGTTACTTTACATTTACACTCTGCCTCACGGTGTTAAGTTGTCTGATCAGCTCCTTGAGGCTCAGATGTAAAGTTACTGCATGTTTGTTTATGTACACTGTGTCTCACGGTGTTAAATTGTCTGATCAGCTCTCTGAGGTGCAGATTAAAGATGCTGTATGTTAATGTTTACATTTACACTCTTGTTTATGGGGTTAAAGTGTCCTGATGAGCTCTCCCAGGGTTCAGATAAAAGATAATGTACGTTAGTTTACCTTTACACTCTGTCTCATGATGTTAAACTGTCTGAATCAGCTCATTGAGGCTCAGATTAAAGTTACTGCACGTTAGTTTACACACTCTGCCTCACGGTGTTAAAGTGTCTGATGAGCTCTCTCAGGCTCAGATAAAAGATAATGTACGTTAGTTTACCTTTACACTCTGTCTCAAGGTGTTAAACTGTCTGATCAGCTCATTGAGGCTCAGATTAAAGTTACTGCACGTTAGTTTACATTTACACTCTGCCTCACGGTGTTAAGTGTTCTGATCAGCTCTCTCAGGCTCAGATTAAAGTTACTGCACGTTAGTTTACATTTACACTCTGCCATCACGGTGTTAAAGTGTCTGATCAGCTCTCTGATGCTCAGATTGAAGGTAATGTATGTTAGTTTACATTTACCACTCTGTCTCAAGTTGTTAAACTGTCTGATCAGCTCATTGAGGCTCAGATTAAAGTTACTGCACGTTAGTTTACATTTACACTCTTCCTCATGGTGTTAAAGTGTCCTGATCAGCTCTTTCAGGCTCAAATTAAAGTTACTGCACGTTAGTTTACATTTACACTCTGCCTCACAGTGTTAAAGTGTCTGATCAGCTATTTCAGGGCTCAGATGAAAGTTACTGCACGTTAGTTTACCTTACACTCTGGTCTCACGGTGTTAAAGTGTCTGATCAGCTCTCTGATGCTCAGATTGAAGTTACTGTGTGTTAGTTTACCTTTACACTCTGTCTCACGTGTTAAAGGTGTCTGATCAGCTCTCTGATGCTCAGATTGAAGTTACTGTGTGTTAGTTTACCTTTACACTCTGTCTCACGGTGTTTAAAAGTGTCTGATCAGCTCCTTGAGGCTGCAGATTAAAGTTACTGCATCATTTGTTTATATTTACACTGTGTCTACACGGTGTTAAATTGTCTGATCAGCTCTCTGAGGTGCAGATTAAGATGCCTGTATGTTAGTTTACATTTACACTCTGCCTCACGGTGTTAAGTGTCCTGATCAGCTCTTTCAGGCTCAATTAAAGTTACTGCACGTTAGTTTACCTGTTACACTCTGTCTCCACGGTGTTAAAGTGGCTGACAGCTCTCTGATGCTCAGATTGAAGTTACTGTGTGTTAGTTTACCTTTACACTCTGTCTCACGGTGTTAAAGTGTCTGATCAGCTCTCTGATGCTCAGATTGAAGTTACTGTGTGTTAGTTTACCTTTACACTCTGTCTCACGGTGTTAAAGTGTCTGATCAGCTCTCTGATGCTGCAGATTGAAGTTACTGCACGTTAGTTTACCTTTACACTCTGCCTCACGTGATAAAGTGTCTGATCAGCTCCTTGAGGCTCAGATTAAAGTTACTGCACATTTGTTTATATTTACACTGTGTCTCACTGTGTTAAATTGTCTGATCAGCTCTCTGAGGTGCAGATTAAAGATGGTGTATGTTAGTTTACCTTTACACTCTGTCTCATGGTGTTAAAGTGTCTGATCAGCTCTCTGAGGCTCAGATTAAAGTTACTGCACGTTAGTTTATATTTACACTGTCTCAAGGTGTTAAAGTGTCTGATCAGCTCTCTGAGCCTCAGATTAAAGATGCTGTGTGTTAGTTTACATTTACACTCTGTCTCATGGTGTTAAAGTGTCTGATCAGCTCTCTGAGGCTCATATTAAAGATGATGTGTTAGTTTACATTTACACTCTATTTCACAGTGTTAAATTGTCTGATCAGCTCTCTGAGCCTCAGATTAAAGATGCTGTGTGTTAGTTAGTTTACATTTACACTCTGTCTCATGGTGTTAAACTGTCTGATCAGCTCCTTGAGGCTCAGATTAAAGTTACTGCACGTTATTTATATTTACACTCTGTCTCACGATGTTAAATTGTCTGATCAGCTCTCTGAGGTGCAGATTAAAGATGCTGTATGTTAGTTTCCATTTAGCACTCTGTCTCATGGTGTTAAAGTGTCTCATCAGCTCTCTGAGGTGCGGATTAAAGATGCCTTATGTTAGTTTCCATTTACACTCTGTCTCATGGTGTTAAAGTGTCTCATCAGCTATCTGAGGTGCGGATTAAAGATGCTGTATGTTAGTTTCCATTTACACTCTGTCTCATGGTGTTAAAGTGTCTGATCAGCTCTCTGAGCCTCGGATTAAAGATGCTGTGTGTTAGTTAGTTTACATTTACACTCTGTCTCATGGTGTTAAAGTGTCTGATCAGCTCTCTGAGCCTCAGATTAAAGATGCTGTGTTAGTTAGTTTACATTTACACTCTGTCTCATGGTGTTAAAGTGTCTCATCAGCTCTCTGAAGTGTGGATTAAAGATGCCTTATGTTAGTTTCCATTTACACTCTGTCCCATGGTGTTAAAGTGTCTGATCAGCTCTATGAGGTGCATATTAAAGATGCTGTATGTTAGTTTACATTTACACTCTGTCTCATGGTGTTAAGTGTCTCATCAGCTCTCTGAAGTGCGGATTAAAGATGCCTTATGTTAGTTTCCATTTACACTCTGTCTCATGGTGTTAAAGTGTCTCATCAGCTCTCTGAGGTGCGGATTAAAGATGCTGTATGTTAGTTTCCATTTACACTCTGTCTCATGGTGTTAAACTGTCTGATCAGCTCCTTGAGGCTCAGATTAAAGTTACTGCACTGTTTGTTTCATATTACACTCTGTCTCACTGGTGTTAAAGTGTCTGATCAGCTCTCTGAGGTGCGGATTAAAGATGCCTTATGTTAGTTTCCATTTACACTCTGTCTCATGGTGTTAAAGTGTCTGATCAGCTCTCTGAGGTGCAGATTAAAGATGCTGTATGTTAGTTTCCATTTACACTCTGTCTCATGGTGTTAAAGTGTCTGCATCAGCTCTCTGAGGTGCGGATTAAAGATGCTGTATGTTAGTTTCCATTTACACTCTGTCTCATGGTGTTAAAGTGTCTGATCAGCTCTCTGAGGTGCAGATTAAAGATGCTGTATGTTAGTTTCCATTTACACTCTGTCTCATGGTGTTAAAGTGTCTGATCAGCTCTCTGAGGTGCAGATTAAAGATACTGTATGTTAGTTTACATTTACACTCTGTCTCATGGTGTTAAAGTGTCTGATCAGCTCTCTGAGGTGCGGATTAAAGATGCCTTATGTTAGTTTCCATTTACACTCTGTCTCATGGTGTTAAAGTGTCTCATCAGCTCTATGAGGTGCGGATTAAAGATCCTGTATGTTAGTTTCCATTTACACTCTGTCTCATGGTGTTAAAGTGTCTGATCAGCTCTCTGAGGTGCGGATTAAAGATGCTGTATGTTAGTTTCCATTTACACTCTGTCTCATGGTGTTAAAGTGTCTGATCAGCTCTATGAGGTGCGGATTAAAGATCTTGTATGTTAGTTTCCATTTACACTCTGTCTCATGGTGTTAAAGTGTCTCATCAGCTCTATGAGGTGCGGATTAAAGATCCTGTATGTTAGTTTCCATTTACACTCTGTCTCATGGTGTTAAAGTGTCTGATCAGCTCTCTGAGGTGCGGATTAAAGATGCTGTATGTTAGTTTACATTTACACTCTGTCTCATGGTGTTAAAGTGTCTGATCAGCTCTCTGAGGTGCAGATTAAAGATGCTGTATGTTAGTTTACATTTACACTCTGTCTCATGGTGTTAAAGTGTCTGATCAGCTCTATGAGGTGCGGATTAAAGATCCTGTATGTTAGTTTCCATTTACACTCTGTCTCATGGTGTTAAAGTGTCTGATCAGCTCTCTGAGGTGCGGATTAAAGATGCTTTATGTTAGTTTCCATTTACACTCTGTCTCATGGTGTTAAAGTGTCTGATCAGCTCTCTGAGGTGCGGATTAAAGAGGCTGTATGTGAGTTTCCATTTACACTCTGTCTCATGGTGTTAAAGTGTCTGATCAGCTCTCTGAGGTGCAGATTAAAGATGCTGTATGTTAGTTTACATTTACACTCTGTCTCATGGTGTTAAAGTGTCTGATCAGCTCTCTGAGGTGCGAATTAAAGATCCTGTATGTGAGTTTCCATTTACACTCTGTCTCATGGTGTTAAAGTGTCTGATCAGCTCTCTGAGGTGCGGATTAAAGAGGCTGTATGTGAGTTTCCATTTACACTCTGTCTCATGGTGTTAAAGTGTCTGATCAGCTCTCTGAGGTGCAGATTAAAGATGCCTTATGTTAGTTTCCATTTACACTCTGTCTCATGGTGTTAAAGTGTCTGATCAGCTCTATGAGGTGCGGATTAAAGATCCTGTATGTTAGTTTCCATTTACACTCTGTCTCATGGTGTTAAAGTGTCTCATCAGCTCTATGAGGTGCGGATTAAAGATCCTGTATGTTAGTTTCCATTTACACTCTGTCTCATGGTGTTAAAGTGTCTGATCAGCTCTCTGAGGTGCGGATTAAAGATCCTGTATGTGAGTTTCCATTTACACTCTGTCTCATGGTGTTAAAGTGTCTGATCAGCTCTCTGAGGTGCGGATTAAAGAGGCTGTATGTGAGTTTCCATTTACACTCTGTCTCATGGTGTTAAAGTGTCTGATCAGCTCTCTGAGGTGCAGATTAAAGATGCCTTATGTTAGTTTCCATTTACACTCTGTCTCATGGTGTTAAAGTGTCTGATCAGCTCTATGAGGTGCGGATTAAAGATCCTGTATGTTAGTTTCCATTTACACTCTGTCTCATGGTGTTAAAGTGTCTCATCAGCTCTATGAGGTGCGGATTAAAGATCCTGTATGTTAGTTTCCATTTACACTCTGTGTCATGGTGTTAAAGTGTCTGATCAGCTCTCTGAGGTGCGGATTAAAGATCCTGTATGTGAGTTTCCATTTACACTCTGTCTCATGGTGTTAAAGTGTCTGATCAGCTCTCTGAGGTGCGGATTAAAGAGGCTGTATGTGAGTTTCCATTTACACTCTGTCTCATGGTGTTAAAGTGTCTGATCAGCTCTCTGAGGTGCAGATTAAAGATGCCTTATGTTAGTTTCCATTTACACTCTGTCTCATGGTGTTAAAGTGTCTGATCAGCTCTATGAGGTGCGGATTAAAGATCCTGTATGTTAGTTTCCATTTACACTCTGTCTCATGGTGTTAAAGTGTCTCATCAGCTCTATGAGGTGCGGATTAAAGATCCTGTATGTTAGTTTCCATTTACACTCTGTCTCATGGTGTTAAAGTGTCTGATCAGCTCTCTGAGGTGCGGATTAAAGATGCTGTATGTTAGTTTACATTTACACTCTGTCTCATGGTGTTAAAGTGTCTGATCAGCTCTCTGAGGTGCAGATTAAAGATGCTGTATGTTAGTTTACATTTACACTCTGTCTCATGGTGTTAAAGTGTCTGATCAGTTCTCTGAGGTGGAGATTAAAGAGGCTGTATGTTAGTTTACATTTACACTCTGTCTCATGGTGTTAAAGTGTCTGATCAGCTCTATGAGGTGCAGATTAAAGATCCTGTATGTTAGTTTCCATTTACACTCTGTCTCATGGTGTTAAAGTGTCTGATCAGCTCTCTGAGGTGCGGATTAAAGATGCTTTATGTTAGTTTCCATTTACACTCTGTCTCATGGTGTTAAAGTGTCTGATCAGCTCTCTGAGGTGCGGATTAAAGAGGCTGTATGTGAGTTTCCATTTACACTCTGTCTCATGGTGTTAAAGTGTCTGATCAGCTCTCTGAGGTGCGGATTAAAGAGGCTGTATGTGAGTTTCCATTTACACTCTGTCTCATGGTGTTAAAGTGTCTGATCAGCTCTCTGAGGTGCAGATTAAAGATGCTGTATGGTAGTTTACATTTACACTCTGTCTCATGGTGTTAAAGTGTCTGATCAGCTCTGTGAGGTGCAGATTAAAGATGTTGTATGGTAGTTTACATTTACACTCTGTCTCATGGTGTTAAAGTGTATGATCAGATCCATGAGGTGCAGATTAAAGATGCTGTCTGTTAGTTTACATTTACACTCTGTCTCATGGTGTTAAAGTGTCTGATCAGCTCCTTGAGGCTCAGATTAAAGTTACTGCATGTTAGTTTATATTTACACTGTCTCACGGTGTTAAAGTGTCTGATCATCTCTCTGAGGCTCAGATTAAAGATGCTGTGTGTTTTTTACATTTACACTGTGTTTCACTGTGTTAAACTGTCTGATCAGCTCTCTGAGGCTCAGATTAAAGATGCTGTGTGTTAGTTTACATTTACACTCTGTTTTACGGTGTTAAACTGTCTGATCAGCTCTCTGAGGCTCAGATTAAAGATGCTGTGTGTTAATTTACATTTACACTCTGTCTCATGGTGTTAAAGTGTCTGATCAGCTCTCTGAGGTGCAGATTAAAGATGCCTTATGTTAGTTTCCATTTACACTCTGTCTCATGGTGTTAAAGTGTCTGATCAGCTCTATGAGGTGCAGATTAAAGATCCTGTATGTTAGTTTCCATTTACACTCTGTCTCATGGTGTTAAAGTGTCTCATCAGCTCTATGAGGTGCGGATTAAAGATCCTGTATGTTAGTTTCCATTTACACTCTGTCTCATGGTGTTAAAGTGTCTGATCAGCTCTCTGAGGTGCGGATTAAAGATGCTGTATGTTAGTTTACATTTACACTCTGTCTCATGGTGTTAAAGTGTCTGATCAGCTCTCTGAGGTGCAGATTAAAGATGCTGTATGTTAGTTTACATTTACACTCTGTCTCATGGTGTTAAAGTGTCTGATCAGTTCTCTGAGGTGGAGATTAAAGAGGCTGTATGTTAGTTTACATTTACACTCTGTCTCATGGTGTTAAAGTGTCTGATCAGCTCTATGAGGTGCAGATTAAAGATCCTGTATGTTAGTTTCCATTTACACTCTGTCTCATGGTGTTAAAGTGTCTGATCAGCTCTCTGAGGTGCGGATTAAAGATGCTTTATGTTAGTTTCTATTTACACTCTGTCTCATGGTGTTAAAGTGTCTGATCAGCTCTCTGAGGTGCGGATTAAAGAGGCTGTATGTGAGTTTCCATTTACACTCTGTCTCATGGTGTTAAAGTGTCTGATCAGCTCTCTGAGGTGCAGATTAAAGATGCTGTATGTTAGTTTACATTTACACTCTGTCTCATGGTGTTAAAGTGTCTGATCAGATCTCTGAGGTGCGGATTAAAGATCCTGTATGTGAGTTTCCATTTACACTCTGTCTCATGGTGTTAAAGTGTCTGATCAGCTCTCTGAGGTGCGGATTAAAGATCCTGTATGTGAGTTTCCATTTACACTCTGTCTCATGGTGTTAAAGTGTCTGATCAGCTCTCTGAGGTGCGGATTAAAGAGGCTGTATGTGAGTTTCCATTTACACTCTGTCTCATGGTGTTAAAGTGTCTGATCAGCTCTCTGAGGTGCAGATTAAAGATGCTGTATGTTAGTTTACATTTACACTCTGTCTCATGGTGTTAAAGTGTCTGATCAGCTCTGTGAGGTGCAGATTAAAGATGTTGTATGGTAGTTTACATTTACACTCTGTCTCATGGTGTTAAAGTGTATGATCAGATCCATGAGGTGCAGATTAAAGATGCTGTCTGTTAGTTTACATTTACACTCTGTCTCATGGTGTTAAAGTGTCTGATCAGCTCCTTGAGGCTCAGATTAAAGTTACTGCATGTTAGTTTATATTTACACTGTCTCACGGTGTTAAAGTGTCTGATCATCTCTCTGAGGCTCAGATTAAAGATGCTGTGTGTTATTTTACATTTACACTCTGTTTCACGGTGTTAAACTGTCTGATCAGCTCTCTGAGGCTCAGATTAAAGATGCTGTGTGTTAGTTTACATTTACACTCTGTTTTACGGTGTTAAACTGTCTGATCAGCTCTCTGAGGTGCAGATTAAAGATGCCTTATGTTAGTTTCCATTTACACTCTGTCTCATGGTGTTAAAGTGTCTGATCAGCTCTATGAGGTGCGGATTAAAGATCCTGTATGTTAGTTTCCATTTACACTCTGTCTCATGGTGTTAAAGTGTCTCATCAGCTCTATGAGGTGCGGATTAAAGATCCTGTATGTTAGTTTCCATTTACACTCTGTCTCATGGTGTTAAAGTGTCTGATCAGCTCTCTGAGGTGCGGATTAAAGATGCTGTATGTTAGTTTACATTTACACTCTGTCTCATGGTGTTAAAGTGTCTCATCAGCTCTCTGAGGTGCAGATTAAAGATGCTGTATGTTAGTTTACATTTACACTCTGTCTCATGGTGTTAAAGTGTCTGATCAGTTCTCTGAGGTGGAGATTAAAGATCCTGTATGTTAGTTTCCATTTACACTCTGTCTCATGGTGTTAAAGTGTCTGATCAGCTCTCTGAGGTGCGGATTAAAGATGCTTTATGTTAGTTTCCATTTACACTCTGTCTCATGGTGTTAAAGTGTCTGATCAGCTCTATGAGGTGCGGATTAAAGAGGCTGTATGTGAGTTTCCATTTACACTCTGTCTCATGGTGTTAAAGTGTCTGATCAGCTCTCTGAGGTGCAGATTAAAGAGGCTGTATGTGAGTTTCCATTTACACTCTGTCTCATGGTGTTAAAGTGTCTGATCAGCTCTATGAGGTCCAGATTAAAGATCCTGTATGTTAGTTTCCATTTACACTCTGTCTCATGGTGTTAAAGTGTCTGATCAGCTCTCTGAGGTGCGGATTAAAGATGCTTTATGTTAGTTTCCATTTACACTCTGTCTCATGGTGTTAAAGTGTCTGATCAGCTCTATGAGGTGCGGATTAAAGAGGCTGTATGTGAGTTTCCATTTACACTCTGTCTCATGGTGTTAAAGTGTCTGATCAGCTCTCTGAGGTGCGGATTAAAGAGGCTGTATGTGAGTTTCCATTTACACTCTGTCTCATGGTGTTAAAGTGTCTGATCAGCTCTCTGAGGTGCAGATTAAAGATGCTGTATGTTAGTTTACATTTACACTCTGTCTCATGGTGTTAAAGTGTCTGATCAGCTCTCTGAGGTGCGGATTAAAGATCCTGTATGTGAGTTTCCATTTACACTCTGTCTCATGGTGTTAAAGTGTCTGATCAGCTCTCTGAGGTGCGGATTAAAGAGGCTGTATGTGAGTTTCCATTTACACTCTGTCTCATGGTGTTAAAGTGTCTGATCAGCTCTCTGAGGTGCAGATTAAAGATGCTGTATGTTAGTTTACATTTACACTCTGTCTCATGGTGTTAAAGTGTCTGATCAGCTCTCTGAGGTGCGGATTAAAGATCCTGTATGTGAGTTTCCATTTACACTCTGTCTCATGGTGTTAAAGTGTCTGATCAGCTCTCTGAGGTGCGGATTAAAGATGCTGTATGTTAGTTTACATTTACACTCTGTCTCATGGTGTTAAAGTGTCTGATCAGCTCTCTGAGGTGCAGATTAAAGATGCTGTATGTTAGTTTACATTTACACTCTGTCTCATGGTGTTAAAGTGTCTGATCAGCTCTGTGAGGTGCAGATTAAAGATGTTGTATGGTAGTTTACATTTACACTCTGTCTCATGGTGTTAAAGTGTCTGATCAGCTCTCTGAGGTGCAGATTAAAGATGCTGTATGTTAGTTTACATTTACACTCTGTCTCATGGTGTTAAAGTGTCTGATCAGCTCTCTGAGGTGCGGATTAAAGATCCTGTATGTGAGTTTCCATTTACACTCTGTCTCATGGTGTTAAAGTGTCTGATCAGCTCTCTGAGGTGCGGATTAAAGAGGCTGTATGTGAGTTTCCATTTACACTCTGTCTCATGGTGTTAAAGTGTCTGATCAGCTCTCTGAGGTGCAGATTAAAGATGCTGTATGTTAGTTTACATTTACACTCTGTCTCATGGTGTTAAAGTGTCTGATCAGCTCTGTGAGGTGCAGATTAAAGATGTTGTATGGTAGTTTACATTTACACTCTGTCTCATGGTGTTAAAGTGTATGATCAGATCCATGAGGTGCAGATTAAAGATGCTGTCTGTTAGTTTACATTTACACTCTGTCTCATGGTGTTAAAGTGTCTGATCAGCTCCTTGAGGCTCAGATTAAAGTTACTGCATGTTAGTTTATATTTACACTGTCTCACGGTGTTAAAGTGTCTGATCATCTCTCTGAGGCTCAGATTAAAGTTACTGCATGTTAGTTTATATTTACACTGTCTCACGGTGTTAAAGTGTCTGATCATCTCTCTGAGGCTCAGATTAAAGATGCTGTGTGTTATTTTACATTTACACTCTGTTTCACGGTGTTAAACTGTCTGATCAGCTCTCTGAGGCTCAGATTAAAGATGCTGTGTGTTAGTTTACATTTACACTCTGTTTCACAGTGTTAAAATGTCTGATCAGCTCTCTGAGGCTCAGATTAAACATGCTGTGTGTTAGTTTACATTTACACTGTGTTTCACAGTGTTAAACTGTCTGATCAGCTCTCTGAGGCTCAGATTAAAGATGCTGTGTGTTAATTTACATTTACACTCTGTTTCATGGTGTTAAACTGTCTGATCAGCTCTCTGAGGCTCAGATTAAAGATGCTGTGTGTTAGTTTACATTTACACTCTGTTTCACAGTGTTAAACTGTCTGATCAGCTCTCTGAAACTGAGATTAAAGAGAAGTAGATATTTGAACACAACAGCAAATGCTGCATACATCCAATATTAATTTGTTTTAAACATTATTTATGACTAATATATAACATTGCATACAACAAAATGAAATATGAAGCGTGCATCATATATAAATTAAATTAGCTCTCAAGTTGTGGCTCTTACAATAGTTAAAAAAACATTACAACTCTTGAATTATTTATTTTATTCTGCTTTAACAATTTTGTAGCCGATTCTGGACATGCAAATGTAATAACTAGATTAAAAAAATGTTTCATTTCACATGACCTGCAGCCCTACAGTGATGTGGATGTACAAGAAAACCAAATGTCTTGTTGTATTTGACAGGAAGCCTTGTCGATTTAAAATACTGGGGGAAAACACCACAAGGCTTCAATCATTCTACAAGTGTATTTTCTCAGGTCATCATAACATTCAGTATTTCAGATGTGTGACACATTATATTGACTGAAATGCTAATCAGAAATAATCTGTGTTTTATATCAAAAAGACTAAATTGTCTCGACTGAAACCAGACTAAAATATATTCAGTTCTCTTTTGAATAAAAGTAGGCAAACATTAACAAACTTTTAGTCGACTAAAACATGACTAAATCCAAATGGTATGTGAATGGATAAACATGACTAAAACTAAAAAGGACATTTGACAAAAGACTAAGACAAAATTAACACTTCAACACTGATGGGATTGAAACACATTCAAATTCCAACACATCCTCACTCCCAAGTTGCAATTTACTTTTTTACCCCAAATCTCAATATGTGACAAGTCGAATAGCCCCTTCATGTCATTTGGTGATTTTCAGGGAATGTACTAACCCTAACAGTAACCATGACCCAAGCACAGAATAATGTTCCCTGATGACTTGGAAGTCAAGTTGATGGTTCTGTCTGCTGTAAACATGTTTCCCGTCCGACTCTAAATGCAATGAAGAAGCAACCTAACCCATCAGATAGTGATCCAAAGGGACACTGACCAAGTGTAAATATGTGACAAGTAGGAAATAAGAATGTGAAGCAAATACGGATATTTACTGATAGCAAAATACTCAGCTTTATTAATGTACTTGAGTATTTTCTATCACCAATATTCAGCCCATTTATGATGACCCTCAAATTTAGCATAATAACTATTACAGCTCTGTTCTGGCTTGACATTGTAAATCCCAATGATGCAGGCTGTAGGATGGTGTCTCCTTGTATCGGTGATGTCCAGTCTGCCAAAGAACGTTTCTCTCATGAAAATCACAAAAACAGACTTTTAGAAGACTACAAACATTGCAGAACCATCTATCTATCTATCTATCTATCTATCTATCTATCTATCTATCTATCTATCTATCTATCTATCTATCTATCTATCTATCTATCTATCTATCTATCTATCTATCTATCTATCTATCTATCTATCTATCTATCTATCTATCTATCTATCTATCTATCTATCTATCTATCTATCTATCTATCTATCTATGTGTGTATACTGTATATGGGTGGGTGGGTGAGGGGGTTTTCCTCCTCATCCTAATTTAACAATTGATTTTATAGAATCTTTTGCAGTGTATACCAGATTATACTATCAAAAAAGTATTGTGTGCCTGTGAACCTGTCCACATATGGACAGGTTCTACTGGTCTCTACTGGTGGTTGGCTCTCACTGCGGTATTGTATCACTTCCTGTTCCGGAGCACAGCGGTGTTTTTCTGTATCTGTTAGCTGTTTAATCTGCGCAGTTAGATTGATCTAGTTATCTAGATTACGATTTGTTTCCCAGTGTAATCTTTACGTGCCTTAACTAAAGCACTCCCTCTGCTGAATCACCTCTAAATTATTTACACATTATTCACTTTGCGTGTTTTTAGGAATCCGCTAGCTTAGTGTAGCTACTAGCTCTTAGCCGATTTAGCATGGCGGCTTCTCCTGTCTCTCCTGCACTTTTCTGCTCTGGGTGTGAAATGTTTAGTTATTCCTCGGCCTCCTTTAGCAGTAATGGTACTTGTAATAAGTGTAGCTTATTCGTAGCTTTGGAGGCCAGGCTGGGCGAATTGGAGACTCGGTTCCGCACCGTGGAAAATTCTACAGCTAGCCAGGCCCCTGTAGTCGGTGCGGACCAAGGTAGCTTAGCCGCCGTTAGTTACCCCCTGGCAGATCCCGAGCAGCCGGGAAAGCAGGCTGACTGGGTGACTGTGAGGAGGAAGCGTAGCCCTAAACAGAAGCCCCATGTACACCGCCAACCCGTTCACATCTCTAACCGTTTTTCCCCACTCGGCGACACACCCGCCGAGGATCAAACTCTGGTTATTGGCGACTCTGTTTTGAGAAATGTGAAGTTAGCGACACCAGCAACCATAGCCAATTGTCTTCTGGGGGCCAGAGCAGGCGACATTGAAGGAAATTTGAAACTGATGGCTAAGGCTAAGCGTAAATTTGGTAAGATTGTAATTCACGTCGGCAGTAATGACACCCGGTTACGCCAATCGGAGGTCACTAAAATTAACATTAAATCGGTGTGTAACTTTGCAAAAACAATTTCGGACTCTGTAGTTTTCTCTGGGCCCCTCCCCAATCAGACCGGGAGTGACATGTTTAGCCGCATGTTCTCCTTGAATTGCTGGCTGTCTGAGTGGTGTCCAAAAAATGAGGTGGGCTTCATAGATAATTGGCAAAGCTTCTGGGGAAAACCTGGTCTTGTTAGGAGAGACGGCATCCATCCCACTTTGGATGGAGCAGCTCTCATTTCTAGAAATCTGGCCAATTTTCTTAAATCCTCCAAACCGTGACTATCCAGGGTTGGGACCAGGAAGCAGAGTTGTAGTCTTACACACCTCTCTGCAGCTTCTCTCCCCCTGCCATCCCCTCATTACCCCATCCCCGTAGAGACGGTGCCTGCTCCCAGACTACCAATAACCAGCAAAAATCT
Source organism: Thalassophryne amazonica (assembly GCF_902500255.1). Lineage (NCBI taxonomy): Eukaryota > Metazoa > Chordata > Actinopteri > Batrachoidiformes > Batrachoididae > Thalassophryne > Thalassophryne amazonica. Next base: position 108,832,699 of record NC_047112.1, on the reverse strand, counting down.
ATTTAAGCATAAAAATTCAAAAAGAAAAAATAATATAGCACCTTCAACTGCACCACAGACTAAAACAGTTAAATGTGGTCTATTAAACATTAGGTCTCTCTCTTCTAAGTCCCTGTTGGTAAATGATATAATAATTGATCAACATATTGATTTATTCTGCCTTACAGAAACGTGGTTACAGCAGGATGAATATGTTAGTTTAAATGAGTCAACACCCCTGAGTCACACTAACTGTCAGAATGCTCGTAGCACGGGCCGAGGCAGAGGATTAGCAGCAATCTTCCATTCCAGCTTATTAATTAATCAAAAAACCCAGACAGAGCTTTAATTCATTTGAAAGCTTGACTCTTAGTCTTGTCCATCCAAACTGGAAGTCCCAAAAACCAGTTTTATTTGTTATTATCTATCGTCCACCTGGTCGTTACTGTGAGTTTCTCTGTGAATTTTCAGACCTTTTGTCTGACTTAGTGCTTAGCTCAGATAAGATAATTATAGTGGGCGATTTTAACATCCACACAGATGCTGAGAATGACAGCCTTAACACTGCATTTAATCTATTATTAGACTCTATTGGCTTTGCTCAAAAAGTAAATGAGTCCACCCACCACTTTAATCATATCTTAGATCTTGTTCTGACTTATGGTATGGAAATAGAAGACTTAACAGTATTCCCTGAAAATTCCCTTCTGTCTGATCATTTCTTAATAACATTTACATTTACTCTGATGGACTACCCAGCAGTGGGGAATAAGTTTCATTAGCTAGGACATCTTTCTACTCATCACTAATTGAAGAAAATAAGAACAACCCCAGGTTTCTTTTCAGCACTGTAGCCAGGCTGACAAAGAGTCAGAGCTCTATTGAGCTGAATATTCCATTAACTTTAACTAGTGACTTCATGACTTTCTTTGCTAACAAAATTTTAACTATTAGAGAAAAAATTACTCATAACCATCCCAAAGACGTATCGTTATCTTTGGCTGCTTTCAGTGTTGCCGGTATTTGGTTAGACTCTTTCTCTCCGATTGTTCTGTCTGAGTTATTTTCATTAGTTACTTCATCCAAACCATCAACATGTTTATTAGACCCCATTCCTACCAGGCTGCTCAAGGAAGCCCTACCATTATTTAATGCTTCGATCTTAAATATGATCAGTCTATCTTTATTAGTTGGCTATGTACCACAGGCTTTTAAGGTGGCAGTAATTAAACCATTACTTAAAAAGCCATCACTTGACCCAGCTATCTTAGCTAATTATAGGCCAATCTCCAACCTTCCTTTTCTCTCAAAAATTCTTGAAAGGGTAGTTGTAAAACAGCTAACTGATCATCTGCAGAGGAATGGTCTATTTGAAGAGTTTCAGTCAGGTTTTAGAATTCATCATAGTACAGAAACAGCATTAGTGAAGGTTACAAATGATCTTCTTATGGCCTCGGACAGTGGACTCATCTCTGTGCTTGTTCTGTTAGACCTCAGTGCTGCTTTTGATACTGTTGACCATAAAATTTTATTACAGAGATTAGAGCATGCCATAGGTATTAAAGGCACTGTGCTGCGGTGGTTTGAATCATATTTGTCTAATAGATTACAATTTGTTCATGTAAATGGGGAATCTTCTTCACAGACTAAAGTTAATTATGGAGTTCCACAAGGTTCTGTGCTAGGACCAATTTTATTCACTTTATACATGCTTCCCTTAGGCAGTATTATTAGACGGTATTGCTTAAATTTTCATTGTTACGCAGATGATACCCAGCTTTATCTATCCATGAAGCCAGAGGACACACACCAATTAGCTAAACTGCAGGATTGTCTTACAGACATAAAGACATGGATGACCTCTAATTTCCTGCTTTTAAACTCAGATAAAACTGAAGTTATTGTACTTGGCCCCACAAATCTTAGAAACATGGTGTCTAACCAGATCCTTACTCTGGATGGCATTACCCTGACCTCTAGTAATACTGTGAGAACTCTTGGAGTAATTTTTGATCAGGATATGTCATTCAAAGCGCATATTAAACAAATATGTAGGACTGCTTTTTTGCATTTACGCAATATCTCTAAAATCAGAAAGGTCTTGTCTCAGAGTGATGCTGAAAAACTAATTCATGCATTTATTTCCTCTAGGCTGGACTATTGTAATTCATTATTATCAGGTTGTCCTAAAAGTTCCCTAAAAAGCCTTCAGTTAATTCAAAATGCTGCAGCTAGAGTACTGACGGGGACTAGAAGGAGAGACCATATCTCACCCATATTGGCCTCTCTTCATTGGCTTCCTGTTAATTCTAGAATAGAATTTAAAATTCTTCTTCTTACTTATAAGGTTTTGAATAATCAGGTCCCATCTTATCTTAGGGACCTCGTAGTACCATATCACCCCAATAGAGCGCTTCACTCTCAGACTGCAGGCTTACTTGTAGTTCCTAGGGTTTGTAAGAGTAGAATGGGAGGCAGAGCCTTCAGCTTTCAGGCTCCTCTCCTGTGGAACCAGCTCCCAATTCAGATCAGGGAGACAGACACCCTCTCTACTTTTAAGATTAGGCTTAAAACTTTCCTTTTTGCTAAAGCTTATAGTTAGGGCTGGATCAGGTGACCCTGAACCATCCCTTAGTTATGCTGCTATAGACATAGACTGCTGGGGGGTTCCCATGATGCACTGTTTCTTTCTCTTTTTGCTCTGTATGCACCACTCTGCATTTAATCATTAGTGATCGATCTCTGCTCCCCTCCACAGCATGTCTTTTTCCTGGTTCTCTCCCTCAGCCCCAACCAGTCCCAGCAGAAGACTGCCCCTCCCTGAGCCTGGTTCTGCTGGAGGTTTCTTCCTGTTAAAAGGGAGTTTTTCCTTCCCACTGTAGCCAAGTGCTTGCTCACAGGGGGTCGTTTTGACCGTTGGGGTTTTACATAATTATTGTATGGCCTTGCCTTACAATATAAAGCGCCTTGGGGCAACTGTTTGTTGTGATTTGGCGCTATATAAAAAAAAATTGATTGATTGATTGATTGATATGGTGGCACTGAATATTTTGTTAATTTAACTGTAATGTTTGTTTCTTAGCACTTTCCCAAAGGGCTCATTAAAATTTCATCTTGATCTTATCTTTCTAATTATCATCTTAAAATATGCTTGTTGTACTGCTGATGCATTAAATGGTGTCTATTTTATGCTCAGTGCTCAGTACTGGGGTCTCTTGAAACACACGATTCCAGGAGCAATCAAGTCAGTGGGAACTTTTACGGTGTCTCAGACATGCCGGATAAAATGCGGGCCTATTTAAGCAGAGCTGTAATGGTGGGTAATGAAGTTTGTTTTACAATGCTGCTCCAGTATAGACTGTAAATCCTAAGCAGAGGCAACAGGGACAGTACGGACATGAAAATGCAGACAGATTTTACTGGATTTTGCCTAGCCATAGTGTCATCCCCTTAAGCTGCCAAGAGATTGTGGGGTGGGGGTTGAATTCATGAGGGTCTTCTGTAATAGGCTGGCACATACGCAGGCACAGCCTGCAGAACCTTACAGGCTGCTGAGGCTGGTCTTGGCATTGCTTTTGGCAACATAGTGGTTATGTGTTCTTGTACTACACATTCTCTGTGAAAAGAGAAAGTTTGAACTGACTGGTCTTACCATGCCTTTATAAACGAGGGAGCCCCTGGCATAAATAGATCTACATGTTCATTTGGTATATTAAGAGAGACACACAGTTAAAGAGTCTTCATTACAATTGTAAATTTCTGCCCTCTGGTCCTTCGCCCAGCACTAGATTACATGAGGTCTATGCTCACGGACAGCGCCTGGCATCTGATTGAGGGTCCAGTGCAGCTAATTAATTTCATTAGAAAGTGAAGTCATCTTCTAGCAGGAATTAATATTTGGAGCGTCATGTTGCTAATTTATTTCCAGATTTAATTAGCTCAGAGAAGAAATGTTGCTTGGGCAAGAGGACTTTTTAATTATCAGCTTGGATAAATTTGAAAATGTTGATGCCTAAGGGTTGAGTTAATTAAAACCTGCATTATTTTAACTTTAATTAGCTCCCATCTTTGTTTTTCTTCACCATATGGCCATGTCCTGTAGTCAAATTTAGTTAATTAAGCTAATTAAGCTAACCATTTTAATTACTCAAGACAATGTGATTGGATAGAGGATTACTACAAGTTTATAGCCAAGTACTTGTTTTTCATTAAGTTGAAGGGACAGAGTTATTTCTGATTGCAGTTGGCAAGCATAGCAGAGTAGTTTGAGAATATGACAGCTTCTGAGATATTAGGGTTGAAGTCTAATTGCATTCCTTGGTGATAAAAAAAAATCTTGTCACAGGCACAGCTCTTTTAGATGAGAAATGGTTTACAACAACATCTTGAAGCTTTCCACTAGTTATTGTTGTGATGAACCACTTGAATATGATCAGATGTAACAAAGCCTTATTCTGGCTTAAAGTGGTATCTAACAGGACCATGTGACAAGTAGCAGTGGTGGGTCAAGCAGAGATGTGACCCCTTGCAAAGGTCAGATCTGGTCTGGGAGCATGCACTGGTGCCATGTGCTGTTGCATCCACCACACTATAGAACCGCCATCGCACGTGGGTGAAAACCACCCAGGCAGACAATCAGTCCATCCCCAACTTGCAAACATGACATCTACGCGTTGCAGCCAGATGAAATATGAATGTCCCCTTGACCTTTTCCACTTACTCGGTCCTCAACACTGAGGCACTGTGCCTCAGTGTTGTGGATCATGCTGGATCATGTTGACGATCATGCTGGATCATATCCAGACAAATGTGATACATGGCCATAGCTAACATTCTTTCACAATGCAAGCTATATTCCTTATGGTACCTTGAAACATGCACAAATTTGATCCCCGCACTGGCACACAATCTTGCAGTCTCTCTGATGGTGAAGCTGCCACTGAATATGTCTTGGGCTGCACATCAATTACAAAGAAATACAAACAGTATGGCACTCTATGGTAAATCTGTGTGGCGTAGAAAGTTCTCAAAAACTGAGTGGCTGTGCAAGAAGGAGACGAGTGAGAAAAGACACCCAGACAACCCAGAAGTTATAGCCTTATGTGGCTGTGATTGTGCACAGTGCAAGTTTTGCATTTTGCATCACCACTCAAATGTTGCATTTACACATAGGCAAGATGTGTTATGAATGTCATATTTGCATCATTCTTGGCACATTCCTGACATTCTTAACATGACTTAATGCATCTGAATAGGTTTCTTAATAGTGCATGTTGGTGCGTGATATTCGTTGAGCATGTTTTTGGCTGTCAAAAAAATCTTCCACTGAGCGTGTTGATCCATCTTGATTAGTGGGGATCCTTAATAGGGCGTGACAGCATTCTTCTTTGACGTGGGCACAATTAAACCCTGTTGCACCGCATTCAGTTTCATTGCTGCAGTATGCTGAAGGACAGTGATGCCAAGTCGGCTAAAAGTGACGTTCCAGTGCTCCTCACCGCGCTCCTGCAGGTGTTCCACCTGCTGCTGCTGTGCCTGATGTTTGGGAAAACGAGCGAGGCGAGTGCTGCATGAAGCCACACATCTGGCTCTCCGTCTCCTCCTCCTTTCTGTGCCACTCCATGACACAGAGCCCAATTAAGCATGCAGTCACAAAGTTTTTCTGCTGTGGATTTTGAGGAGCGAACTGGAGCGATCTGAATTGTTCAGCAGTTGACAGTTGGATGAATATGGAGGTGTGTGTGGAGACAATTTGTCTCATTCACAATGTGCACTGTTATGCGTGATAGTGCGGAACAGCATGCAACAATGCAGAACATTATTCTTGACCGTGTGTAATAGTTCCTGATAATTCGCGAGCAACACGTGCCATTAATTGTAACAGAGGAAACAATGTGAAGCATTAAATCCTTATCACCCTCACCATCTGTTGGAAAAGTCCATGTCGATTGGATGAGCAGACTCAAGTTAGGCAGCAGAGAAAAACATGTGAAACCTTAATATCTGAATTGTGTATTCTAGCCACAGAAGGGTACAAAAATAAATTGTAATTTTGTGATAGGCCAGAATCGGTGGTAGATGGTGGGATGGGATGACGCCCTTGCCCTTGGTGACCCTGCAGTGTGAGGCGTGGCTCTGTGTGAGCTGCTAGCAGCTGTGCATTAGTCTGGACACAAGCTGGGTCCATCCAGAAGCCAGGCCTAGCTGACAGATGCAGAAGCTAAACCCAATAATGAAATAATACTAGGAGACATCATGTCCGTGGTTTCCATCATTGTTAAAAGATTTTGGTACAGAGTACCCCCACTTAGGTAATTTGTTTCCATGTATAATCCTATTGCTCACAATTAAATTAAACCAACTGGTCATTTCAGTTTGGAGCCTATAAATACACTGGTTGCTATGTGCGTGGGCAGTATGTGGGTCGTCTCATCTGATTAGAAGGGAAGCACTTAATAATTTGAACTGAAAAAAGGTGACCTTCAGTGTCAGGTGACCTCAGTGGTCAGCCACACATATGGCCTCAATGGCTGCAGTAATAATACTAATGTCTGTTCCTAATGTATTTTAACAAGCCGGATCCAGGACCACTCTCCACAAATTATTTTGGACAAATGATGATTTGTGGTTTGGATGACGAAGTGCAGTACACTATTTGAATTGTTGGTCAGCAGAGATGAGGTCGTGGACGACGGATGCAGCAGTCAGGAGAGCCGATAGGCCCGTGTCTGCTTTCATCAGAGTGCTTCTGGTTAGTCATCAGTATGAGTGCTCGGGTTTTTGGTCAGCGCCGGAGAGCAGGAGCTGCCAGACATCTTACAGTCACACTGTAACTTAGAACGCAATCCGAGAGCAGAATTACTCACCCAGAACCCGACAGGCTCTCACCCACTTTGTTTCTGTCAGCACCTGCATGCTGTAAATGATTCTGTCGCTCACAACGGCCGCATGCTTCATCTTTTCACACACACGATGCTGCAAGACAAATAAGGCAAATGAGTGCTGAAAACAAGTGATGAAGCAGATCAACAAACTTATCGTGTTTTCCAGACTACACCTCGCACTGTTTTAGTGGTTTTGGAAGTTCTGCCACTTATACACTGCTCAAAATATTTTGAGCAGTGTATTTTGAAGCAAGTTACATGTAAAAAAGTATTTTGAAGCAAGTTACATGTAAAAAAAAAAAAGGGGGGGGGATGCAACAGTACACAAAAGTCACAGTTCAATATGTTTTCAGTACAGTGGAAACAAACACATTAACACAACATTATGTTCTTTCTGCTACAATAGCATGTGACTGAATAGTCCATCTAGATTGTTACAAATGTTTCTTCAAATCTTGTGAAATATACAGGTTTTGGTTTCCCTCATCATGATTATTTATTTATTTATTTGTTTATTTATTTATTTTTGTCTGATGTCACTTATGTTCCCTTGTGACTTATAGGTTGGAACTACAAACAAGAGAATTTGGAACTTTTATGTTATATCATTTATATGCCATTATCTGTGAAGATGGATGATATGATTTTATATTTGTTCGTACTGTTTCCCATATTTGTAGGTTGATGAAACAGCGACCCAACCAAACAACATTTTGGCAAACAAGAGGACTGTGGGACTATTGCCACAGTGAGTTCTGCTGTTGCAAATAGTTCTGTTGGTTGTGGAGTTGTAATCAGGGACAAATGTGTTGGACAGTGACACAGTTTTTGTCATTTTGCCTTTAATTTCTAAATGGTTAATGCAATATTCTAAAGTCTACACAACATAGACATCTTGATTGTTTGATTTTGGCTCATTTGAACTTCATTGTGGTGGAAAACAGAAACAAAATGGCAAAAACTGTGTCACTATTCAAATACTTATGGATTTGACGTGACATTTTAACAAAAGTCATTCATATCATTACATTACAAGTGATTTACTGACTGACATAAATTTGACATCGACTCTTGAGCCCAATTTGTGGTAAACCTATGAAGTCAAGTCAAATCTAAGAGCATGTCCTGGTTCTGCACATTGCCACATGCATGACACCATGGCACTGCATTGGGTCTTATAAAGTCACTCATATCATTTGATTACAATTTTTTTTTTCTGATTCTTTACATGCTGTCTGCAGCCCGACTGATTGCAGAAATCTGAAAAAAATTCTGGCTATATTTCTGATGATATTGACACTGAGCTGTGACTGAGCTGCTCTAAAAGTTAATCAGCTGGAGACACATATGGAATATTTTTACCAAGACTGGTGAAAATCTGCTCATCTCTTTGAGTTACATTTTCATGCACAGACAGACTTAAAAAAGATTATAATACCTGCACTCACACCCATGTCCTGGTAACAAAAGTATCAACATTTTTAACCCTGTGATGTACAACAAATTAGAATCTAGTGTTATTTGGTTTTCAAATGAACTCTAACTCTAGTAATCTTCTCTGTACTTGTCTTTACAACCTCATTTTTCTGTCACTCAGCTTTAAGGTCAATAAGCAACATAATAACCACAGTGTAAATGCAGGTACTGTACCGTGCATCCACCAAGTAGTCCTGCTTGTGCACACTGTAATATTACCTTCAAATAACATTTATGAATGTTTGTTTTTTGTTTTCACATCACTTGTCGTTAAACGTAGATAAATTTCATAATTCTCACCTAATCATTTTTAAAAACAGATTGTGGTTCAGCCTACTGTCTGCTTTAAGCCCCCACGCTGGCCAAGGAGCGCTCAGTGAGAAGCAGCTTAGAAGATTTAGATGAAAGGAGGGGAGTCGTGGAAGTTTCTACCAGCAGAGAGCGAGGAGAGCATCTGCTCAAAGGCCACCTCCCCATGCCCCGGATCACCATCTCCAGAAGAACTCGGGCATGGAGCCTCCATCTCCACAGCTCCACACTAATTCTAGTGCCCCCGCCACACGCAGGCTAATTAAGGCCATGCATTTATTTATGACTGAGCTCATTAAACAGGGAAAAAGATGGTCGCCGCTCTGAAAACACATTAGTCCCCAAGGAAACTGCCTGTGAAGTCGCTGTCCTCAGGCTGTTTCAGGTCACAGAATCTGAATCTTAGTGACATATGATGAAACACTGAGCTGTGCAGACTAAAATATACCATAGATAGATAGATAGATAGATAGATAGATAGATAGATAGATAGATAGATAGATAGATAGATAGATAGATAGATAGATAGATAGTGTTGTGTGGGCCGCTGAAGAGGAGATACTGCTGGCCCACCACCACCAGATGGCGCCCTGCTTGGAGTGCGGGCTTCAAGCACGAGAGGGCACCGGAGCCACTGGGAGTGACAGCTGTCACTCATCATCAGCACCAGCTGTCACTCATTGAACTCATCACCATCACCATAAAGGCCGGACTGCAACTCCACCTCCTCGCTGAGAAATCAGCTACCTTGGAGGTAATTTTCTCTGCTAAACCGAAAACACTGACTAATACTCTGAACTTCTTTGCAGCCGTTTTCCTGTGGGTGTTGCCTTATCTGTGGGATTGGCGTTTGGTGTGATCAGCGACGGCTTCGCTTCACACCCCAACCAGATAAGTGGTTAGACAGGAGCTGCACGAGTGTGTGACTGGAGGTGGAGGTGCTCCCTCCCAAAAGAACACAGACTGTGGGATTACTGAGTGTACGTACTCACACTCACCTGTACTGTTTCTGTTCTCTGCCAGCAGTACCAGGTCTGACAGCTGGAGACGGTGACCACCTGGGGACCCAGGACTTGGCGGCTCCGGTGTTCTTCAGATCCGCTGGTGGTGAGGGCCGTGTGGGATCCGGCTCAGTTCTGGACGGGAATCTCTTATCCTCAAGCCTGCCCACACGTCACCCAACGTAATTGACTGTAGTTCCAAACTGGTTGTTGTCTGTATTCCGTTGTGCACAATTTACAACATTAAATTGTTACTGTTTGGCTTATCCATTGCCCGTTCTTTTCCGCCCCCTGTTGTGGGTCCGTGTTCCTACACTTTCACAACAGATAGATAGATAGATGGTTCTGCAATGTTTGTAGTCTTCTAAAAGTCTGTTTTTGTGATTTTCATGAGAGAAATGTTCTTTGGCTGTTCAAGTACAAGTTTGATTACAATATTGAAATATTATTCAGCTACAACTTAAAGTACTGTTAAACAATACTTGAGTGAAACTTCAATGTATTCCTCTCAAAACCTCTAATTGTTGTTTAACACCCTTTTCTCTGATAAATGTTACAGGTATGAAGGAAGCAAACTAAGAAAACCTGATTTCTAAAGAAATAGATAAAGTAGAAATGGTATCTGTTAAAAACACTAGCGCACACACAGACACACACAGACATATACACAGTAAAACTTGCAAAAAATGGATTCAGGTGCACCAGTGAATTTTGTCTGTTATAATCGAAATCCACTATACATATAAAATGGACAAAATCCACTATATGTACAAGTATAATATGTATCCCACTTTCCTCGAATCGGTGAGTGTCAGTGCTGAACTTCATTTCGTACCTCTGTTGCAAATGGGCAGTTGCAGATTGCTCTATCCGATACATGCTAGGGGTTTTGAATGAAAATGCAATGCAATAGGATGGGATGTTTTTGTCCGATGTGAGTGAAAATCCATTATGAAAAATCTGGTATAGTCAGTTCAGTTAAGTGTCATGTTACCATGAATGAGTTAAGTGTCATGTTGCCGTTACCTTGAGTGAGAAGTGTAGTGCATTTGATGTCTTCCACCTCCTGTTTGTGCATGTGTAGAAATAAAAGCACCTTCTTGTGGCAGAATGCAAAAAAGACAAAAAGCTCTGCATAAAATGGAACATTGATATGACTTGATTTTTGGAGAAACTATAGATATTAGCTAACAACACTGAACAATGGTCATTGATAATCACATTCTGGACTCAAATACCATTCCAACAGGGGGTGGTAAATCATGTATATTTTAAAAGAGTGCATGCATGCATGCGTACATATGTGAATTTATTAAGTAAGTTCAATGTAAATAAATAATATAATTGTAAATACGTTAAAAATACATGGATAGCTCAAGAAAGTGAAAACACTTTCCATTGTGGTCCATTTAAAAATCAAATGACAAAATAGAAGTACACACACACATGGGCAATGACAGAGACACCTAGAGAGGCGTGACTGGGAGGAACGGCTTCCCCAATCGAAACATGAATAGTCGTTTGTTATTGGACTTCTGTGCTAGTCATGGACTGTCCATAATGAACACCATGTTCGAACATAAGGATGCTCATAAGTGTATATGGTATCAGAGCACCCTAGGCTGAAGATCAATGATCAATTTTGCGAATGTATCATCTGATCTGAGGCCGCAAGTTCTGGACACTTGGGTGAAGATAGGGGCAGAGCTGTCAACTGATCACCATCTCATAGTAAGTTGTATCAGAGGGTAGGGAAGGACTTTGGACAGACATGGTAAGCCCAAACTGATAGTGCGGGTGAATGGGGAATGTCTGGAGGAGCCCACTGTCTGACAGATCTTCAACTCACACCTCCAGCAGAGCTTTTCTAGCATCTCTGTGGACGTTGGGGGCATTGAACCAGAATGGGCAATGTTCAAAGCTTCCATTGCTGAGGCTGCAGTGGGGAGCTGTGGCCTGAAGGTCTTGGGTGCCACAAGTGACAGCAACCCTTGAACACCGTGGTGGATTCCGGTAGTCAGGAAAGACATCCGACTGAAGAAGGAGTCCTTGCGGGATATGTTATCTCGGGGACTCCGGAGGCACTTGTAAGGGACCAACAGGCCCGAAGGGTGGCAGCTTCTGCTGTGGGGGATGCAAAGCAGCGGGTGTGGGAGGAGTTCAGTGCAACCACGGAGAAGGACTTTCGGTCAGCACCAAGGTGCTTCTGGCAGACCATGAGGCACCTCAGGAGGGGAAAACAGGGAACCATCCAAGCTGTCTACCATAAGGATGGGACTCTGTTGCCCCACTGAGGATGATCCACTGCTGGAAGGAACACTTTGAGGAACTCCTGCATCAGACCGGAGCGCCCTCTATAGTAGTGGCAGAACTGGAAGCTGATGGAGAATTATCATCAATTTTCCTGGTGGAAGTCACAGAGGTCGTCAAACAACTCCGCAGTGGCAAGGCCCCGGGAGTTGATGAGATCTGTCCAGAAATGCTGAAGGCTCTGGGTGCGGAGGGACTGTCTTGGAAGAGATTTCTCTTCAGTGTTGCGTTGAGGTCTGGGACAGTGCCTAAGGAGTGGCAAGCTGGGGTGGTGGTCGCCATATTTAAAAAAGGGGACCAGAGAATGTATGCCAATTAAGGGGGCATCACACTACTCAGCCTCCTTGGTAAAGTCTACTCCAGGGTGCTGGAAAGGAAGGTTCAGCCAATCGTTGAACCACTGATTGAAGAGGAACAATGTGGGTTTCATCCTGGATGTTGAACAAACAACCAGTTCTTCGATTTCATAAACATCCTGGAGGATGCCTGGGAGTATGCCCATCCAGTGTACATGTATTTATGGGGGGTTGGCCTCCGCTAGGGCTGTGCCGTGTCACCAATCCTGTTTGTGATATTCATGGACAGAATATGAAGGCGTTGTCAGGGGAGGAGGGTTTTTAGTTGGTGGGTTCAGAGAAGCAGCTGGGATGAGGATCCGAACCTCTAAATCTGAGGCCATGGTTCGCAGCCAGAAATCACTAGATTCCCTACTCTGGGTAGGGAATGCGGTCTTGCCCCATTGTCCCCTCACTTGTGAACATGACCTTGGGTTCTTGTTCACAAGTGAGGGGACAATGGAGCGTGAGATTGGCTGAAGCATTGGCACAGCAGGGGCGGTATTGCATTCGCTTTACCATAGTGTGATGAAAAGGGAGCTGAGCCAAAAGGCGAAGCTCTCGATCTACTGGTCAATCTTTGTTCCTACTCTCAACTGTGGTCATGAGGGTATGGTCATGACTAAAAAAAAAAAAAAAAATGAGGTGGGCTTCATAGATAACTGGCAAAGCTTCTGGGGAAAACCTGGTCTTGTTAGGAGAGACGGCATCCATCCCACTTTGGATGGAGCAGCTCTCATTTCTAGAAATCTGGCTAATTTTCTTAAATCCTCCAAACCGTGACTATCCAGGGTTGGGACCAGGAAGCAGAGTTGTAGTCTTACACACCTCTCTGCAGCTTCTCTCCCCCTGCCATCCCCTCATTACCCCATCCCCGTAGAGACAGTGCCTGCTCCCAGACCACTAATAACCAGCAAAAATCTGTTTAAGCATAAAAATTCAAAAAGAAAAAATAATATAGCACCTTCAACTGCACCACAGACTAAAACAGTTAAATGTGGTCTATTAAACATTAGATCTCTCTCTCTTCGAAGTCCCTGTTAGTAAATGATATAATAATTGATCAACATATTGATTTATTCTGCCTTACAGAAACCTGGTTACAGCAGGATGAATATGTTAGTTTAAATGAGTCAACACCCCCGAGTCACACTAACTGCCAGAACGCTCGTGGCACGGGCCGAGGCGGAGGATTAGCAGCAGTCTTCCACTCCAACTTATTAATTAATCAAAAACCCAGACAGAGCTTTAATTCATTTGAAAGCTTGTCTCTTAGTCTGGTCCATCCAAATTGGAAGTCCCAAAAACCAGTTTTATTTGTTGTTATCTATCGTCCACCTGGTTGTTACTGTGAGTTTCTCTGTGAATTTTCGGACCTTTTGTCTGATTTAGTGCTTAGCTCAGATAAGATAATTATAGTGGGCGATTTTAACATCCACACAGATGCTGAGAATGACAGCCTCAACACTGCATTTAATCTATTGTTAGACTCGATTGACTTTGCTCAAAATGTAAATGAGTCCACCCATCACTTTAATCATACCTTAGATCTTGTTCTGACTTATGGTATGGAAATTGAAGACTTAACAGTATTCCCTGAAAACCCCCTTCTGTCTGATCATTTCTTAATAACATTTACATTTACTCTGATGGACTACCCAGCAGTGGGGAATAAGTGTCATTACAGTAGAAGTCTTTCAAGTAACTAGGTTTAAGGATATGATTCATTCTTTATGTTCTCCAATGCCATATACCAACACAGGGCAGAGTAACTACCTAAACTCTGTGAGTGAGATAGATTATCTCGTCAATAGTTTTATATCCTCATTGAGGACAACTTTGGATGCTGTAGCTCCTCTGAAAAAGAGAGCTTTAAATCAGAAGAGCCTGACTCCGTGGTATAACTCACAAACTCGCAGCTTAAAGCAGATAACCCGTAAGTTGGAGAGGAAATGGCGTCTCACTAATTTAGAAGATCTTCACTTAGCCTGGAAAAAGAGTCTGTTGCTCTATAAAAAAGCCCTCTGTAAAGCTAGGACATCTTACTACTCATCATTAACTGAAGAAAATAAGAACAACCCCAGGTTTCTTTTCAGCACTGTAGCCAGGCTGACAAAGAGTCAGAGCTCTATTGAGCCGAGTATTCCTTTAACTTTAACTAGTAATGACTTCATGACTTTTTTTGCTAATAAAATTTTAACTATTAGAGAAAAAATTACTCATAACCATCCCAAATAAATATCGTTCTCTTTGGCTGCTTTCAGTGATGCCGGTATTTGCTTAGACTCTTTCTCTCCGATTGTTCAGTCTGAGTTATTTTCATTAGTTACTTCCTCCAAACCATCAACATGTCTATTAGACCCCATTCCTACCAGGCTGCTCAAGGAAACCCTGCCATTAATTAATGCTTCGATCTTGTTGCCTCTACTGGTGGTTGGCTCTCACTGTGGTATTGTATCACTTCCTGTTCCGGAGCACAGCGGTGTTTTTCTGTATCTGTTAGCTGTTTAATCTGCGCAGTTAGATTGATCTAGTTATCTAGATTACGATTTGTTTCCCAGTGTAATCTTTACGTGCCTTAACTAAAGCACTCCTTCTGCTGAATCACCTCTAAATTATTTACACATTATTCACTTTGCGTGTTTTTAGGAATCCGCTAGCTTAGCGTAGCTACTAGCTCTTAGCCGATTTAGCATGGCGGCTTCTCCTGTCTCTCCCGCACTTTTCTGCTCTGGGTGTGAAATGTTTAGTTATTCCTCTGCCTCCTTTAGCAGTAACGGTACTTGTAATAAGTGTAGCTTATTCGTAGCTTTGGAGGCCAGGCTGGGCGAATTGGAGACTCGGCTCCGCACCGTGGAAAATTCTACATCTAGCCAGGCCCCTGTAGTCGGTGCGGACCAAGGTAGCTTAGCTGCCGTTAGTTCCCCCCTGGCAGATCCTGAGCAGCCGGGAAAGCAGGCCGACTGGGTGACTGTGAGGAGGAAGCGTAGCCCTAAACAGAAGCCCCATGTACACCGCCAACCCGTTCACATCTCTAACCGTTTTTCCCCACTCGATGACACACCCGCCGAGGATCAAACTCTGGTTATTGGCGACTCTGTTTTGAGAAATGTGAAGTTAGCGACACCAGCAACCATAGTCAATTGTCTTCCGGGGCCAGAGCAGGCGACATTGAAGGAAATTTGAAACTGCTGGCTAAGGCTAAGCGTAAATTTGGTAAGATTGTAATTCACGTCGGCAGTAATGACACCCGGTTACGCCAATCGGAGGTCACTAAAATTAACATTAAATCGGTGTGTAACTTTGCAAAAACAATGTCGGACTCTGTAGTTTTCTCTGGGCCCCTCCCCAATCAGATCGGGAGTGACATGTTTAGCCGCATGTTCTCCTTGAATTGCTGGCTGTCTGAGTGGTGTCCAAAAAATGAGGTGGGCTTCATAGATAATTGGCAAAGCTTCTGGGGAAAACCTGGTCTTGTTAGGAGAGACGGCATCCATCCCACTTTGGATGGAGCAGCTCTCATTTCTTTCTCCCTTCTGTCTGATCATTTCTTAATAACATTTACATTTACTCTGATGGACTACCCAGCAGTAGGGAATAAGTTTCATTACACTAGAAGTCTTTCAGAAAGCACTGTAACTAGGTTTAAGGATATGATTCCTTCTTTATGTTCTCTAATGCCATATACCAACACAGTGCAGAGTAGCTACCTAAACTCTGTAAGGGAGATAGAGTATCTCGTCAATAGTTTTACATCCTCATTGAAGACAACTTTGGATGCTGTAGCTCCTCTGAAAAAGAGAGCTTTAAATCAGAAGTGTCTGACTCCGTGGTATAACTCACAAACTCGTAGCTTAAAGCAGATAACCCGTAAGTTGGAGAGGAAATGGCGTCTCACTAATTTAGAAGATCTTCACTTAGCCTGGAAAAAGAGTCTGTTGCTCTATAAAAAGCCCTCCGTAAAGCTAGGACATCTTTCTACTCATCACTAATTGAAGAAAATAAGAACAACCCCAGGTTTCTTTTCAGCACTGTAGCCAGGCTGACAAAGAGTCAGAGCTCTATTGAGCTGAGTATTCCATTAACTTTAACTAGTAATGACTTCATGACTTTCTTTGCTAACAAAATTTTAACTATTAGAGAAAAAATTACTCATAACCATCCCAAAGACGTATCGTTATCTTTGGCTGCTTTCAGTGATGCCGGTATTTGGTTAGACTCTTTCTCTCCGATTGTTCTGTCTGAGTTATTTTCATTAGTTACTTCATCCAAACCATCAACATGTTTATTAGACCCCATTCCTACCAGGCTGCTCAAGGAAGCCCTACCATTATTTAATGCTTCGATCTTAAATATGATCAATCTATCTTTGTTAGTTGGCTATGTACCACAGGCTTTTAAGGTGGCAGTAATTAAACCATTACTTAAAAAGCCATCACTTGACCCAGCTATCTTAGCTAATTATAGGCCAATCTCCAACCTTCCTTTTCTCTCAAAAATTCTTGAAAGGGTAGTTGTAAAACAGCTAACTGATCATCTGCAGAGGAATGGTCTATTTGAAGAGTTTCAGTCAGGTTTTAGAATTCATCATAGTACAGAAACAGCATTAGTGAAGGTTACAAATGATCTTCTTATGGCCTCGGACAGTGGACTCATCTCTGTGCTTGTTCTGTTAGACCTCAGTGCTGCTTTTGATACTGCTGACCATAAAATTTTATTACAGAGATTAGAGCATGCCATAGGTATTAAAGGCACTGCGCTGCGGTGGTTTGAATCATATTTGTCTAATAGATTACAATTTGTTCATGTAAATGGGGAATCTTCTTCACAGACTAAAGTTAATTATGGAGTTCCACAAGGTTCTGTGCTAGGACCAATTTTATTCACTTTATACATGCTTCCC
Organism: Thalassophryne amazonica; assembly: GCF_902500255.1. NCBI lineage: Eukaryota > Metazoa > Chordata > Actinopteri > Batrachoidiformes > Batrachoididae > Thalassophryne > Thalassophryne amazonica. The sequence continues at coordinate 108,815,502 of NC_047112.1, read as the reverse complement.
TTAGGCAGTATTATTAGACGGTATTGCTTAAATTTTCATTGTTACGCAGATGATACCCAGCTTTATCTATCCATGAAGCCAGAGGACACACACCAATTAGCTAAACTGCAGGATTGTCTTACAGACATAAAGACATGGATGACCTCTAATTTCCTGCTTTTAAACTCAGATAAAACTGAAGTTATTGTACTTGGCCCCACAAATCTTAGAAACATGGTGTCTAACCAGATCCTTACTCTGGATGGCATTACCCTGACCTCTAGTAATACTGTGAGAAATCTTGGAGTCATTTTTGATCAGGATATGTCATTCAATGCGCATATTAAACAAATATGTAGGACTGCTTTTTTGCATTTACGCAATATCTCTAAAATCAGAAAGGTCTTGTCTCAGAGTGATGCTGAAAAACTAATTCATGCATTTATTTCCTCTAGGCTGGACTATTGTAATTCATTATTATCAGGTTGTCCTAAAAGTTCCCTAAAAAGCCTTCAGTTAATTCAAAATGCTGCAGCTAGAGTACTGACGGGGACTAGAAGGAGAGAGCATATCTCACCCATATTGGCCTCTCTTCATTGGCTTCCTGTTAATTCTAGAATAGAATTTAAAATTCTTCTTCTTACTTATAAGGTTTTGAATAATCAGGTCCCATCTTATCTTAGGGACCTCGTAGTACCATATCACCCCAATAGAGCGCTTCGCTCTCAGACTGCAGGCTTACTTGTAGTTCCTAGGGTTTGTAAGAGTAGAATGGGAGGCAGAGCCTTCAGCTTTCAGGCTCCTCTCCTGTGGAACCAGCTCCCAATTCAGATCAGGGAGACAGACACCCTCTCTACTTTTAAGATTAGGCTTAAAACTTTCCTTTTTGCTAAAGCTTATAGTTAGGGCTGGATCAGGTGACCCTGAACCATCCCTTAGTTATGCTGCTATAGACGTAGACTGCTGGGGGGTTCCCATGATGCATTGTTTCTTTCTCTTTTTGCTCTGTATGCACCACATTTAATCATTAGTGATCGATCTCTGCTCCCCTCCACAGCATGTCTTTTTCCTGGTTCTCTCCCTCAGCCCCAACCAGTCCCAGCAGAAGACTGCCCCTCCCTGAGCCTGGTTCTGCTGGAGGTTTCTTCCTGTTAAAAGGGAGTTTTTCCTTCCCACTGTCACCAAGTGCTTGCTCACAGGGGGTCGTTTTGACCGTTGGGGTTTTTCCGTAATTATTGTATGGCTTTGCCTTACAATATAAAGCGCCTTGGGGCAACTGTTTGTTGTGATTTGGCACTATATAAATAAAATTGATTTGATTTGATTTGACTAAAAGAATTAGATCGCGGGTACAAGCGGCCATAATGGGCTTCCTTATGAGGGTGGTTGGTGTCACCCTTAGAGATAGGGTGAGAAGCTCGATCATCCGTGGGGAGCTAGGAGTAGAGCTGCTGCTCCATCGCATTGGAAGGAGCCACCTGAGGTAGTTCAGGCATCTGGTAACGATGTCTCTTGGGCATGTCCCGAGGGAGGTGGCCCAGGCATGTCCGTCTGGGAGGAGACCCTGGGGAAGACCCAGGACCAGGTGGAGAGATTATAGCTCCACAGTGGCCTGGGAATGCCTTGGGATCCCCCAGTCAAGGGTGGTCAATGTGGCCCGGGAAAGGGAAGTCTGGGGCCCCCTGCTGGAGCTCTTGCCCCGACAACCCGATCCTGGATAAGCGGATGGACATGAAGATGAAAACAGAAATTACAATAATAATAATAATAATAATAATAATAATAATACAACCCCAATTCCAATGAAGCTGGCACTTTGTGTGAAATGTAAATAAAAAACAGAATACAAGGATTTGCAAATCCTCTTCAATCTATAGTCAACGGAACACCACAAAAACAAGATATTTAATGTTTAAACTGCTAAACCTTTTGTTTTGTGCAAATATTTGCTCATTTTGAAATGGATGCCTGCAACACGTTTCGAAAAAGCTGGGACAGTGGTATGTTTACCACTGTGTTACATCACCTTTCCATCTAACAACACTCAATAAGCGTTTGGGAATTGAGGACACTGATTGTGAGTGTTATGATTGGGTATAAAAGGAGCATCACCAAAGGTCTCAGCTGTTCACAAGCAAAGATGGGGCGAGGATCACCACTTTGTGAACAACTGTGTGAAAAAATAGTCCAACAGTTTAAGAACAATGTTTCTCAATGTTCAATTGCAAGGAATTTAGGGATTCCATCATCTACAGTCCATAATATAATCAGAAGATTCAGAGATTCTGGAGAACTTTTTTGTATGTAAGCGGCAAGGCCGAAAACCAACATTGAATGACCGTGACCTTCCATCCCTGAGGCAGCACTGCATTAAAAGCTGACATCATTTAAAAACCATTGTCAGTTAAAAATAAGTTCTTCAGAGAGCAAAATTAAGAGGTTACGCAGGTTTTATACAGAACATAGGAGGAGTAAATTACCTGTTTTTCTTTAGGCCTGAGCATCTCTCATATCTCATGAATCAAGAGCTGCTTGCTCATTTAAAAATCACTGGGAAAACGCGTATATATAAGGCAACCTGAATTAAAGGAGAAATGTCACTTTTAACAACCAGGACCTCATTTCTGGCATAAAATACGGTCGTTTACTCACCAATATAACTTTGGTGTCATTTGGAAGATTGAGTCAAACATTTGTCTTCGTGTATTAAGGTGGATTAGAACTCATTGTGGTACAGTAGCCTCCACGGGACTGGAAGCTACTGTACAGGAGGAACCTAGCAGTCAATATGTGTCTTTTCAACCAGATGTGTGGTGCCGTGACATGTCAGTCATCTGTGTTAAATCAGATTTCAGGAGAGTCCAGTGCAACCTTGGCCTCTGCTCTAGCTCTACCCATGCCAGGAAGTATTCAACATTTGTCATTTCCTGTTTCATTGTAGACTCAAAATTTGGCACTTAATGTTTCAGTGTGAACTTGCCACTGTATTCCCATGAGATTCCATGAGATCTCGTTTGTCAATCCAGGAAGTGTGGTTCCAGGAAGTGTTTTATATTTGACTTTTCCTGTTTCACTGTGGACTCAAAAAAAGTTTTGTATTTCTTCATAATGGATGTAAATAAAGTCCAAGACATATTCAGTGATTTGAAAATTTCCAAAAGTTTCCACTGACGTATCTGAAGAAAACTGGCAATAAAACTGATTATTATTTATAGGTATTATCAAGTTTTGGCTGTATCCGCTGTGGCGACCCCGAACGATACGGGAGCAGTCGAATGGTCAACAACAACATCAAGTTTTAGAAATCTGCTTTGAATCTGAGTTTGAGGAAGATAATTTTAGAGATTTTTATTACCTCCGCCAAGGAGGTTATGTTTTCGGTCGAGTTTGTTTGTTTGTTTGTTTGTCTGTCTGTCTGTTTGTCAGCAGGATAATTCAAAACATTTTGAATGGATTTTCATGAAATTTTGTGGAGTGGTTGGAAATGACAAGAGAAACAAGTGATTAAATTTTAGTGGTGATCTGGATCACGATCCGGATTCAGGAATTTTTTAAAGGATTCTTCACCATTGCGGGATAGGGGGAATTTTGACATTCTAGTTTCTAACGCCACAAAAACAAGGCAGAAAGGCTTGAAAAAAATTAGGGTGTAACATAGTCAAATGTTCTATCAAACAACAAAGCTTGGTCATGATCAGATCTGGATTCCGGATCTGGTGATCCAGAATATGCAAAAATATAGGGAAAATAGAAAATGTGTCAGTGTGAGGTGACAAATGAATCTAGAGATGCACAAATAACACCAAATTGAGGCTGAATCTGTACTGATTCAGTAAGGTGTCTTCAGATTTGATGTAGCTTCAAATGTTATGGAGCTAGATCCAGAAGAAAACCGCCATTACCGAAAAATCGTTTTTATACAATAACCTTTGAACTAATAAAGACATAAAAGTGATTCCACGTTCTAGTGGTATGTTTTCATGGTCAAGGATGTCAAATATAAAGGAAAGAAAAGTGTATGTATCATAGTTTTGGTTGTAACACTGAATTGTTGAATAGATCACTGTGCCAAGGAGGGAATCTCTTTAGGGTCAGTGACCCTATGGCCTTGTGTAGCACATGCAACACTTAAAAAATAGTTCTATTTCAGAATTTACTGTTATTTATTTAGAGAAGTGTTTCATAAATGTTAAAAAAAAAAATCATATTTGCAGTTTAGTTGAATAATAAATTGAATTTTGTCTCTTATTTGTTTTTGTCTATAAGTACATGCAATATCAATATCACAGCTCAGATGACAGTAGCTTCTGGGAAAGGTGCAAGTTGCAATAAACTGTGATGCCAAGCGTTAAGGATACATGCTATCCAGTCACAGCAGATGAAACTTTTTTTACTACTGAGCAAACATCATTGTTAGACTTTTTTAGGTTCAGTGATTCCACGGTGTGTAGATGTTATGGCATCAGTGACTCCATGGCCTTGGCAGAGGTTTGCACTCTCCGAGTGCTTCTAGTTCTTTATATTTTTGCATTTTTTGTATTTGAAATGGCATAAACAAATTAAAATGTGCAAAATTACAAGTGTTCCAATACTTTTGGAGGGCACTGAATCCTAACCTTATGATAAGTGCAAAATGAGTGTGGTCTTATCACAAATGCTTAAAAAGGTAGGGGTCTGGGGGGAGGGAGCCCCTGCACCCCCAAAGCCGAAAGGTTTTAGCCATGCTAATGCTCCAGTGAAGCATTTACTCAAAATAAAAGTCTGAAGGACCTAAATGGCATGGCGAGATGCTGAAGAGCTTTGCTTTTTCATGTCTGTGACATATACATATTTGTTATTGTGTGTATATGATAACAAGAACCTAAACAAGTTATAAATACATGAGGACAGTAAATTAACATAAAAAATTAAGAGTTGAGTTTTTCTTCCAAAAACTGTTGAGGTCTAAGGTCTAAGGCTCTAAAAACATTCTGGACTCACATGCCATTCTAACTCATTGTCAAAACTTTGCAAAATTTATCGCCACCCTTGAAAAATGACATCTACCTGTTTTATAAACACCAATCTAGAATGCACTAGTTCTGTATTAAAACACCATTAGCTCAACCAGTACTTTGCATCATTTTTTTAACCAATAATAGAGCAACTTTAACTTTTGACCCCTGTACAAACTGAAATTGACCTTTGTCGCCATTCTTGCTGTTTTTATCCCATAACATCATAACATCATAACAAGGTCTGGGCAGCTTTGCTTGAGCTGCTGCTCCCACGACCCGACTCCGGATATAGCGGAAGAAAATGGATGGATAGTTACCTCCACCGAGGAGGTTATGTTTTTCCTCGCATCCGTTTGTTTGTTGGTTGGTTGGTTGGTTGGGTTGTTAGCAGGATTACTCAAAAAATCCTCAATGGATTTCAATGAAATTTTTACCAGGGGTGTAGCTTGGCCTAACTTACAAGTCATTAAATTTTGGTAATGATCCAGAACATGATCCGGATCCAGTAATTTTTTTAAGGATTCTTTATCATTGCAGGACATTTTTTGCATCTGTCTTCATGAAGACGGGTCACAAAGGCTGAACAAAAATTAAGTTATGACACAACAATAATTTAGCATTCGTTTCTCCTCACTGAATAAATTTGTTATTAGAAAATAAAAAAACTTGTGTAGTTCATGCAGTTTGTCTTTATAAATACATTTGCTGAAGATCTAAGGGTTTCACCACTGAATCTGAAACATGACGGTAGATGCCTGAAACGACGAGGAATAAGTCTCTTTGCCAAAGGGTATTCCATGTGATGTCAGTGACCCTATGGCCTTGGCGGAGGTCTGCGCTCTCCGAGTGCTTCTAGTTTTCGATATGATTGGAGCATCTTTTAATTTTGACCCTGTGTATTTCTTCAATTGACCCCTACCTAGCTGCCTACTGAAAATTCAAGTGGCTAATCAGTTGTTTCAAAAGAGGAATATCAAAGGAATATTTGTGGTGAAATTGATGCGTCCATCACCATTTGCAAGATTCTTCTGTATTGTTATCTACTGCACTAATATCAGGAAAGATATCCCGCATGATTTTCTTTCCCCATTTCATGTGTTTTTGAAAGTGTTCCTTTAAGTTATTTTAAGCAGTATACACACACACACAAACACACACTCTATTTTCCGGAGTATACACCGCACCAAAATATAAGTGTGTAAGTTGCACCTGTCAAAAATGTCAATACTGACCTGGGTTTGAATCTTGCTCATTCTACCTGTTTGTGTCCTAGGTCATTGTGTCAGTCAGTCCATCTGTAAAATGGTAACAGGCTTTGACTGGGAGTAACCTATGATGGACATGGTGAGTCATAAACTCTCATCCACTTCATGCCATGGAAACCACAAATGGGCCTCAGGACCTATAAGGACTTCCTACTTTTCAGTTCTAAGTAATCAGTGCTCAAGGACTTGGGTCTGAGTTCTGCACACAAGTACTACAGTTGTGACATGTCTTTGTGAATGCTAAAAAAAACAAAATAACAATAAATAACAAACACCACTCTCAAAAGATCCACTGGAACTCATCTATTATTTATTTTTTATTTTAGTTTTTATACTTACACTGTACACTGTCAGACAGCCAAGCAGTTGGGGAAGAGTTGAAGAGGAGTGGACCAACATTCCACAGGCCACCATTGACAACCTGATCAACTCTATGTGAAGGAGATGTGTTGCACTGCATGAGGCAAATGGTGGTCACACCAGATACTGACTGGTATCCCCCCCAATAAAACAAAACTGCACCTTTCAGAGTGGCCTTTTATTGTGGGCAGTCTAAGGCACACCTGTGCACTAATCATGGTGTTTAATCAGCATCTTGATATGACACACCTGTGAGGTGGGATGGATTATCTCAGCAAAGGAGAAGTGCTCACTATCACAGATTTAGACTGGCTTGTGAACAATATTTGAGGGAAATGGTGATATTGTGTATGTGGAAAAAGTTTTAGATCTTTGAGTTCATCTCATACAAAATGGGAGCAAAACCAAAAGTGTTGCGTTTATATTTTTGTTGAGTGTATAATCTTGTTCCTTCTGCATCGGTTGTCAAAGGAAAACATCAAGCAATTGTAGACTAATTCTACAGGATAGAATATCTGTAATTCTTTGTGATGTGATCATGGAGATTCTTGAAAGTCCCCTATCTCAAAATGTTAAAGAGATAACAGAACCATTTTGAGGCAGGCAATTTAATCAACTCTTATCTGACCTGATCGCCATCTCCCTAAAGAATGCCATTGAAAATAGTTGACTGTTCTGTGAGGTACAGTCCACAGACAAGTACATGTAGCCTCCACCTGCCGTCATCAGTGTCTGGTGGACGTACGATAGATATGAACAAAAAAAGTGACCTTTGGTCACTTCACCTGCCACACCCGACCCCTTCCATTTTCTTTTCATATTATGGTATTTAAGCTGCTTTCGGATTTAGTGCAGAGCTGCAAATCAAAGGCTGCAGATCCCTCAGGTGTATTTTCTCCCTCTTTCGTTCTCTCTCTGTGTAAAGGGCACAAACAGAGAGATCTTTGGCAGATCCTCCTCCCTTCCTTGTAATTGCAAAGATAATGCCAAATCACACAGCCGTTCACTGAGACAACTGGCACCTTGATATAGTGTTTTTTAATGAATCCAACACTAGAGAGAAATAGATCGTTTCTATATTCACACATTACTGTTGTTGAGAACTGCACCTGGATTGCTAATATTACTGAAAGATAATGTGTTCTTTCATTTAGGAAAAAAAAATCTTACCACCACACAAAGCAGCATTGTTTGTGAGACTGCAGGCATCCTGAAACCAATCCACATGATACCCGCTCAGCTCTTCATTTTAAGATGGCTGATAAACAACAGCATTTGGTGACCTTTTAGCGTTTTTTTCTGGGGGATTGAACCCCCTGCTCACAGATGTACCATGCTGGTGCCTCAAGAGCAGCAGCCCCCAGTGCGGTGAAATTCCACATGGAACATTTCCCTACATATCAGGATAGTGAATATGTGAAATCTACTGTACTGTGCAGGCCTTTGATCAGTATCCCCCACAGCACCTATTTAGTTGAGGTTATTATCAAAACCTTCAGTCATAATAGATTATTTGAACAATCAATGCTTTCTCTTGATATTTACCTGGAAAACTAGGGTTAGGAAAAGGGTCAGGTTTAAGTTCGGGCTATGTTAGGATCCTAGTATGCCGAAGACAGGATTGGGTAGGGACAGGGCTAAGAATACAGCAAGGATTACAATTATGACTGATGATCCTACATCAGAGAGGGTAGGATAGGTCTATTTACTGGCCTGGGAAAGTTGGTGAGGTTCATTGCGGATTTTGTTGTAAACATTGACGAGAAGGATCCTCAATATATTGATTATCATAAAATATTCTGTTTCAATGATATTGTTGGGTATGGCGTCTAACTGCTATCTTGACCACATTGACCTGGGAGGATCTTCAGTTGTTGAATGACGACTTACAAATATAAATTATATATATATATATATATATATACACACTCAGCAAAAATATAAACGCAACACTTTTGGTTTTGCTCCCATTTTGTATGAGATGAACTCAAAGATCTAAAACTTTTTCCACATACACAATATCACCATTTCCCTCAAATATTGTTCACAAACCAGTCGAAATCTGTGATAGTGAGCACTTCTCCTTTGCTGAGATAATCCATCCCACCTCACAGGTGTGCCATATCAAGATGCTGATTAGACACCATGATTAGTGCACAGGTGTGCCTTAGACTGCCCACAATAAAAGGCCACTCTGAAAGGTGCAGTTTTATCACACAGCACAATGCCACAGATGTTGCAAGATTTGAGGGAGCGTGTAATTGGCATGCTGACAGCAGGAATGTCAACCAGAGCTGTTGCTCATGTATTGAATGTTCATTTCTCTACCATAAGCCGTCTCCAAAGGCGTTTCAGAGAATTTGGCAGTACATCCAACCAGCCTCACAACCGCAGACCACGTGTTACCACACCAGCCCAGGACCTCCACATCCAGCATGTTCACCTCCAAGATCGTCTGAGACCAGCCACTCGGACAGCTGCTGAAACAATCGGTTTGCATAACCAAAGAATTTCTGCACAAACTGTCAGAAACCGTCTCAGGGAAGCTCATATGCATGCTCGTCGTCCTCATCGGGGTCTCGACCTGACTCCAGTTCGTCGTCATAACCGACTTGAGTGGGAAAATGCTCACATTCGCTGGTGTTTGGCACGTTGGAGAGGTGTTCTCTTCAACTTTATGCGAAGGAGATGTGTTGCACTGCATGAGGCAAATGGTGGTCACACCAGATACTGACTGGTATCCCCCCCCCCAATTTTCAACCAGCATCTATCAGCAAGTTCCTGACCTCCGCTACGTCATTAGTGATGTCATCTCATGAATAATTGTATGCCACGCTCTGATTGGCTAGCTGTTGGAAGTAAGCTCTAACGCTATTGGTCAGTGGGAACCGATCCACTATAACTTTTGGTGCTAGCCTTTTTGGATCCCTTTGGATCCAACATAACTTCCTGGCGCCAAGCATGCCAAAATACAGGTAAATGATGGACAGAAAGGCTAATCTGTGATTGGCTATTGCAATCTGAGTGGAGAACATATATATATATATATATATATATATATATATATATATATATAATGTGCCGGACATAGCTCTCCACACAGGGAGTTGGAGATTGATGTGTCTGTGATAAAGGGGAAGTGAAGTTCTGTAGGGTGTGCACAGGATTCTGTGTAAGATGCTTTCAGTGGCAGGCAAACTGTGCACTTAGAGCAAGATGAAGCGGCAAGTGTTTAGAGTACTCAGCACACTTAATGCATTATTTGTTGGGAAGGTGTCGTAGCACGGACCCACAACAGGGGGCGCAAATGAACGGACAATGAGTAAGCCAAAAGGTAACAATTTAATGTTGTGATATTACACAACGAAACGTGTCTTAATATTCACAGTCAATAAACACCAGGTGACGCGTGGGCAGGCTCGAAGATAGAAGACGCCCGACGAGAGAGAAGCCGCGTCCCACACGGCCTCCACCACCAACGGCCTGAAGAACACCGGAGCCGCCAAGTCCCGAGTCCCCAGGTGGCCTCTGTCTTCGGCTGTCGACCCTGGTACTGCTGGCAGAAAACAGAAAGATGATGTGTGAGTGTGAGTCCGCACACTCAGTAATTAACAGTCCAAACACAGTTGGGAGGAAGCACCTCCACCTCCAACCTAGGAACACACTAGCAGCTCCTGGAACCACTTATCTGGATGGAGTGAGAGGCGAAGACGTCGCTTCTCTCACTGACCGCCAACCCAGTTGAAAGGGCACCACAGGACAACGGCTGCAAACAGATCAGACGTAAGTCACAGTTTAAATTCAGCAGAGAAATTACCTTAGTACTGGTAGTCGATTTCTCGGCGGGGAGGTGGAGTTGCAGTCCGGCTTATATGGTGGTGTAGATGAGTGACAGCTGGAGTAATGAGTGACAGCTGTCACTTCCTCTGGGTCTGGCGCCCTCTCGTGCTTGGAGCCCGCACTCCAAGCAGGGCGCCCTCTGGTGGTAGTGGGCCAGCAGTACCTCCTCTTCAGCGGCCCACACAACATTATTATTGTTACTGCATTCTTTAGGTGAATGGAAAATGGAAAAAGGAATGCTTTTCAAGATCCAAACCAGTAAAAGCAGAAAAGAAGTGTGTGTGTGTGTGTGTGTGTGTGTGTGTGTGTGTGTGTGTGTGTGTGTGTGTGTGTGTGTGTGTGTGTGTGTGTGTGTGTGTGTGTGTGTATAAAGAGTAAACAAATATAAAGGCCCCTTCACACATAACACGAAGTTGGGCAAATCAGGCTGAAATAGGCCCAATGGGACAGCCGTGTACAGATGCTGTACGATCCCACAGTGGTGGTTTCATGCACGCTCCTGTGCATGCACACGAACACAGTGCGACCACTTGAGAGGTATGATACCACATTATGCTCTCAAAGCAGCAAAAGTAATTAAATGTTGTACAAATGTTCAAAAATGGAAGAAAATGTGTGAGGACAAAATAATGTGAGACGACATTATAAGAACAATGACTGTACTGTTTAAATGTAAGACAGTCATGTTACTGGTGATGTTTAACCTTGGTGACATAGCATATGGGTTCCACTGGGGTCTATCTTTGGCCCCCTGCTTTTCTCCCTTTATATAGCACCCCTCTGGCACATACTGCAGTGTTTTGGGATTACTTTTCATTGCTACACTGATGACACTCAGTTGTAAAGGCCGATAATTGCTGGCAATCTTGCACCCATGAAGTCCTTAGAGGATTGCCTTGCATCAGTGAAAAGATGGATATCCAGCAATGTCTTACTTTTAAACTCGGACAAGACTCAAAAACTCAGCCACATTGGGTGTGCAGCCAGTACATTCTGAGTGCCGGTCCCAAGTCCAGATAAATGAGGAGGTTGCGTCAGGAAGGGCATCCGGCGTAAAACAAGCCAACCCAACTATGCAGACTAAGAATCGAATTCCCATACCGGATCACTCGCGGCCCGGGTTAACAACGTCCGCCACCAGTGCTGTTGCCCAACAGGGTGCCGGTGGAAATTAAGCTACTGCTGGGCGAAGACGATGAAGAAGAGGAGGAGAACATTGCTACAAACAGCGGGAGAATAAGAAAACTAGAAGGGTGGAAATGAGAGTCGGGACTTTGAATGTTGGTAGTATGACTGGTAAAGGGAGAGAGCTGGCTGATATGATGGAGAGGAGAAAGGTAGACATATTGTGTGTGCAAGAGACCAAGTGGAAGGAAAGTAAGAGCAGGAGCATCGGCGGTGGGTACAAGTTGTTGTACCATGGTGAGGACAGGAAGAGATGGTGTTGGGGTCATTTTAAAAGAAGAGTATGTTAAAAGTGTGTTGGAGGTTAAGCGAGTGTCTGACAAGGTGATGAGTATGAAGTTGGAAATTGAAGGGTGATGATGAATATCATCAGTGCATATGCCCCACAGGTAGGTTGTGAGATGAAAGAGAAAGAAGATTTCTGGAGTGTGTTAGATGAGGTGGTAGAGAGTGTGCCCAAGCATGAAAGAGTGGTGAAAGGAGCGGACTTCAATGGGCATGTTGGTGAAGGGAACAGAGGTGATGATGAAGTAATGGGTAGATTTGGTACCAGGGATAGGAATGGGGAAGGACAGATGGTAGTTGATTTTGCAAAAAGGATGGAAATGGCTGTGGTGAATACCTACTTTAAGAAAAGGGAGGAGCACAGGGTAACATATAAGAGTGGAGGAAGGTGCACACAGGTGGACTACATTCTTTATAGGAGATGCAAGCTAAAAGAAATCAGAGACTGTAAGGTGGTGGCTGGAAAGAGTGTCGTTAGACAGCGTAGGATGGTTGTTTGTAGGATGACTTCAGAGGTTAAGAAGAAGAAGAGAGTGAGAGCTCAACAAAGGATCAGATGGTAGAAGCTGAAGGAGGAAGACTGTTGTGTAAAATTTAGCAAGCAGGGGAGAGAAGCACTGGTTGGAGGGGAAGCAATTTTGGACAACTGGAAAAGTACTGCAGATGTGGTGAGGGAGACAGCTAGGACAGTACTGGGTATGACATCTGGACAGTGGAAGGAAGACAAGGAGACTTCGTGGTGGAATGAAGAGGTCCAGGAAAGCATAAGGGGAAAGAGGTTGGCGAAAAAGTTTTGGGACAGTCGGAGAGATGAAGAAAGTAGACAGGAGTACAAGGAGATGCACCGTAAGGCGAAAACAGAAGTGGCAAAAGCGAAGGAAAAGGCATATTGCGAGCTGTACAAGAAGTTGAATAGTAAGGAAGGAGAAAAGGACTTGTATTGATTGGCCAGACAAAGGGACAGAGCGGGAAAGGATGAGCAGCAGGTTAGGGTGGTAAAAGATGCACATTGTAATGTGCTGACAAGTGAGTTGTGTGTGCTGAGAAGGTGGAGGGAATATTTTGAAGAGCTGATAAATAAAGAAAATGAGCGAGAGAAAAGGCTGGATGATGTGGTGAGAGTAAATCAGGACGTACAAGAGATTAGTAAAGCCCCTGTCACAGTGGCAGTGGATTGTCTGCAGCTAAAGAATGTATATTTGATATGCTCGGCCTTTAGCCCCTGTCACAGTGGCGTATGCATAGAGCTGGTCATTACAGCGTATCGTCTATGCTGTAATGAGCAGCTCTCCACCCAATTCATGTGGAGTTTTTTCTCAATACGCAGCAGTATGTTGAGGGCTACACGCATAGGACGGAAGAAATTAAACATGTTTAATTTTCTTCAGCGTACCGTACAGCATGGAGCCTTCACGCGAGTACACGCAGCACCGTGCTACTGTCCTCTATTGTGAGCCCGCCCACGCTGCAATATGGTACTGTACGCCATTTCACATCTCCCTGTTGTTCTTCTGGAGCTATAAATACTGCAAGATCGTTGCTTCACTTTATCATACTGGACTCATTATATGAGGACTGTTTCACTGTGTCGCATTGTTTCATAAAAGCGCTCTCTCGCGTGTGCTCTCTCGCGTGTGCTCTCTCTCTCTCTCTCTCTCTGTGACAGAGAGAGAGAGAGAGCGAGAGAGTGTCCTCTATCAGACTCCTTAAAATAAAAGCATTCTCTCTCCTTTATCAGACTCCTTAAAATAAAAGCGCTCTCTCTTCTCTATCAGACTCCTTAAAATAAAAGCGCTCTCTCGCGCGTGCATGCTCTCCCTCCCTCTCCCTCCCTCACTCTCTCTCTCTCTCTCTCTCTCTGTGTGTGTGTGTGTGTCTAATCCGAGCTGTGACTCTTTAAAATAAACACGCACTCCCTGCATAAAAATAAAAATTAAAAAAATAATAATAATGTTAAATGACTGTTTTTGAGCCACACCACACCATGCAGTAGAGAACAGAGCGCACTTCCACAGAGGCAGAAAATAGCACTGAAACTGGTGCGGCATGGCACACACAGCTGCAAGTATGAACGAACATTGTTAAAAGCTGATTATGCACATATTCGGGGTATTTATATGAAACACAACGCTGCAATGAGCAGCTCCTATGATATGCCACTGTGACAGCGCTTAAGGAAGAAGTGAGGGCTGCTATGAAGAGGATGAAGAGTGGAAAGGCAGTTGGTCCAGATGACATTCCAGTGGAGGCATGGAATGTCTAGGAGAGATGGCAGTAGAATTTCTAACCAGCTTGTTTAATAAAATCTTGGAAAGTGAAAGGATGCCTAAGGAGTGAAGATGAAGTGTGCTGGTTCCTATTTTCAAGAACAAGGGTGATGTGCAGACCTGCAGTAACTACAGAGGCATAAAGCTGATCAGCCACAGCATGAAGTTATGGGAAAGAGTAGTAGAAGCTAGGCTTAGAAAACAGGTGAAGATCTGTGAGCAGCAATATGGTTTCATGCCAAGAAGGAGCACTACAGATGCAATGTTTGCTCTGAGAATACTGTTGGAGAAGTACAGAGAAGGCCAGAAAGAGTTACATTATGTGTTTGTGGACTTAGAAAAAGCTTATGACAGGGTGACAAGAGCTGTGGTATTGTATGAGAAAGTCTGGAGTGGCAGAGAAGTATGTTAGGGTAGGCAGGACATGTACAAGAATAGTGTGACAGCGGTGAGATGCGCAGTCGGAATGACAGACTTATTCAAGGTGGAGGTGGGATTACACCAAGGATCAGCTCTGAGTCCTTTCTTGTTTGCAGTGGTGATGGACAGGTTGACGGACGAGATCAGACAGGAGTCCCCATGGATTATGATGTTTGCAGATGACATTGTGATCTGTAGTGAGAGTAGAGAGGAAGTTGAGTCTAGTCTGGAGAGGTGGAGATATGCTTTGGAGAGAAGGGGAATGAAAGTCAGTAGAAGTAAGACTGAGTACATGTGTGTGAAGAAGTGGTGAAAGTAGATGAGTTTAAATATTTGCGGTCAACTGTTCAAAGTAATGGAGAGTGTGGTAAAGAGGTGAAGAAGAGAGTGCAGGCAGGGTGGAGTCGGTGGAGAAAGGTGGCAGGAGTGATTTGTGACCGAAGAATATCAGCAAGAGTGAAGGGGAAAGTTTATAAGACAGTAGTGAGACCAGCTATGTTGTGCGGTTTAGAGACGGTGGCACTAACAAAAAGACAGGAGGCAGAGCTGGAGGTGGCAGAGCTGAAGATGTTGAGATTCTCTTTGGGCGTGACAAGAATGGACAAGATTAGGAATGAACATATCAGAGGGACAGCTCAGGTGGGACAGTTTGGAAACAAAGTCAGAGAGGCGAGATTGAGATGGTTTGGACATGTGCAGAGGAGGGACCCAAGGTATATAGGGAGAAGGATCAATCAATCAATCAATCAATTTTTTTTATATAGCGCCAAATCACAACAAACAGTTGCCCCAAGGCGCTTTATATTGTAAGGCAAGGCCATACAATAATTATGTAAAACCCCAACGGTCAAAACGACGGTCAAGGATGTCAAGGATGCTGAGGATGGAGCCACCAGGCAGGAGGAAAAGAGGGAGGCCAAAGAGGAGGTTCATGGATGTGCTGAGGGAGGACATGCAGGTGGTTGGTGTGACAGAGGAAGATAGAGAGGACAGGGTGAGATGGAAACGATTGATCTGCTGTGGCGACCCCTAACGGGAACACCCGAAAGACAAAGAAGAAGAAGAAGAAGAAGAAGAAGAAGAAGACAAGACTGAAATGATTGTTCTTTGTTCAGCAAGACATCAGTATCAGTTTGATCAGCTAATGCTTAACCTGGGTTTGTGTGTCATACATCACACTGACAAAGTGAAGAACCTTGGGGTGATTTTTGATCCCACGTTTTCCTTTGACCAACACATTAGAGATATTATGAGGACTGCTTTCTTCCAACTGCAAAACATAGGGAATATTCATCCCATCCTGTTTATGACTGATGCAGAGACCCTGATTCATGCATTTGTCTCTTTTAGACTGGACTACTACAATGTTCTATTTTATGGTTTACCGTAGTCCTGCATTAGGGGTTTCCAACTGGTTCAAAATGCTGCTGCCAGACTTTTGACAGGAACCAGAAAAGTTTGACCACATTACACCTATTTTGGCATCTCTTCATTGACTTCCTGTCCCTGTGAGGTCAGATTTTAAGGTTGTGTTACTAACCTATAAAATTATTCATGGACTAGCACCTTCCTACTTAGCTGTCCTAAATAAATTCTAGGTACCAGCCCAGGCTATGCGTTCTCAGGGTATAAGACTACTTTATGTCCCTAGGATGAATAAAAAGTGTTTATTATGCCCCTGTTTTGTGGAATGATCTCCCAATAGAGATAAAGCAGCGTGATTCTGTACAGACATTCCAGTCTAGATGTAAGATGGATGGATGGATGGATGGATGGATGGATGGATGGATGGATGGATGGATGGATGGATGGATGGATGGATGGATGGATGGATGGATGGATGGATGGATGGATGGATGGATGGATTTATAGATTTATTGTCATTGTCATTACACATGCAACAACAATTAGATTACGTCCACACTCAAATTGCCACAGACAAGATACAGCAATTAATCCACAATTATTACTTGTTTACCGTAATAATGGCACACATCAGAATTAAGGCAACACATACACATTTGACATTGTTTATGTGCTCTAAACTTGAAACAGTCCGTTTTCCAAATTGAGGAGATGTGAGTGTGTGGTAGCCACAGCAATAGGAGTTGTGCCGCCACCAGCTTGGGGGGAACGGGGACCTGCCGCAGCTAAAACTGCGCAGCCCCTGGAGGGGAAAAGGGGTGGCATGAGCGGTGGCCGGGTGGGGTTTGTGATGGGGGCAGGACGGGAGGTAGGGGGAGAGGTAGAGCATGCTTCAGTCTTTGTCCATGTGTGAGTCAGTCTCTGGCCTTGTGTACTGGAGTTAGAGAAATAAGGAGGCAGCCAATGTTCCCCAAGGCCATAGAGATTCTTCTGGAGGCAAACAACGGGGCATTTTATCTTCAGAGGCTGACAAGTCTGCCGTGTTTGTGGCTGAGCAGTGAAAAACACTTTTACAGTATCACATGAACAAACCAGATGCAAATTATGAATATTCCCCGGTCTCTGAAATCTTCATCTCCATCTGCAAGGTGCGAATTTAGAGCAAAAAGAGAAAGAAACAGTGCATCATGGGAACCCCCCAGCAGTCTACGTCTATAGCAGCATAACTAAGGGATGGTTCAGGGTCACCTGATCCAGCCCTAACTATAGGCTTTAGCAAAAACGAAAGTTTTAAGCCTAATCTTAAAAGTAGAGAGGGTGTCTGTCTCCCTGATCCGAATTGGGAGCTGGTTCCAGAAGAGAGGAGCCTCAAAGCTGAAGGCTCTGCCTCCCATTCTACTCTTACAAACCCTAGGAACTACAAGTAAGCCTGCAGTCTGAGAGCGAAGCACTCTACTGGGGTGATATGGTACTATGAGGTCCCTAAGATAAGATGGGACCTGATTATTCAAAACCTTATAAGTCTAGAGACTGCTGCTTTTTTCCTTGTATTTATTGCCCCTGGGCTCTATCCTGAAAAAGCATGGCATTTTTTTTTCATTGTTATGCAGACGGCATTTTTTTCTTCATTGTTATGCAGACAATATGTGCCACTGAAGAAAAAAAATGCTTTTCCCTCACGCCACTTCTGTCAGGTCTCGAAGACATCAAAGCCTGGATGGCCTTGAATTTTTGAAATTTTAATGGAAAAAAAAAAAACACAGAAGTGATGGTGTTTGGCCCCAGCAGCTCTCGTGGACTCTCACCCGTTGACTTCGGCCCTTTGGCAGACTATGTAAAGCCAGTAGTCACAAACGTGGGTTTTAAGATGGACAGTGATTTTAAATTGGATCGGCAAATTAGCTCTGTTTTGAAGTCTATCTTTTTTCATATTAGGCATCTGGCAAAAGTAAAAACAGATTGCACAAAAGTACTTTGAGACAGCTATCATCTATGCCTTCATAACATCTTGGCTGGATTACTGTAACGCACTCTGTTTTGGAGTCAGCCAGTCCTCCCGCACACGTCTCCAGCTGATGCAAAATGCAGACGCTCGCCTCCTCACTGGAGCACGTAAGAGGGAGCACATAACCCCCATCCTGGCCTCCCTCCACTGGCTGCCTGTGCATTTTAGAGTCCATTTTAAGATTCTTTTGTTTTTAATTCGTTAAATGGTTTTAGAGCAGGTAGATCCACTGCACTGGCTCTGCTCGATTCAGTAGAAGAGATCAGTAGTCATACGGACCAAAGGGAAATAGTAATAGGTTTATTTATTGATCTGAGAAAGGCTTTTGATACAATAGATCACAATATATTATTTCAAAAGATGGAACTGTATGGGATCAGAGGGGTGGCTTTGAGCTGGATTAAAAATTACTTACAAAACCGGAAACAGTTTGTTAAACTCTGGGATTGTTCTTCTTATCTGGACATCGTTTGTGGGCTTTCAGGGTTCTGTTCTAGGGGGAGGTGATGGTCTAGTGGTTAAGGTGTTGGGCTTGAGTCCAGAAGGTCATGGGTTCAAATCCCCCACCTGACTGGAAAATCACTAAGGGCCCTTGGGCAAGGCCTTTAATCCCCTATTGCTCCCGGTGTGTAGTGAGCGCCTTGTATGGCAGCACCCTGACATCGGGGTGAATGTGAGGCATAATTGTAAAGTGCTTTGAGCATCTGATGCAGATGGAAAAGCACTATATAAATGCTGTCCATTTACCATTTCTGTGTTGGGACCAAAATTATTTATTTTGTACATTAACAATTTATGTTAATGTACAAAATGTAAAGTTTTGGATCTGTTTAAGACAGTTCTGTTTGCAGATGATACCAACCTGTTTTGTTCAGGAGAAAATCTGCAGCAATGACTGTCCAATTTACATATTGGAATGATGAAGTTAAAGAGATGGTTTGATATTAATAAGGTATCACTAAATTGTCTAAAACCAAAATAATGTTATTTGGGAATTACAATAAAGACATACAAATTCAGTTAAATATACAAGGGGTAATCACAGAGCGTGTCAAAGAAAATAAATTCTTAGGTGTTATTATTAATGAAATAATTAATTGGAAAGCTCATATTCAAAGAAAGTGCCAAAAAGTATTGCATTACTAAATAAGGTAAGGCATGTACTTGATTGCAAAGCACTTCATACTTTGTATTGTTCATTGGGCAACAATTTTAAATCCACATTGCAATAATTATTCATTCTGCAAAAAAGAGCATTAAGAACAATTCACAATGTAGGTTATTGAGATCACACCAATTCATTGTTTATTAAATCTAAAATATTAAAACCTCACGATATGATTACATTTAAAAGTGTGCAATTAATGTATAACGTGAAAAATAAGCAACTGCCCCTCAGAATTCAAGAATTTTTTAAGGAGAAAGAGGGAAAATATAATTTAAGGGGCTTATATTAGTTTAAAATCGCTGGTGCTAGGATGACCAGGAAAGGCTTTTGTGTTTCTACTTAAATATAGAATAATTGTTGTGTGGGCCGCCAGAAGAGGAGGTACTGCTGGCCCACCAGCACCAGATGGCGCCCTGCTTGGAGTGCGGGCTTCAAGCACGAGAGGGCGTCGGAGCAACGGAGAGTGACAGCTGTCATTCATCATCAGCACCAGCTGTCACTCATTCACCACATCACCATAAAAGCCGGACTACAACTCCACCTCCCCGCCGAGAAATCAGCAACCAAGAGGTACTCTTCTCTGTGGTAATTTTCTCTGCTAACATAACATCTTCCTTGCAGCCGCTTGCCCTGTGGTGTTCTTATCGGAGCTGGAGAAGGGCATGACCGCAACGACTTCGCATCACGCTCCGTAGCAGATAAGTGGTTACACAGGAGCTGCACGAGTGTGTGATTGGAGGTGGAGGTGCTCCCTCCCAAAAAGAACATTGACTGTGAGTGGACTACTGAGTGTGCGGATTCACACTCACCTGGATTTTCTCTGTTCTCTGCCAGCAGTACCAGGGTCGACAGCCGAAGGCAGAGGCCACCTGGGGACTCGGGACTTGGCGGCTCCGGTGTTCTTCAGGCCCGCTGGTGGTGGAAGCTGTGTGGGAATCGGCTCTTCTCTCGCCAGAGGTCTTCTATCTTCGAGCCTGCCCACACGTCACCTGGTGTCTCGTTGGCAATCCATATCTCTGTCTGTATTCCGTTGTGTGTTTTCACAACATTAAATTGTTACTGGTTGGCTTATCCATTGTCCGTTCCTTAGCGCCCCCTGTTGTGGGTCCGTGTCACGACACCTTCCCAACAATAATCTGTCAAAGGAACTCAAGCGATGTCCAAATGTCAATCACTTTAAACGCCAATATAAGGAACTGATGTTCTCTGAGTATGTGAAAACTGTCTAAATTCTTTGAAAATTCAATTTATGGTTGAAGGACTATATAGCTGTTCATTAAAGTATGGACAATTAAGTTATTAATTTGTTTTTTTTGGGGGGGGGGGGGTTATGCGGTGTGTGCTATTATTGGTGTGGATATGATGAGGAATTTGAGTTTACTGATTATTTTAAGATGTCTGTGTTTGCTGTTCTGCTCACTTTGTTTTGTTTTGTTTTGGTTTTGCTGTGATAAGTAAAGTTGCTGAAGTAAAAGGGGTAGGTGTATATGAGCTTTGCTTCAGCCTACACCCTTTCGGTTGCATGGGTTGACTGGCTGAGAAATCAGTTTTGTTTTATTTTATTGCAAAGTGCCAAATAAACTTGAACTTGAAATTAAATATCTTGTCTTTGTGTTGTATTCAATTGAATATAGGTTGAAGAGGATTTGCAAATCATTGTATTCTGTTTTTATTTACATTTTACACAACGTCCCAACTTCATTGGAATTGGGGTTGTAGACAGAACACACAGAACATATTAATGTAAAAAAAAAAAACAAGTCCTGTGTACTGACCATTTCTGGGTTAGCATTTTGGAAACTAGACAAGAAGAAGAAGAAGAAACTTTTAATCAGAGTATAGTATCAAGTCAGTTCTATGTCTGTGATATTGATTTGGTCATTTAAGTAGCAGAGGGGGTTGTTAATCAGTTTCAGCTTGTGTGGTGTTAATGACGTTAACAACAGGTGCACTACAGAGGTAACAATGAGATGACACCCAAAACAGGAATGATTTTACAGGTGAAGCCGAATGACATTTTCCCTCCTTATCTTTTCTGACGGATTTTTCACTTGTTTTGCATTTAGCTGAGGTCAGTGCCACTACTGGTAGCATGATGGAGTACCTGGACCCTACAAAGGTTGTACAGGTAGTCCAACTCCTCCAGGATGGCACATGAATATGTCCCATTGCCAGAAGGGGTGCTGTGTCTCCCAGCACAGTCTCAAGAGCATGGTGGAGAGTCCAGGAGACAGGCAGTTTCTCTGGGAGAGCTGGACAGGAAGTTAGAAGGTCCTTAACCCATCTGCAGGACTGGTATCTGCTCCAACGTGCAAGGATGAACAGGATGAGCACTGCCAGAGCCCTACAAAATGACCTCCAGCAGGCCACTGATGCAAATGTCTCTGACCAAACAATCAAAAACAGACTTCATGAGGGTGGCCTGAGGGCCTGACATCCTGTGGTGGGAGCTTGGGCTCACTGCTGGCACGTGAAGCTCAATTGGTATTTGCCATAGAACACACAGAATTGGCAAGTCCACTACTGGTACCCTGTGCTTTCACAGAAGGTTCAACCTGGAGCACATGTGACAGATGTGAAAGGGTTTGGAGATGCCGTGGAGAAGAGTATGGTGCCTGCAAACATCATCAGTATGAGCAGTTTGGTTGTGGGTCAGTAATGGACTGGCAAGTAATATCCCTGGAAGGATGCATAGACCTCTACAGGCTAGACAATGGCACCCTGACAGCTATTAGGTATTAGGATGAAATCCGTGGAACCACTGTCAAGACTGTATGCTGGCATAGTGGGTCCGGAGTTCCTTTAGGTGCACAACAGTGGCAGGCAGTTCTTGGAGAATGAAGAAATTGATATCATTGACTGGTCCCCACTCTTGCCTGACCTAAATCCAACAGAACAACTCTGGGATATTATGTTTTGGTCCATCCAGTGCTGCCAGGTTGCACCTCAGACAGTTCAGGAGGTAAGTGATGCCCTGGTCCAGATCTCAACCTCAACTAAACTCAACTCAATTTATTTATGGAGCACTTTTCAAACAGCCAACTGAAAAAAGTGCTGTACATGGGGGTCATAAAAACAACAACAAAGCAACCCAATAACAATAAAAAAACAGCAATGAACAAATAAAAAGATTACACAGAGCAAAGTCAAAATGGATTTTTAAGATGGTTTTAAAAACAGACAATGAAGAGGCCTTCCTAATGTGTACAGGAGAGCATTTCAAATTTTGGGAGCTGCAACAGAAAATGCTCGGTCCCCCTGAGCATTCACATGGACCTCGGTACCTCAAGAAGCAAACTGATCAGCTGAGCGGGCGGTACGTGCAGGAGCGGTAGGGTGAAGAAGCTCAGAGAGGTAGGGTGGGAAAAGGCCATTAAAGATTAAAAACAAATTAAAGAATCAGTTCAATCCACACCGCCGTCCCAGCCACAAAGGTCCTACGGTCACAATTGGCATGTTGGCAGGATTCGACTCTAAGGCATTCAGGCATAATCTCACAGATGGTAGCTTCGCACCATTGGATCCTCAGCCAAGCACAACACCAATGTCTGAATCTGCGGTTCCTCTCGTAGCTGAGCAGGATTGCTATTGAAACAACACATCATCAGCAGGGTAAAACTAGTCTCACAATGGTCTAAACCCAGCTCACGTTCCCTTATCGCTTCATTGTGACCTTTGTAGCCGGGACGGTGGTGGGATCGAACCCTGGACTGCTCACACTAAAGACCAGAACTCTACCAGGTCAGCCAAAGGGGGAATTCCCCATTAGCCAAACTAGCGGGGACATCTTTTCAATCCGGACTTCATCTTGCTACATTATAATGAACCTTAAAGTGCACAGGCAGCCAGTGGAAGGAGGCCAGGATAGGTGTATTGTGCTCCCTTTTTCATACTCCAGTTAGCAGATGAGCGGCAACATTTTGTACTAATTGGGGAAGTGCAAGGAGGACTGGCTAACTCCAAAATAAAGTGCATTACAGTATCCATCTGATGAGTAATGGGAGCATGGATTACTGTTTCAAAGTGCTGATGTGTGAGAAAATGCTTCACCTTACCAAGGTGAAAGAAACTAGACCTAACTACTGTACTAATTTGGTGATCCAATTTGAAATTGCTGTCCATCTTAAAACCCAAATTATTAATAGTGTTCTTTGCATAAGCTGCCAATGGACCCAAATCAACAGGGGAGGGTATACAGGAGCTACTAGGGCCAAACACCTCTGTTTTCTTAGCATTAAAATTTAGGAAGTTTAGGGCCATCCAGGCCTTACTATTTTCAAGATATGACAGCAAGAGTTTGAGAGAAAAGGCAACACTTTTCCTCATGGGGACAACTATCTGGTTGACATCAGCATAACATTGAAAAGCCACACCATGTTTTCTGAGGCCAGATCTTAAGGCAGTGGTGCCCAAACTATTCCAGGTTTTCTTTGCAGCCACTGACTCCAGCAGGTGATTTCACTGATGAACTCATCCCACCTGCTCAAAGTGATGTTAATTAGTGAAATCACCTGCTGGAGTCAGTGGATGCAAAGAAAACCTGCACCCTCTTGGCCTTTTCTGGAATAGTTTGCACACCACTGTCCTAAGGAAAGCCTGTACAGGGTACAGGGAGAAAAGCAAAGTTCCTAACTTTGAACCCTGTGGGATCCCATGTAAAACTGCAGAAGAGGGAGGATTCCCAAACCCCACGACCAATGCTGATAGTCCTGTCTGTTAAGTAGGACCTAAACCAGCCCAGGGCACTACCGCCAATGGCCCATTAGCTGCTGCAAACAATTTAATAAAATACTGGATCTGGGAAAAGATACCCAGGACACCATCCAATTGTCCTCAATAAGCGAAATGTGCAACGCATCTGTGCATGCGTTGGTCAAACAGGGGCAAAAATTCCAACTACCAAACTCACACTGCTCTCATTGAATTTCATATACGGTAGCATTAGCAGACTGTAAAAGTTAAGGCTTACAGGGATTGTTTCAAAGGCTTTAAGCCTTAAGCGACGCATACAATAATGAAAGGTGCGCATTGTGCTGTTTTCAAATGCTCGAACGGACTTTATAGCTTGAAAAGTTGGGTGAAAACACATGATTGCAAAGCTCCACCGAGTACACGGAAAGATGGAAAGAAGAAGAAATGTGGTTGTAAACCTCCGTTCATTCTACACAATTTCCCCACAGAAAAGAAAGATCCAGACGGACGTAAAAGACGGACTAAAATTGTAAGTTTCTTGCACACATTTATTTTCTCAATATCCTGGAACTGCCAAATTGTAATGTGGCTGATGACACCGTTTTTGTGCATCGGCTTATGACTGTAATGTCGCGCCATGAATGACGTGGTGCGTAATATTGTAAAATTGACATATTCTATAAACGAACTGCATGCATGCACATATTGTATGTCTGTCAACTTATCAAAACAAACATGACACCAAAGAGGTTATATGTGAGACCCACCTTCCTTGTAGTCATTACGAAGCTGGCGGAGTAGCGATTTCTAATCCCTGCTAAGCAAATATTCTGCAATATTCACAGTTTCAGACTCTGGACTTCATCTAACCATCCGTCAGTTGCCTTCAAGGGGTCAGAAATTTGTTTGTCTCCAACTATCAACAAGCACTGGTCATTTTCAACAGCAGCGCTCTGTTCCTCCTTTGTCAACACCAGCGGTAGTTTCTGTACCAATGCAGCACATGCAAGCACAGCACTCCTCACTGCTTTCCGCTGTCATAGCTTTTGGATTGGTAGTCGAAAAATTTAGCGTACCCATAATGCACCGTGCGGCCTGAGATGTGCGCTTTGCTTATAGCAGCATGTGGGGGCCATACAAACTACTGAGTACCATTTTGAGTTGATGCAATCAAATTTTGGCTAAATGGACAAGCCTGCCGCATCATTCTTCTTTGTGTATTTGAATTCAGCCCTAGGTTATAGGTTAAGAATTTTAATTTCCATCAAACAATGTAGTGTCCTTTTGCTCACATTACAGCATGAGAACAGCATGATTTTTTTCTCATTGAGATTGGAAGTGTTTTCAAAGTGTTTCTTTGAGCAGTATTATGTATGGGTTTTTTTTTTTTTTTTGTATTTATAGGTTTGAATTTTTGAACTTTTGAACTGAATTTTTGGAATGTGATTGGATTTCATATGGCATATGGCCTGCTGCTTTGTGTAGTTTCTTTTGTCAGAAGTCAGCACTGCAGATAACAATTTGCACTTTAAGTATATGTGGCATTAAAGAACCAAAGAGTTCTGAAGGCAGGCAGTGCTTTGTTTCTCGCATTGCATTACGAGTGCATTTCCACCGTGAAGGACATGCGAGAGTAAAATGAGCCTCTTTTTGGCAGAAGGTAATCCTTTTAACAGTAAAAAGCTCTGCTTTAGCAGCTCTCCTTGCACCAGAGTTCACAACATACATAATGGGGTAGATAGAGTTACTTTCTACTTTGGTCCAACAATGACTGCCAATAATTGCCTCGCTAATATTTGCATGGCCCTCTCCGTGTTGCTGAATACCTCACTAAGTAACTGAGCACTGTGCTCATGCACTATTTTAAGTTGTTTGCTGATTCCAAGGTGGGCTGAAACAAGACAATTATGAGCCATATTCTGAACCATTACGGGTGTTTTAAAGGTCTCTAAGTTTCACTCGAGGCCAGACTGAGAGAGAGCCAACTGAAATAGAAATTATTTTAGTTTATTATGAGAATATGTATTTTTACATGCAAGAACATGTCCTTTGTTTTGTGTAAGAAAGAAACAAAAGAACCTCTTTTTTAAATTGAGAAAGTATTTGTTACATGTGATTTTGATATTGTTGGAATAATAAATTTCAGAACATGTTTTTTATATTACTTTTCAAACTTCCTTTTTCAAATCCCAGATTTAGCATATCAAAGTCAGTCTAGCAGTGTGACTGGCTGTAGGAAAAAGCAATATGGATATCCAAAATGTTATCTTGGCGTTAAAAGATAGCCTGTATAATTAACAAGAATGCAGAGAATTCATATTCCCACCCTGAGCCATCTCCCACAAACTTGTTGCAAACACAGTGGCAGTGATGGAAAATTATTATTGAGTTGATCACAACAAATCACAATCAAAAGAAGTGAGTAAAGTTTGTAATATAAATAGATTTGTACATATGATCATGCAGAAAAGGCTTACTGGTTTGTTGTCACAACAAACCCTAAAGCCCCCATCACACATAGCAACAATGTGCAGGAACCAGGCCCAACCAGCAAAACTTGCCATAATCGGATGCTATCGGGAGGGAAAGAGGCGTGGTCAGCCGTGTCAAAATGCATCCAGATTACCTTGTCCACACCTACACGATTGCATCCAAACCATATGTGGACAACAGGTAGAGGACACAGACTGCCATCAGATGGCAGTAAAAGGTGCTGAAGACTGGCCGCTGTCCAAATGTCTGGATGGAAAACAGGAGAGGGGCTGGAGTGGGAGGGAGCGCTCTGTTCTTCCCTTTGTACAGTCCCTGCTGGTACTAGACACCAGAGTACAACCAACATATGGACCGGACTCATGTCATATGTATCAAAGCTGCATCAGACACACAGTGTGATGGCTTGGCCCAATGACAGCAAACTTTCAACAAAGATGTCCAGTGGCACACGTGCAAGTGCGCTCTGCGTGCACACTTAGTGACTCCTGCAGCTGTCATGAACACACATGCACAGAGCTGTGTGTGTGTGTGAGTGACTGAACACCTTTGCTGAAAGTTTGCAGCAGTCACACCATGCGTCAGACGCAGCCTTCCCACTGAACTTTAATTTCTTTTTTGCTCACTTCAGGAGCACAATGCAAGTCTGTACACCGTGATGTCAGTTGGATTATCACATGGGATTTAATATTTGCCGTAGTTATTTACAGCACACAGCAGCCTGGTGAGAGGCTTTTCACCACAGGCTGTGGTTTGGATCCTCTGTGCTCTGTGCTGTCCTGGAGGTGAGATTCATGTTTAATAATCTTGTCATGGCCTGGCGACACAGTTCCACATCACACCTCCTACAGAATTTAGATGGTGATCAGGTAATAATATGTATATTTTGGCTTGGGACTCCGACGAGGGCGGTCGCATCTCCTCCACTCTCCCTTATCTCTGCTTTCTGCTTTAACCATCAAGTCCCTACTTTACCAGACTGTGAATTCCTCAAATTAGATTGGATACTGGATCTATTGGACTACTGTTGGATTTACCATGGAATTGATCAGCTGGTCTCTGAATGCTATTGACACCATTTTTTCTACAAGAAGGTAAGGACCAGGGGATCCTACCTGCCCAGATGGAACATATTCTGCGGGTTATGTTCTCGACTCCTGGGGGTCTTGGCGTGTTGCATGCTTGGCGCCTTTCTCCGTTGAGGACGTCGAGGATTTATTCATTTTTGGTCTTATGGTAGCAGGGCTGGTACTTTCTTGCTTATGTGCTGCCCTGATCTCATCAAGAACCACGGCCCTTCACTTATCCGTCATGATTAACGAGGTTGGCAAGGTAGTGCATTCTCAGACTGCGATGACTCTTGAACTCAGACACAAATTGGATGACATCTTGGAGCAGATGCGTGCCTTGCAGATGAAAATGAAGATGAAGATTTTGGAGGCCGGGGAATATTCTTAATTCATTATTGGGAATATTCTTAATTCATAATTGGGATTTGGGTGTTCTAGTGAAGCTGTAAAAAGTGTTTTTTCACTGCTCAAATCACAACACAGCAAGCTTATCAAGCCTGAAGGACAAAGTGCCCGACTGTTTTCCTCCAGAGGAAGGTCTTCAGGCCTTGGTGATAATTTGGCTCTTTTCTTATCTCAACTCACAAAGACAATAAACTGTTTTCATAGGACTGAAGCATGCTCCACTCCCTCCCCCCACCCAAATCACACACCCCCCACTCCGGCTTCTGCTCACGTCACCCTTTTCCCTTCTGCGGGGGCAGTGCGGTTTTAGCTGCTGCTGGTCCCCATTCCTCCCCCGAAAGCTGACGGTGGCGCATCTCAGGGTTGCTGCATGACCTTCACCCACTTGCCTCAATTTGGATAATGGACTTCTTCAAATTTAGTGCACATAAACAATGTCAAATGTATATCTGCTATCTTTAATTCTGATGTGTGCCATTATTACTGTAAACAAGTAATAATTGTGGACTAATTGCTGTCTGAGGTAACTGGAGTGTAAACATAATTTCTCCACTGTGAGATCAATAAAGTATATCTCATTTACAGCAGTGAGATCCATTCAGCTCCATGCCTGACATGTGCTATGACGCATTGCTGCACATGAGACCACAGAGAGGTGTAGTGGCACACGGTACTTTCGGTTTGATTGTGTGTTGTTCACATTCACTGTATGTGGTGAATGTGTGCCACATACATGTTATTATATATCAACATTTCCTTTGCCCTCCCTGGCCGGGGTCCAGTGGAGGTGGACATTCTGTGGCACAACATGCCGTCAGGCTTTGCTGTGACCAGTTCATCTCAGAGCTCAATCAACCGCGATCAGATCGTTTCAGATGCTGTTTTGATGCCGTTAGAATATGTAGACTGTGATCAGATGACGCAAAAACTGCATACAGACAGCTGTCAGATGTACGTCGCATCTCGATAGCGCCAAGGGTGTTTTGAACACGTTCAACACACTCGGTACAGCTGAGCGAATGGGAACAAATATGTTGACTGCTGTCCGTTGGTCTTCAATATTTCCCAATTGTGGCTGGATGTGTCATTCTGATGCATTTCAGCCTCAATCAGCATATGTGTGATGGGGGTATAAACATACAAGTTGTGTATCATAGACAAAAATGTGCAATGACAAGAAAAATAAAGTGAAAGTTTTATTATTAATAACTAGCAGTGGTGGGCACAGCTAACCAAAAAATTTGCTTCGCTAACAGATAACAGTTATCTTTAATAAAGGTAAACCGATAAACCACCAAAAATTTATCGGAAGCTACAGATAACCAATAACTTCCAGTGTTATCTTCAGTATACTTGCAATTACTAACAAGCTGATTTTTATTTTTACTACAGAACCAAACAATGAGTCAGCACTTCTGTCAGTGTGCACCCTGCCCACTGCTTAAAGCTCATGTTTATTGCATAGCTTCCAGCAGTGAAACAGTTGAGAGGAGCAGCCAAGCTCAACTCTCTGTTCAATAACAGCATTGCCGTGAGGCGGAGGTGTGGAAAATAAAGCAGTGCTGACTTATGGTTTGGTTTATCAATAAAATTCATACTGATAGAATAACTCCATTAATGTCAATTCTGTCATTTGTAAAAAGTTATAATATAACATATATCTTTTAATGTTGAATAATGCACTAATTCTGAAGTTTTGTAATAAACACAGACAGATGCCAAAAGGATTATGGGTAAATGTGTCTCTGCTAACACTGATTGGTTGACTCATTCATTCAATGTAAAAACCAACACGTTAATGTGACGTGACGTGTGTGTTGGTATTTACATATAAATGTGCTTTTGAAAAATAAGCCATTTTTTTATTTGTAAAAAAAAAAGCATTTTGAAAAAAAAAAAGGCAAGTTGTAATTAGTTGTGTATAACTGGTGTCAAAATAAAGAGAACACTGCCATGATCTACTGGTGCCCAGACGCTCAGTACTTAAGGTGGGCTTACACTGTACGAGGTATGGCCCTTTTTCAGCCAATTTTTCACTTGTGCAAGAATTTTTTGGATCGCGCCAAGTTTCAGCTTTTTTTTAATACTTTGATGTCTCCCATCGAGAGTTTTTGTAAAAATAAGAAATGTAAATAAAGTTTGAAAGAAAAAGCTTCTGATTACATTTTGCTTCTGGAAACACAAGTCCGACGTGTGGTTTTTGAACGTACAATGTGAGTAGTCAGATCACATCAGAGCATCGGGCCGTATAGTGTGAGAACATAAATCGTGTGCTCTGAACTTTTACACCGTGCAGTTTTGTCATACAGTTTGAGCTGGAGCCCAGTACAATGATTGAAAATATTGTACAGTGTCTGCCCAGCTTTAGGGCGAATACTGCCATGAACACTACTGCCCAGTAGATGGCAGTAGAGACCGTGAACACTTACCAAAACAAAAGTCCAGATAATCCGTGTCTGCTGCGTTTAAGATGCATGAAATTTAATAAACGCAAACTGAATTTCAAACATCTTATATATAACCGGAACAAAGACGACAGACAGTGTTTGATATAAGCAGGACACTAACGAGCAAACAGGAATCGATTGCAATGATTCCAATTGAAAATAATGTAGAAGCAACCTGAGCTTCTTCTGGGATTTTTACATAAAACAAACACAATAAAGTCGATGAACCCAGAGAATTTTTTCACAAAGGTTTTAGGCACAATATACAAAGAGTTTCATGCTGTTGTCTGTGTGGAGCCTGATCAGAGCGTCTCAAATGCATTTCTTCTGTCATGAATGTACTGAGATTACCCATAATGCACTGCAGGGCACAGCATGTATATAGTGCTGCCAAATGGACTGGAGAACAAGGTAAGCGGCTAACTGTACAATTGACTGTTTTAAAAAAGGTTTGTTGCATTTACAGAAGTAAAGGTGCACATTTAACCTTCATAGTGACCCTCTTCATGCTACCACACACTTTCCGTGACATCTTCACCTGTTCCATGGCAACAAGAAGCAGTTTATTGTGAGTGTTTTATGCTTGCCCCGTGCCATTATAATATTCAGCTGGTTATCTCAGAACAGTGTTTGCATGTTAAATCAATACGGCACAGAATAAAATAAATTTTGTCCGGAGTGAAAAAATGAACTTAAAAACATCTAAAAACAGAGCACAGGTTGAAAAATACCAGAGTTCCCCTTTAAAGGTGTGAGAAGATCTTATAAAGAATACAGTTCTTTTATAGAACTGTGTAAAGAAAGAACTATATAAAGAATTTCTTTATGTAGGATATTCTAAAACTGACATAAAGAAGCAAATGGATGAACCAGAAAACTGAACAGTGAATAAAACTGAAAAAATCTACAGTAGTGTTCAGAATAATAGTAGTGCTATGTGACTAAAAAGATGAATCCAGGTTTTGAGTATATTTCTTATTGTTACATAGGAAACAAGGTACCAGTAGATTCAGTAGATTCTCACAAATCCAACAAGACCAAGCATTCATGATATGGACACTCTTAAGGCTATGAAATTGGGCTGTTAGTAAAAAAAGTAGAAAAGGGGGTGTCCACAATAATAGTAGTGTGGCATTCAGTCAGTGAGTTTGTCAGTTTTGTGGAACAAACAGGTGTGAATCAGGTGTCCCCTATTTAAGGATGAAGCCAGCACCTGTTGAACATGCTTTTCTCTTTGAAAGCCTGAGGAAAATGGGACGTTCAAGACATTGTTCAGAAGAACAGCGTAGTTTGATTAAAACGTTGATTGGAGAGGGGAAAACCTATATGCAGGTGCAAACAATTATAGGCTGTTCATCTACAATGATCTCCAATGCTTTAAAATGGACAAAAAAAACAGAGACGCGTGGAAGAAAATTGAAAACAACCATCAAAATGGATAGAAGAATAACCAGAATGGCAAAGGCTCACCCACTGATCAGCTCCAGGATGATCAAAGACAGTCTGGAGTTACTTGTAAGTGCTGTGACAGTTAGAAGATGCCTATGTGAAGCTAATTTATTTGCAAGAATCCCCCGCAAAGTCCCTCTGTTAAGTAA
Source organism: Thalassophryne amazonica (assembly GCF_902500255.1). Lineage (NCBI taxonomy): Eukaryota > Metazoa > Chordata > Actinopteri > Batrachoidiformes > Batrachoididae > Thalassophryne > Thalassophryne amazonica. The sequence continues at coordinate 108,783,664 of NC_047112.1, read as the reverse complement.
AAGACATGTGCAGAAGAGGTTACAATTTGCCAAAGAACACATCAACTGGCCTAAAGAGAAATGAAGGAATATTTTGCAGACTGATGAGAGCAAAATTGTTCTTTTTGGGTCCAAGGGCTGCAGACAGTTTGTGAGACGACCCCCAAACTCTGAATTCAAGCCACAGTTCACAGTGAAGACAGTGAAGCATGGTGGTGCAAGCGTCATGATATGGGCATGTTTCTCCTACTATGGGTGTTGGGCCTATATATCGCATACCAGTATCATGGATCAGTTTGGATATGTCAAAATACTTGAAGAGGTCATGTTGCCTTATGCTGAAGAGGACATGCCCTTGAAATGGGTGTTTCAACAAGACAATGACCCCAAGCACACTAGTAAACAAGCAAAATCTTGGTTCCAAACCAACAAAATTAATGCCTCGCAGATGTGAAGAAATCATGAAAACTGTGGTTATACAACTAAATACTAGTTTAGTGATTCACAGGATTGCTAAAAAAGCAGTTTGAACATAATAGTTTTGAGTTTGTAGCGTCAACAGCAGATGCTGCTATTATTGTAAACACCCCCTTTTCTATTTTTTTTTTACTAATAACCCAATTTCATAGCCTTAAGAGTGTGCATATCATGAATGCTTGGTCTTGTTGGATTTGTGAGAATCTACTGAATCTACTGGTACCTTGTTTCCCATGTAACAATAAGAAATATACTCAAAACCTGGATTAATCTTGTTAGTCACATAGCACTACTATTATTCTGAACACTACTGTATCTTGTGTTTTATTTTTGTAGTTAAGTAGTTTTAGACATTCTTACCGACTATCCTGACATCTTGCTTGAAATACTATCATGCAGTATAATAGAGTTTGTATGTAAACTTATATTCACATTGTTGGTCATAAATTCATCCTGGGAGAATTTTAACACAATCTGAACAGGGCATTTGTCATTTCACTGCCTCTTGTTTTTAATCAGGGTTTGTTTGTTTTTTTTAACCCTGGCGATTTGAGTGAATATGAAACACAAGCCAAACCTGATATGAAGCTATGTGCCAAATCTAAAGATGAATCCACCAGATTGAAAGCAGTAATCCTGAAACCTCAGTGTTGCAGACATCATCTGGTATTACTGCTTAGATTTCTGAGCTCTCTTTGGGTCATTGTGTAACACTGGGCCACAATGATTTGGAACAAACTCTCTGTTGTACACAAACAAAATACATTGATTAACTGCATTCTCGTTATTATCACAAATCATCTGGAAGGTGCACAAATATTATTTCTGGAAAAAAAGGTGAAATTAATTAGCTGTTACTTTTGAAAATGAAACCAGTTTCATCTAATCTGTCATAAAAAAAAACAAAAACAAAAAATCAGAACCGTGCAGGATGAAACTGTAAAGTAATTAAGAATGAAACACAAAGTGAGTAATTAGATATAATGAAGTTGTGGTGCAGCAGCAGATTCCCCGTGTGGAACAGGGATGCAGTGATCTCCCTCAGACTGACGTGGTTGAATTCTGGTTTGGCCCATCAAGGCTTAGTCACATGTGGATTATCTGTTAGCAGGTTGATAGTTTTTCAAATGAATCATTTAAGCGAGAGTGAACCTGTGCAGCTGGACTTGTTCAAAACCTTGATTTTTGAAAGGCATCTGAATGTGTGCAAATGTGCACGCACACGGACATGCTTGCCTTGTGTATATTTCTGTGCATTCACGTGCATGGTGTTGACGTGCACAGACGTGTGTGAGTAAACAGCTTAATGGAAGAAAGCGGATTTTGCAATGGAAATGGTGGAGGCACTGCAGAATGTTGCTACCATGTGCATTAGTGAAGTCACTTTAAAGCAAAATCAAATTAAAGGATTTTTTTTTCTCCCCAATCTGATGTTGGTAAGTTTCTCTTCCTGATCAGTGTGTAAGAAGCAGGAGACAGTGCATGTCGTGGTCTGGTTTCTCATGTCAAACCTTTCACCCTGACTCAGTCTGTTTCATAATCATTCTGTTGAGCTCAAACAGGATGATGGCTTTCAAACCTTTTACAGTCATCAAAAAATTAATACGGATTACATTTTGTTGTTTACATTTCCTTCAAAGGCACTCGTTCCTTTGAGTTTTGGATGCTTTCTTTGTTTTATGCAAAATGTATTAAGAAAAAAAAATTGATTCTTATATTACCTCTCATAAATCTCTATATGGCAGAATTTAAATAAAACATGATGCTGAAATTCTTACATTAATTTCAAATGATGGATTGTCTCTTTTCCTTTTTGTGCATGGGTGCAATTTGGTGGGGGATAGGGGGGACATGTCCCCCCACCTTTTCAACCAGGGGGGACAGAATATGGTATGTCCCCCCCACCTTCTGACATATACGAGGTCTATTAGAAAAGTATCAGACCTTATTATTTTTTTCAAAAACCATATGGATTTGAATCACGTATGATTGCGTCAGACAAGCTTGAACCCTCGTGCGCATGCGTGAGTTTTTCCACGCCTGGCGGTTGCATCATTCGCCTGTGAGCAGGCTTTGAGTGAGGAGTGGTCCACCCCCACGGCGGATTTTCTTTGCCAGGAAATGGCGGAATGATTTGGGCTTTTTTTCCATCAGAATTTTTTCAGAAACTGTTAGAGACAGGCAGCTGGAAACCATTAGAAAAATTTATCTGGCTTTCGGTGAAAATGTTACGGGCTTGGTAGAGAATAAGGAGTGTTACTGTTGCTTTAAGGATGGCCCCCAGCGGCTGATGGCGCCCCGCGCTCCGAAGCCGCCATCAACAGGCTGAACGACCATTTCATTTCTAAATGGATGGCTGTCTGGATCTGTGGCCATCGTGTGCCATTTCTCTGGTTATCACAAGAGCTGGACATCAACCATTTTCTGGCAGATTTCACTTTTAACAAGAGATTTTGTCATGGAAAGCCGAGCGGAGGCTTCGCACGTCACGATGGATTCACTACTGGAGCAAGACAAAACCACCTCCGTTTTGGTCTCATAGGACGGCTTTGAGATGGCGTTCAGACAGCTGTCGGTGGTTTTTCCATCGAGTGATTATCCGAGAAATTGTGGATGTGCCTGGACATGCCAGATCATGTCCCGTGAGGCTTCATCACGGCGTTGCTTTGCGCCATGCGGCACTGCGCAATGCGCGAGGCCTCTGCTCCTCTTTCCATGACAAAAACTCCTGTAACAGTGGAATGTGCCGTTCATTTCCAAACTGGACGCTGTGTTTTATCCGGGACGTCATCTAACTAGCACAGGAATTGTGAAAAGACGTGGACATCAGCACTTTTTCGGCACATTGAGACAGACGTGCAGAGAAATTCCGCGCGTCGCGGCGGTGCCGCATGGCACAAAGCAACGCCGTGATGAAGCCTCACGGGACATGTTCTGGCATGTCCAGGCACATCCACAATTTCTCGGATAATCACTTGATGGAAAAACCACCGACAGCTGTCTGAACGCCATCTCAAAGCCGTCCTGTGAGACCAAAACGGAGGTGGTTTTGTCTCGCTTCAGTAGCGAATCCATCGTGACGCGCGAAGCCTCCGCTCGGCTTTCCATGACAAAATCTCTTTTTAAAAGTGAAATCTGCCAGAAAATGGTTGATGTCCAGCTCTTGTGATAACCAGAGAAATGGCACACGATGGTCACGGATCCAGACAGCCATCCGTTTAGAAATGAAATGGTCGTTCAGCCTGTCGATGGCGGCTTCAGAGTGCGGCGCGCCCCACAGCCGCTGGGGGCCGTCCTTAAAGCGACAGTAACACTCCTTATTCTCTACCAAGCAAGTAACATTTTCACCGAAAGCCAGATACATTTTTCTAATGGTTTCCAGCTGCCAGTCTCTAACAGTTTCTGAAAAAATTCTGATGGAAAAAAAGCCCAAATCATTCCGCCATTTCCTGACAATGAAAATCCGACGAGGGGGCTGGACCACTCCTCACTCAAAGCCTTCTCACAGGCGAATGACGCAACCGACAGGCGTGGAAAAACTCATGCATGCGCACGAGGGTTCAAGCTTGTCTGACGCAATCACACGTGATTCAAATCCATATGGTTTTTGAAAAAAATAATAAGGTCGGATACTTTTCTAATAGACCTCGTATGTGTGTACTTGAAACATGCTATGTGCAAACCATGTCAGAATAGTATCTTTGTTTCTGCAAGTTTGTATTTTTTAGCAGCATTGACTTGTTTACAACAGCTGTTTCTTGTTTGTCACATTGGGAATTTTCTGGGACTGCATTTGCCCAGATAGTTGCCTCTAGGGACTAGTGTCTACACATAAGTATCAAGGACCATATGCTAATTTACTAAATTCTGAAAGTTAGAAAAGGAAATCAGAAAAGCTATCTGGGACCTCAGAAAGTCCATCTGCTATTATTGCTTGATCTCCAAAATCAGTGTTGTCATTAGTGCCACTTCGAAAATTAAATTCATGATAAGTAATTTATCCTAAACTTCTGTTGTTTTTTCAAACTTATGCAAAAACAAATCTTGAGAAAAAAAATACAGTATGCGATAGTTAATAATTATTAAGAGCCTGTTCTTTCATATTTATGAATACATTTTACCACATTGCAGTTGTTTTTTTTAATGAAAACTCAACCTATCATTCTTTTGAGTTCTACACATGTGGTGATACCTTATTTACACCAGGATGTTAATAAAATCAGTGCTGGCCTATTCTCAGAATAAAGTACTTACTCAACAAAAATATAACGCAACACTTTTGGTTTTGCTCCCATTTTGTATGAGATGAACATCAAAGATCTAAAACTTTTTCCACATACACAATATCACCATTTCCCTCAAATATTGTTCACAAACCAGTCGAAATCTGTGATAGTGAGCACTTCTCCTTTGCTGAGATAATCCATCCCACCTCACAGGTGTGTCATATCAAGATGCTGATTAGACACCATGATTAGTGCACAGGTGTGCCTTAGACTGCCCACAATAAAAGGCCACTCTGAAAGGTGCAGTTTTATCACACAGCACAATGCCACAGATGTTGCAAGATTTGATGGAGTGTGCAATTGGCATGCTGACAGCAGGAATGTCAACCAGAGCTGTTGCTCGTGTATTGAATGTTCATTTCTCTACCATAAGCCGTCTCCAAAGGTGTTTCAGAGAATTTGTCAGTACATCCAACCAGCCTCACAACCGCAGACCACGTGTAACCACACCAGCCCAGGACCTCCACATCCAGCATGTTCACCTCCAAGATCGTCTGAGACCAGCCACTCGGACAGCTGCTGGAACAATCGGTTTGCATAACCAAAGAATTTCTGCACAAATTGTCAGAAACCGTCTCAGGGAAGCTCATCTGCATGCTCGTCGTCCTCATCGGGGTCTCGACCTGACTCCAGTTCATCGTCGTAACCGACTTGAGTGGGCAAATGCTCACATTTGCTGCCGTTTGGCACGTTGGAGAGGTGTTCTCTTCACGGATGATGCGAAGGAGATGTGTTGCACTGCATAAGTCAAATGGTGTCCACTTTATGGTCTTCTCAAAACATTAAAATTACTGTTTTGGATGCTCAGAATGCATCTGAGCTTATCTAGAAACCGCTGGCTTCTGGGCGCTGCTTTAGGCCTATGGGCTTCGGCCCTGCGGGCCTCGCACTTTGTCCCCCCAATTTCTAGTTCTAAATTGCGCCCTTGTTTTTGTGTATGTTAAAAAAAAAAAATCCAGAATGTTTGTATTGATTTGATGTAATAAATAAAAGATCAACATGTGTAAAGCTTTTGTAAAAACCTTGTGTAGTTATTCTGTAATTTATAGGAGAGGCTTTCTCAGGTAGTACACTGAAAATTTTTTAAATAAGTGAATCCTTAGACAGTCAATTTACACTGTATATTAACAAATGAATCCCAACATACAACCAAGACAAAAACAAATTCCACACTGAAAACAGCCTTTTTTGCTTTCTACAAAATTGTGCAGTAATGGCTTATTGTCCTTTCTGTTCCAATAGATTTACATGGCCATGGATATATCTGATTACTGGCTTATTGTAAATAATATGTTTACATGAGTTGTGTAAAGAATATTGCAATCATATCCCTGTTTACATGTTACAGTGTAAAGTCTGATCAACTCACAGCTGCAGTACATCTCCTCTGTCTTATGTGCTACTAAATGCTGGTAAAACTCCAGTGAACCTTTTAGTGAAGCGAGTCACAGCTTTGACACCAAACCTCGCTCCTCCTTTGGTCAGCTGTTACTACAAACAATAATGTTTCATGAAGTTAGCAGCTCCTGACTGCGATTTGAAGCACTGTTTCACAAATGCACACTTCAAATGTACAAATGTTGGGCTGCAACATGATGTGCAACTGCAGACTGGATATTTATTTAAAGCACAAACAGTTTGACACACGGCTAACCGAATAACATCAACACAAACTGAAAACGCTTCTTCTCCCAACAGATCTGGATCACAATGCTAAGGTCTGGATGCACTGTTGCACACTCGTCTGCTTGAACCATTGATTTCCATGTAATCCCCTAGATGGCAGATGCAACCTGTGAGCTGGTGCCAGGCAGCCTCCATCTTGCTTAGCGTTATTATGCGTAGTCAGGCATTAGATTAAATAGAAATAGATTGTTTGCTGACTTAAACTTGGGTTGAAGTGATCTGAAAATGGTGTTTTGTGCAGCGTTCGGGTGCAGCACCCAGCTGACAAAGGAGTATCAGCTGGTTAAATAAAGGTCCAATAAATAAAAATAAATATTAATAAATTGTGGAGTGAGCTTTCATAAGTGTGTATTATATGTAATATTAATGATGGGGGAAATTACTAAAATTTAGTTAGAAGTTTCACTTTCAAAAGTCTCAGTTTAGCCCTTTTTAAAGGTTTTCCATTCTGAGGTATTCTACGTATAAGTGTAAATTTATAGAATGGAAATGCTTTTTCTCTCAATTTGGTAGGTCACATGACAGTTGCTTTGACATTATATATTCTATTAATGCAAGAATATACGCAAATGACATTAATTTATCCATGATATAGTCTGTAGTGTTTTCAGATTTCTTTCAACTTGGTCTAGAAATGATTGAATAATCGTACTTTCACCCTGGCTGGCGTGGCCGTTTCATTTTAGGCAAAGGCTATTCGCCCAACCATTGGGCAGATAAGTCATACATTAAACATTACACGCCCAACCGTTGGGCAGATAAATATAATGTCTTACCTTATTCGCTCAATCGTGATCGTACATTTGACACATTTTGTGCATCTAAACTGTGTTTTACACCACTGTTTAAAGGCTCTATTGCAGCGTTCAAAGCGGTGTACGTTTGACACATTTAACGGCACCGTCTTCAGTTACTGCGAAGAAAAAAAAAAAAAAACACAGCAAGCAAACTTCATAAACATTTGAACGGAAGCCTGTTAACGACGACAAAACAGTTTTGATGAACAAAATGCTGCTTGTTGCCTGTAAGATGGTGTTAGTGTGACACAGTTCCCTGGGATTGATAAGCCAAACAGCACCATTTTAGATCACAGCCCCTCCACGGGCTGCGATCCCTCCTGCAGCCGGCGAGAAAACATCCATGCTTTTTCCCCCTCATCAAAACCGAAAGCGAACTTACAAGCGCGCTCATTGGTCAGTTGTGGTTGGGTGTATATGCTCGCATATTTACTTTATTGAGCTAATGGTTGGGTGTATAGTCACTCCGTTCATTTTATTTATTTTCGCCGAGAAGCACTCAAAAGGGGCGCTGCCGGTGTACTAACGGCAGTCTTTAATATTATCTTTAATATGATGCGAGCATGTGAAGTTACCTTCATCCATGCTTATGATTATTTCCCATCTTTAATTCAACTTCATAACGAAATTAATTAAGGATCAGACTAGTATCTTGTGTTGTAGCAGACATAGTGTGTTTGACAAACTGATGGTATTATTTTCTATCTGGACTATAACTTGTCTGATCCTCTTCTGTATTTGACAAATATTGGCAACCAAATTACATATCTGCTTTGTTTACAGCTTGACCAAATGATAAAAGGCTGAAACCATTCAATTTTAATCTTTCACATTTAGTAGATTGTATTTATATCCTCAAAGGCCACTTGATAAAACTTCCCGTTAAACGTTTTACATTCAAGTATTTTTCTATGTTCTCCACTCAGACTGCAATGGCTAATCACAGATTAGCCTTTCTGTCCATCATTTACCTGTATTTTGGCATGCTTGGCACCAGAATGTTATGTTGGATCCAAAAAGGCTAGGACCAAAAGTTATATTGGATCGGTTCCCACTGACCAATAGCAGAGCTTACCGCCAACAGCTAGGCAATCAGAGTGCGGCATACGAAAGTCGGGAACTAGCTGACAAACATGTCAACAACAGCAGAAAATCGTCTGCCAGTGAGGTTTGCTGAGTTCACAGAGGAGGAACAGGTGGAAAACACTAAGTTAGACAAGCACACTACTGACGTTTTAGAAGCATTCATCACATCAGAATCAATCATATGCTGTTCACAACAAAATAAATTGATCTACTTGACTCGTTTAATTTGGGTGGAGGGTGGAGAACATAATTGATGGATGGCAAGTTGTTCAATATAGAGAAATATTGGATGAAAAAAAGTTATAATGGACAAGGCATAAAATTACTCTCCACATGGTTTTTCCTCATTGCTTCTGTATCTTACCTGTGATGACATCAGCGTGTGCTGGTCTTTACAGTTGCAGAAATGTACCAGGTGAGTCACAGTACCTTTTGTTTTGGACGGGGAATAATAATTTATAGTCATTTTACACACGCAGCATGTTTGAGTATTTGCAGTAGGAGTTGCACACAAGGCAGAAGGGATCTGCAACGTCTGCCACTAAATGAGTGAGGTATTTGTGATAAAAATCTGACATTTTATTGAAATGGTGATGGATAGGTGGATGGATAGGTGTTCCAACAAACTCAATACTGGCAGCACATTTGTGCATTTGCCCACCCACATTTTCAGGCAGAATTTTGCCGCGAACACGCTGTGCATTCGGGAATTCAAATACCATAAAAAAAAAAATCTGCACTTCAATGAAACAAAGGGCTTACGACTAAAAATGTGAGCTGCACACCAAACACTCCAGATGTACAGGATATAGGCATGCTTGCTTCTTTCGGGATGTTTAGTTTAAAGGTTTGTTGTGTCCAGCGGCATTACTTCTGGGACAGCAGCAGGCTCATGAGAGGCCTGGACCCACAGATAAGTCCATCAGCCATTACTGGGTTCTTCCTTCAGACCTATTAGGTCTTACAAGGATTTCAAACAGCAATTTATTCTGCAAATAGCCCATTCAATTTGTGCCTGCCAAAGAGAGACACCTCTCTCCTAGTGTGCAGTAATTGAATCTTCAAAGGGACATTTTCCTCCATTTCTGTCAGGTATTAGAGCGATGAATAGCAACTGGTCAGTTGAACAGAAAGATGGGATGCATGTTTATCCATTTCCACTTAGACGCTCATCGTGCACCATAATGATTTCTTAGCTGGAAACTGAATGGCACTGTGCATCACCATTTTCACCACTGTTAAGTAACTACACAATTCAGAGTAAAAAACAAACACTAAAATAAGTCATTGGTAAAAACAAGAAACACACACAGGCTTTGTTATTATAATTATAATAATAATAATAAGTGAACTACAGCCTATCTCAGACACATTAAAACAAATATGCTTTTAAATCTTCAATATTTTTATTAATTAAATACACCATACTGGAGCAAATGTCTTGGAAAATATCACAAATAAATTTCTCTTTCATTCAGCATTTACATGTTGGTGATGAGCTCTACATTACTGACTATAAGCAAAATTCTTCTGTTTAGCATGAACTGGTTTGAAAAGGGGAGGAGAAAGGACCGGAGCAGAGTGCGGAGGGTCCAACGTACGGTAGCCACACCTGGACGACATTCACATGCATACTGTACATACATGGTAGTTTTACAAATACACCAAGAGTGTTCATGATTTGTTTTCCACAAAAAGCCACAATTTCTTTTTAAATCCCCATTTTTAATATACCACCAAAGGAGGGAGGGGAAGAGTATTTCCCTTCAACAACACTTAAAATATAGAAAGTGGGAACACTGTGTTGCTGGGAAATGAGGATACTAAAGAAAGACAGAAAATTAAAAAGGTTCCCAGTTTCCCCAAAATGTCTTTAACCAAAGAAAAGTAGACCGTATTTCCTCGACCTCATTTATATTTTACCATTCGTCTCGCTTCAGTTGCAACATCATTTCATTTTCTCTTCTTGAAGAGTCTCTCAGATTCTGATCAGTCTCCTTTAATTCCAAGGTCACCAAGTCCTCAGCATCTCAAATCAGGTGCATTAAGTGCAAGTATCCTCTCTTGTTAGGGGAAAGTCGTGGTTGTGGGCTGAGCGTTGGGCATGGGCTGCAAAAATCATGTTACAGGGGAAACGGGTGAGGGTTCCTGGGAGCAACGCTAAGCGGCTGAGCTGCTGATCCGCTCAGTTTCAGGTGATGATGAGTAAGGGCTAAAATGAAGGCACACATCCTGCATAGCTTCCACCTAGCACACCTGAAGAGTAGAAGATTAAAAAAATAAAATTTTTTAATTAGGAGTAGAGATGACAGATTGTTAATGACACAAAAAACAAGACAGCGTCCTTTGATAAATCAACGTTCTCCCAGCGCCAGTAAGGCCCTCATTTAATTTATTGATTAGACAGGCTTTGAAAGCCATCTGGTGTCCCATTTACTTTGCATTAACTTAAAAGTGCATTCATGAAGCGGCTCTCTTTGGTATAATTATAAGCGCGTGCATGCTAACATAGCTGCAGGAGGTGTTCAGTCCTGAGAAACTGAAAAATGCAGAGGAGTAAAGACAATTATCTGTCTGGTTTTTGCTCCAACTTTTATTTTGTTTAATCTTGTTCTACTTTTTTTGATGATTCAAAGAAATGATTTACTCTGTTCCCTTCATCCTTCAAACCACTAGGAGGGCTGCAGTCTATTAGTGATTGCAAACACCTACTCAGGGGCTAATTAAAGTGACTGACGCTGGGAGGGTCTCACTCCCCTGGGTCAAAGCGGCTCTGTAAGAGAGGTAATTTGCCAGTTGTGAACAAAGAGATTAGGAAGAAGCACCAAAGGAAGCTTAGTAAATGAGTATCAAATGTGTGATGGTGTGAATTCAGCAATGAAATCTGTCACGCCAAACATGCACACCATCTAAATGGTGGTCAGCAGGTAAGTCGCAGGATCTGACATCAACACTTGTCCCAGACAAATGTGAAACCTTCTTTGAGTTTGGGTTTTAAAGTGGTAAAATCTTTTATTTTGTAAAAAATAAATAAATAAATAAATCCCCAGTGGAAGCCATTGTACTTCTTATCTTATAACAATGCAACGTCAGACGGGGGGTGAAAAATGTGACCGAAATCTATATCATATTTTATATAACGGCTGAGTGGATCCTTGTCATTTGATTGGTCCCTTGTATGTCACATGACATGGATTAATTCATTCTATTTGTGTTGCATTGCATTTAGAGTGCAGCTTTGTTCCATTTAGAGTGCAAATTTGGTTTCATACGTTTGGTACCATTGTACTCTGCACACACACACACTCATTGTTCTGTCTGGAGGCTGTTAGCAGGAAGAAATAAGAAAAGCTGGACTAATTTTTGCCGTGAATTTTTTTTCCCCCCCTCGCTGCACTGAAGATGTACACAGGCTTTTTTTGGTACTACGCGCACGCACAAGCGCCAACCAGGTTGCGTGTGAGCGCGGTGGATAACAGCTCTACCGAGACGACGATTTGATTGAGCTAACTAACGCTGCTAATTCTTGTAAGATACACACTCACATCTACTGTGCTGTCTAGAGGCTGTTAGCAGGAAGAAAGAAAGACAAGCTGGACTCATTTCTGATGTGATTCAGATCAGGGAGACAGACACCCTCTCTACTTTTAAGATTAGGCTTAAAACTTTCCTTTTTGCTAAAGCTTATAGTTAGGGCTGGATCAGGTGACCCTGAACCATCCCCTAGTTATGCTGCTATAGACGTAGACTGCTGGGGGGTTCCCATGATGCACTGTTTCTTTCTCTTTTTGCTCTGTATGCACCACTCTGCATTTAATCATTAGTGATCGATCTCTGCTCCCCTCCACAGCATGTCTTTTTCCTGGTTCTCTGCCTCAGCCCCAACCAGTCCCAGCAGAAGACTGCCCCTCCCTGAGCCTGGTTCTGCTGGAGATTTCTTCCTGTTAAAAGGGAGTTTTTCCTTCCCACTGTAGCCAAGTGCTTGCTCACAGGGGGTCGTTTTGACCCTTGGGGTTTTACATAATTATTGTATGGCCTTGCCTTACAATATAAAGCGCCTTGGGGCAACTGTTTGTTGTGATTTGGCGCTATATAAAAAAATTGATTGATTGATTGATTGATGTGTTTTTTTTTTTTGCTGCACTGAGGACGTACACAGTTGACCAAGTCGATTGCGTGCGTGTGGGGGGGGGACAACGACACGATGATTTGATTGAGCTAACTGACGCTGCACACACAAAATCCACTCCACTGTAAGCCGTCTGGATGCATGAAGACCTGTTCACATGAAACGCTGACGTGATTTTTGGCTGGACTGAGGAACTACACAAAGTCTGTTTTTTTTTTTTTTTAAATGGAAGCCCGAAGTCAGTGCACAGCATCACTGGACTACACATTACAGTGGAACACCTAAATGTAAGTCCCTTTTCTGTTTATAAATTAATAAAATATCAAATGACAATTATCTATTTTAGCAGTTATATCAAACAAATTAATGTTTTTACATTCTTTCAATGGAACGAGTATTTAATTCAGTGAAAGCTGGAACAAACCATTCAACGAAGTGAAGCCGAGTTGAATGGTTTGTTCCAGCTTTCACCTCATGAAATATTTGTACCATTTAACTCATAAACATTCATTTGGATTTTATACATAAAATCCTTAGAAGATTGCCTTGCAGCAGTGAGAAGTTGGATGTCTAGAAACTTCCTACTTTTAAACTAAGACTGAAATGATGGTTCTTGGTCCAGTGAGACATCGGCATCTATTTGACCAGTTAACGCTCAGCCTCGGCTGGTGTGTCATACATCACACTGACAAAGTGAGGAACCTTGGGGTAATTTTTGATCCTTCGTTGTCCTTTGGCCTCCACATTAGAAATATTACTAGGACTGCTTTCTTCCACCTGCGAAATATAGCGAAGATTCACCCCATCCTGTCTATGGCTGATGCTGAGACCCTGATCCATGCATTTATCTCTTCTAGATTGGACTACTGCAATGTTCTATTTTCTGGTTTACCACAGTCTAGCATTAGGGCTCTCCAATTGGTTCAAAATGCTGCAGCCAGACTTTTGACACGAAGCAGAAAGTACAACCACATTACACCCATTTTGGCATCCCTTCACTGGCTTCCTGTCTCAGTGAGATCAGATTTTAAGGTTCTGCTACTAACCTATAAAATTATTCATGAACTGGCACCTCCCTAGCTAGCTGACCTAATTAAACCTTACGTACCGGCCCAGGCTTTACGTTCTCAGGGTGCAGGACTACTTTGTGTCCCTAGGGTGAATAAGAAGTCGGCGGGTCCCAGAGCTTTCTCTTATCATGCCCCTGTTCTGTAGAATGATCTCCCTGTGTCAATAAAACAGATTCTGTGGAGATTTTCAAGTCCAGACTTAAGACGCGCTTATTTTCCCTTTCTTATGGCTAACATACTGGTGCAGTTTTGTTTTACGCTTTTTACTCTTAATTCATTTATTAGTAATTGGCGTGGGCCGCGGCCTCAACTTTACTTAAATTCTGGATCTTTTAGTGAAGTTTAGGGCTAGTGGCCAGCGATCACCTTAGTATTTCTGTTTTTCTTGTTGTTTAATGCTGGCAAATTATACAGTATTTTTTGTCTTTCTGATGCCTGATTCTATTTTACTCTGTTTAAGGTGCAGCTCCATCCAGAAATGGGAGTTGTATTTGTGTTGGCGACCCTCCTGTCCTGTGCTCCAATAGTATTTCTTGTATATTCGCCCGTGAATTGTAATTTATGTTTGTAGCATGGCCCAAGCAGAGGGTCACCCCTTTGAGTCTGGTCTGCTTGAGGTTTCTTCCTCAGAGGGAGTTTTTTCCTTACCACTGTTGCTCTGGGGGTTGGTAAGGTTAGACCTTACCTGTGTGAAGCGCTTTGAGGCAACTCTGTTGTGATTTGGCACTATATAAATGAAAATAAATTGAAACTGAAATAATATTTCACTGTGACTGTATTCTATCGCTGTAGTCCTAGTTTTATACTATATTTCTTTATTTTTTTGAGCAAATATTTAACCTGAACGATTTTCAGATCTACTCCTTCCAAGGTTTAAATCTGGGTGAAAAACTTAAAATCAAAAAGGTTTTTACATTTCATGTTTAAAAAAGGTCAGTGGCTGTGATAATTAAATATTAACACTTAAACGAAGTGCTGGCTCTTTAACCCATTGTGCACCTATGGTAAGTATTCACAGCGCTTCACTTTTTCCAAGTCATGTTACAGGCGTATTCCAAAATGGAGAAAATTTATTTTTTCGCATCAAAATTCTACTCCCAACCCCCCATAATAATATGTAAAAAGTATTTTTGAAAATTTAGCAAATTTATTAAAAAAAAATAATAATAAAAAATCTAAGAAGTCACATGTACATAAATATTCGCTCAATACTTTGCTGATGCACCATTGGCAGCAATTACAGTCTCAATTCTTCTCAAATATTATACCAGAAACTTTGTGCACTTGTCTTTGGGCAGTTTTGCCCATTCCTCTTTGCAGCACCTCTCAAGCATCATCATTTTGGATGGGGCGTGTTGGTGCACAGCCATTTTCAGATTTCTCCAGAGATGTTCACTCTGATTCAGGTCTGGGCTCTGGTTGGGCCACTCAACGACATTCACAGAGTTGTCCTGAAACCACTGCTTTGATGTCTTGGCTGTGTGCTTAGGGCCACTGTCCTGCTGAAAGATCCTAGTCTGAGGTCAAGAGCGCTGTAGAGCAGGTTTTCATCCAGGTGGTCTCTGTACATTGCTGCATTTATCTTCCCCTCAATCTTAACTAGTTTCCCAGTTCCTTCTGTTGAAAAATATCCCAAAAGCATGATGCTGCCACCACCCTGATGCTGCCACCACCCTGCTTCACTGTAGGGATGGTACCTGGTTTCCTCCAAACATAACACCTGGCAGTCACACCAAAGACTTCCATGTCTGTCTCATTAGACCAGACAATTTTGTTTCTCATTGTCTGAGAGTCCTTCAGGTGCCTTTTGACAAACTCCAGGCAGGCTGCCATGTGCCCTCCGTCTGGCCACTCTGACATACAGGCCTGAATGTTGGATTGCTGTACAGATGGTTGTCCTTCTGGAAGGTTCTCCTCTCTCCACAGAGGAAAGATGGCACTCTGACAAAATGACCTTCAGGTTCTTAGTTACTGTTTAAGGACCTTTTCCCCGATTGCTCAGTTTAAATGTACAGCCAGCTCTAGGACAAGTCCTGGTGAATCCGAACTTCTTTCATTTACGGGTGATGGAGGCCACTGTGCTCAATGGTCTGGACAACAGAGATCCCAGACTTTTGAACAACTGAAGTCGTACATCAAGCATGAATGGGAAAGAATTCCACCTACAAAGCTTCAACAATTAGTGTCCTCAGTTCCCAAACGCTTACTGAGTGTTGTTAGAAGGAAAGGTGATGTAACACAGTGGTAAACATAACACTGTCCCAGCTTTTTTGAAAGGTCTTGTCTTTGTGGTGTATTCAATTGAATATAGGTTGAAGAGGATTTGCAAATCATTGTATTCTGTTTTATTTACATTTTACACAACACCCCAACTTCATTGGAATTGGGATTGTAAATCTCAAGGGTGATCAGTGGAAACAGGATGCACCTGAACTCAATTTCGAGCTTCATGGCAAAGGCTGTGAAAACATATGTACATGTGGTTTCTTTGTTTTTTGTTTGTTTGTTTTTTTTAAAACAAATTTGCAAAAGTCTAAAAACACACACACACAAAAAAACTTCACATCATCATTATGGGGTATTGAGTACACAATTTTGAGGGGAAAAAAAAAATAAATTTCATCCATTTTGGAATAAGGCTGTAACATAAAATGTGGAAAAAGCGACATGCTGTGAATACTTCCCGTATGCACCTTATACGGCATATAAAGTCTAATGGTATAAATTTAATTACAACGTGGTAACCGGCTGATTTTCTTGTCAAGTCTACACAAGAGAATCATCTTGAAAATGTGAGACCAACCAGCACTGTTTTTAAACTTGTCTCCAGTCTGAAAGCTCTACTGCCGAGTTTTGCTGCCTGTGCCACATTACAATGAGAACGTGTCATGAAAATGAGTGAGACGCAGCAGCGCTCGAACGAGCTACAGTGTGAATAACAAGCGTAACAACCTTCAGATAAAACATTGTGAATCAGAAATAAACGTTTTGTTCTTATTTCAAGGTGTGTGGGTGGGGGGGGGGGGGGGGGGGGCGCGCACAAATAAATATGGCTGCCTGATTGTGTGTGTGTACAGCTGCCCAATGTGGGGCCCACAATCGGCCACCTTCTTTGTTTTGGCCCTCCGTGGCAATTAACAAGCTCCATGGAATTGCAAAGTTACTTCAAAGGAAATTACAGAGAAGTGTTTATTACTTTGAAATTCTATTTTAGATTTCAAATGTTAGTTTTCTATAAAATATATAATACATTTCATCGTAATTACAAAAGCATGTAACTCACACCAGATCAACATTTACTTTTGGCCTGTGGCTCTCTATCGAGATCAATTTCTAGCTCTACAAAGTAATGAGTTTGAGTAACTTTTTAATAAAGATAGAGAGACTACCTCAATGATCCATTAGAAGAGCTTTCATTTTCTCACTTCACAGGCTGATTACTTTAACTGAAAAACAGCATTTTGTGTAGGAGTTTGAGAAGTGTTACATTGTGTAGCTGGAAAGTTTATTATGGCAGATGAAAGGTTTTGTATTTTTTCCTCATTTCCCTTAATCGCAGTTTTGCAAAACCAATGTTTGGAAATAATTGTGTACTACACCAGAAGTGTCCTAGTAATTAATTAATTAAATTAATTAATAATTAAAACTGCTACAATTTTAGGCCATAGTGGGCAAATCTAGGATGTTCCCCCAAGGGGGAAGTAATATTTTTCCACTTAACCACAAAATTTTTAATGCCGAAGCCTGACCTTGTGTTTGGGTTTGAACACTGCGTGCTGCTCTTGGGCAAACCATCGTTCTCTTCATCTGAACCAGTCTGTGTATTCACCTTTGTGCTGCTGAAAATACATGAGGTATATTGATTTTGAGAGGCCCTCAGCACCAGCTGTTATCCTGCTGTAACTCTGTTATTCAAGGAGGCCGTCTGCGTTCTGCTTTTGTAACGTCAAAAAGAAATGAGACTTTTTATGTGATAAAGTGCTTCACCAGCAGGATAATACCCCTTAATTCACTCATGGAGAGAACTAAGGCATCCTGAAACCATTGCCACTAAGGGATATGTCTGTTTATTTAATAATTCTCTCTCTGCTATAATTAAAGTACCATTCAGATTGCATTTTAGCATCAATAATTCAGCAGTTTTCACTACAATTGATGTTAGTGCATAAATAAACAATGAGGCTTCATATTTACTACACCAGTCATGGTACAAGAGACATGGTGGGGGTACGGACTAAGACATTTAAAATTAAGCTCCATAATGCAACAGCTTTCAATTTAGATGTGAGGAGCTCTAAGAGCTGATTTGTAAAAGTGACAAGCCCTTAAAAGGTCCATGACGTGAAGTAAGGGAGGCTTAATGGAGTTCTCGCTCTGTTCTACTCACAAAACCACTCAAGGTGAAATGCATGCTCCCTACAATGTAATTCCTCTTTCAGTCAGTCTCTGACACAAACCAAACACCTCCCATATCTGTGTGCACACAACATGCCAATAAAGCCCCTTGCTGTGCAGCAAAATATGATTCCAGCTTCTTGAAGATTGAGTTATGCTTTGTCTACGATTAGGCCTTCTGTTTCGTTTTCACTGAAGGCGTCAAGAAGCCGGAATTACACTGTTCGTGATCAACAAGCTGCTGCAGTGTTCAAACTGAGGGACGATTTCAATGTTTGTGGGCAACGAAGTAACAACTTTACACAGGTGGTCCAACCATGGGCAGCGAGAACTCAAATACTGTTTTACACATTCTGAGCTGAACAAAAGCCATTTTTCAACACAAATGTATGACAAAAAATGAATCCAACATGTATCCACAGCACCACAAATAATAATAGTCTCACTTTTTTCTTTTTAGGTGACTGTTATAGGTGATACAGACTGAGAAAACATTGTACAAGAATGATGGAAAAATCTATTGCAATCTAAAATTTAATTAATCTGTTCTGTATCTTCACTATGGTTTGCACTAAAGTCGAATCAATGACAAAACTCAAGAGAATGAAAAAAACTGAAAGTGTAATTTTCTTTTTTCCCACTCACGACTCTAGCTTTTAGCAATTCTACACCACCGCAGGCTACTTAGAAGTTATCAGGCACTCCTTTAAATACTCTGCAGTGAGACCACAATGAATTGTTCCACCAGAGAGAAGCTTTTACCTTCTGGTCAGGCAGTAGTGAGTTTGTCTGCAGTGAACTCAAATGGCCATTGATGAGCGCTGTGGGTCTGTCGTGTTCACAGAACAGGCTGCCGTTGATGTAGTGGAACCGATCCCCAGGAACAAGTCTGTTGCGGCAAGTGGAACATGTGAAACACTACAAAGGGACAAGACGGACAACTTAATATTAATATAAAACATGAACCTGGGCACAAATGCACAACGCTTCAGTTAAACCTACAAAAAACACACAGATGAAACCAAATTTTACTATATTTAGAAAATATGCCATCCATTTTACAGCTACAACTGATG
The DNA here is from genome assembly GCF_902500255.1 of Thalassophryne amazonica. NCBI lineage: Eukaryota > Metazoa > Chordata > Actinopteri > Batrachoidiformes > Batrachoididae > Thalassophryne > Thalassophryne amazonica. The sequence continues at coordinate 108,764,683 of NC_047112.1, read as the reverse complement.
TAAAAACAAATACAACACCAGTCAAGTTTGGATACAATGTCCCAAAAATATATAAAAAAAAGTTAATTGTCATTTTTCATTGGCATACCTGCTGTGAAGCTTGACATATGCAGACTTTATTCAGTTTCATTTCTCAATTATTAGAGTTACTTCACACAGTACCAGTCAAAGGTTTGGACACACTTTTCCATTCAGTTCAATGGAAAAGCATGTTCAAATCTTTGACTGGTAGTCTATATTAAACTAATTTTGTGAGCTAAAGAATTTAGTAAACTCATTTATAGCACCAAAACAGTTAATCCACAAGACTAAAGGTCTATTTTCAACAAAGACTTGGGAAGGGCCTTTATTGTCATTGTACATATATACACTCACTCACTCATCTTCAACCACTTAGTCCAATTAAGGGTTGCGGTGACTGGAGCCTATGTCAGCAGTCTGGCATCCTATCCAGGGTGTACCCTGGATAGGATGCTCTGTCTGTCGCAGGGCCACATATAGACAAACACCTATAGACAATTTAAAGTGTCCAGTCCACCTAACCTGAATGTCTGGATGTGGGAGGAAGCTGGCGCACCTGGAGAGAACCCACACAAACAGAGGGAGGACACCAAAACTCCACACAGAAAGGCCAGGTGGGAATCATACCAATGACCTTCTCGCTGTGAGGTAACAGTGCTAACCACTAAGCCACCATGCTGCCTTGTACATATATAGATACAACAAAAATTTGTCCCCTGCATTTAACCCATCCTAATGAGTTAGACACAATCCAACTACTACTAGCAGTAGGGAGCCACAGTCAGGCAGCTGGGGACCAACTCCAGATGTAGAGACGTTGGCTTGGTGAGGGACAGAGGAAGCAGCAGACCCTAAATAAGCTTGTTTTTGATTGCGGGAGGAAACTGGAGTGCCCGGAGGAAATCCACAAAGACACAGGGAAAATATGCAAACTCAACACAGAAAGGGCACGAAGTGATCCCACAGCCTTCTTGCTGTGAAGCATCAGTGCTAACCACTAAACTGCTGTTCCACCCACTTGAACTTGCTAAAACATTTGTTTTTTCCAGATTTAGAGCCAAGTTACTTCTCTATAGAGTGTTCAACAATATGTCACACATATTCAGAAGGCTGAGATTGTTCTGAACATTTTGATATGCACCACATGTGTATTATACAAAAAAAAAGGAAAAGTACCTTAATGGGGGATTACTGTGAGTGGGGGGGGGGGGGGGGGGGTATATATGTATAAAAAAAAAAAACCAAACAAACAAGAAGAAATACCACTGGACCCCAAAATGTTAAAATCAGTTCATCAGTACAAACAACCCAGCTCACAAAATGTAGCTCACCTGCCTTGACCAGAGATTTTATGGTCCAACATTTAAAATAGTTAATGTAAATGGATTCAAACAGAGCATATCCACAATTTTAAAAAATAAAATGAAACTAGAGATCTGTGATCAAGCTCACAAAATGATAGTAGCATGCTCTACCATACATTTCTTGAATGCATATCAATGGTATAATAATAACTAGTGCATTGCCCATGGGGATCCAGGGGCTCTAGATTGGGTAGTGTTTATAAACTAGGTAACTGACATTTTTCAAGGGTGTTAATAAATTATGCAAAGTTTCTGTAATGAGTTGAAATGGTGGGCTAGTCCAAAATGTTTTTACAACCCCAATTCCAATGAAGTTGGGACATTATGTCAAACGTAAATAAAAACAGAACACAATGCAAATCCTCTTCAACCAATATTCAATTGAATACACCACAAAGACAAGATATGTAACATTCAAACTGATAAACGTTTTTGAGCAAATATTTTCTCATTTTGAAATGGATTCCTGCAACACGTTTCAAAAAAGTTGGGACGGGGCAACAAAAGACTGGGAAAGTTGACAAATGCTCAAAGGACAACTAATTGGAAACAGGTGAGTATAATGATTGGGTATAAACGGAGCATCCCCAAAAGGCTCAGCCATTAACAAGCAAAGATGGGGCGAGGATCATCACGTTGTGAACAAATGCGTGAAAAAAAACAAAAAAAAAACAGTCCAATAGTTTTGAGCAGTTTCTCAACGTTAAATTGCAAGGAATTTGGGGATTCCATCATCTATAGTCCATAATAAAATCAGAAGATTGAGATCTGGAGAACATTCTACACGTAAGTGCAAGGGACGAAAACCAACACTGAATGCCCGTGACCTTTGATCCCTCAAGCGGCACTGCATTAAAAACCAACATTATTGTGTATAAAGGATCTTACCGTGTGGGCTCAGCAACACTTCAGAAAACCATTGTCAGTTAACATAGTTCATCGCTACACCTACAAGTGCAAGTTAAAACTCTACCATGCAAAGCGAAAGCCATACATCAACAACATCCAGAAACGCCACCGCCTTCTCTGGGCCCGAGCTAATTTGAAATGGACAGATGCAAAGTGGAAAAGTGTGCTGTGGTCAGATGAGTCCACATTTCAAATTGTTTTTGGAAATCATGGACGTTGTGTCCTCCGGACAAAGGAGGAAAAAGACGATCCAGACTGTTACCAGGGCAAAGTTCAAAAGCCAGCATCTGTGATGGTATGGGGGTATGTTAGTGCCCATGACATGGGCAACTTACACATCTGTGATGGCACCATCAATGCTGAAAGGTACATCCAGGTTTTGGAGCAACACATGCTGCCATCCAAGCAACGTCTTTTTCAGGGATGTCCCTGTTTATTTCAGCAAGACAATGAAAAGCCACATTCTGTACGTGTTACAGCGTGGCTTCATAGTAAAAGAGTGCAGGTACTAGACTGGCCTGCCTGCAGTCCAGACCTACTGCCCATTGAAAATGTGTGGTGCATTATGAAGCGCAAAATACGACAACAAAGACCCTGGACTGTTGAACAACTGAAGTTGTACATCAAGTAAGAATGGGAAAGAATTCCACCTACAAAGCTTCAACAATCAGTGTCCTCAGTTCCCAAACGCTTATTGAGTGTTGTTAGAAGGAAAGGTGATGTAATACAGTGTTAAATATACCACTGTCCCAGCTTTTTTGAAACGTGTTGCAGGCATCCATTTCAAAATGAGCAAATATTTACACAAAAACAATAAAGTTTATCCCTTTGAACATTAAATATCTTGTCTTTGTGGTGTATTCAACTGAATATAGGTTGAAGAGGATTTGCAAATCACTGTATTCTGTTTTTATGTACATTTTACACAACGTCCCAACCCAATGGTATTAAAAAGCTGACACACAAACGCCATACAGTATAATATATAAATGAATTTAAATTAAAAAAAGACATACAAGTGGTATTAAGCACATAAATGTACCGATATCATGATACATATAATCAGACATCCAATGATGCATACAGTAACACGTACGCACGACACACACACACACACACACACACACACACACACACACACACACACACACACAGTGTTCTTTCAACACACCTTGTTCAGCTCAATTTATTAGTTCTTCTCTGTAACTCCTGTAACCCATTCTATAAATCTACCCCACATAGTTCATACTCTTCATAGTTAGGGATGGGTATTGATAAGATTTTATCGACATCGGTCCATTATCGATTCTGCTTATTGATCTGAAGATTAGAGCATGCCACAGGTATTAAAGGCACTGCGCTGCGGTGGTTTGAATCATATTTATCTAATACATTACAATTTGTTCATGTAAATGGGGAGTCTTTTTCACAGACTAAGGTTAATTATGGAGTTCCATAAGGTTGTGTGCTAGAACCAATTTTATTCACTTTATACATGTTTCCCTTAGGCAGTATTATTAGAAAGCATTGCTTAAATTTTCATAGTTACGCAGATGACACCCAGCTTTATCTATCCATGAAGCCAGAGGACACACACCAATTACTTAAACTGCAGGAATGTCTTACAGACATAAAGACATGTATGACCTCTAATTTCCTGCTTTTAAATTCAGATAAAACTGAAGTTATTGTACTTGGCCCCACAAATCTTAGAAACATGGTGACTAACCAGATCCTTACTCTGGATGGCATTACCCTGACCTCTAGTAATACTGTGAGAAATCTTGGAGTCATTTTTGATTAGGATATGTCATTCAATGCGCATATTAAGCAAATATGTAGGAATGCTTTTTGCATTTGCACAATATCTCTAAAATTAGAAAGGTCTTGTCTCAGAGTGATGCTGAAAAACTAATTCATGCATTTATTTCCCCTAGGCTGGACTATTGTAATTCATTATTATCAGGTTGTCCTAAAAGTTCCCTGAAAAGCCTTCAGTTAATTCAAAATGCTGCAGCTAGAGTACTGAAGGGGACTAGAAGGAGAGAGCATATCTCACCCATATTGGCCTCTCTTCATTGGCTTCCTGTTAATTCTAGAATAGAATTTAAAATTCTTCTTCTTACTTATAAGGTTTTGAATAATCAGGTCCCATCTTATCTTAGGAACCTCATAGTACCATATCACTCCAATAGTGTGCTTCGCTCTCAGACTGCAGGCTTACTTGTAGTTCCTAGGGTTTTTAAGAGTAGAATGGGAGGCAGAGCCTTCAGCTTTCAGGCTCCTCTCCTGTGGAACCAGCTCCCAATTCAGATCAGGGAGACAGACACCCTCTCTACTTTTAAGATTAGGCTTAAAACTTTCCTTTTTGCTAAAGCTTACAGTTAGGGCTGGATCGGGTGACCCTGAACCATCCCTTAGTTATGTTGCTATAGACTTAGACTGCTGGGGGGTTCCCATGATGCACTGAGTGTTTCTTTCTCTTTTTGCTCTGTATGCACCACTCTGCATTTAATCATTAGTGATTGATCTCTGCTCTCTTCCACAGCATGTCTTTTTCCTGATCCTCTCCAATCAGCCCCAACCAGTCCCAGCAGAAGACTGCCCCTCCCTGAGCCTGGTTCTGCTGGAGGTTTCTTCCTGTTAAAAGGGAGTTTTTCTTTACCACTGTCGCCAAGTGCTTGCTCACAGGGGGTCGTTTTGACCGTTGGGGTTTTTCTGTAATTATTGTATGGCTTTCGCCTTACAATATAAAGCACCTTGGGGCAACTGTTTGTTGTGATTTGGCGCTATATAAATAAAATTGATTTGATTCCTTAGCGATTCCCTTATCAATACCTCTTGTGAATTTTCTGTGTACTAAAAGTTGGCTTTACATGTTTTCTATGTCAACAACATTTTAAATTGGTCACTGGATACTTGATCTCTGAACATAAATCAATCAATCAATTTTTTTTACACATTAGCAAACAGTTGCCCCAAGACGCTGCGTAACATGCATCTGCATAACAATGAAAATTTAAGCAATGCTTTCTAATAACACTGCCTAAGGGAAGCATGTATAAAGTGAATAAAATTGGTCCTAGCACAGAACCTTATGGAACTCCATAATTAACCTTAGTCTGTGAAGAAGACTCCCCATTTACATGAACAAATTGTAATCTATTAGACAAATATGATTCAAACCACCGCAGCGCAGTGCCTTTAATGCCTATGGCATGCTCTAATCTCTGTAATAAAATTTTATGGTCAACAGTATCAAAAGCAGCACTGAGGTCTAACAGAACAAGCACAGAGATGAGTCCACTGTCCGAGGCCATAAGAAGATCATTTGTAACCTTCACTAATGCTGTTTCTGTACTATGATGAATTCTAAAACCTGACTGAAACTCTTCAAATAGACCATTCCTCTGCAGATGATCAGTTAGCTGTTTTACAACTACCCTTTCAAGAATTTTTGAGAGAAAAGGAAGGTTGGAGATTGGCCTATAATTAGCTAAGATAGCTGGGTCAAGTGATGGCTTTTTAAGTAATGGTTTAATTACTGCCACCTTAAAAGCCTGTGGTACATAGCCAACTAATAAAGATAGATTGATCATATTTAAGATCGAAGCATTAACTAATGGTAGGGCTTCCTTGAGCAGCCTGGTAGGAATGGGGTCTAATAGACATGTTGATGGTTTGGAGGAAGTAACTAATGAAAATAACTCAGACAGAACGATCGGAGAGAAAGAGTCTAGCCAAATACCAGCATTACTGAAGGCAGCCGAACATAAAGATATGTCTTTGGGATGGTTATGAATATTTTTTTCTCTAATAGTTAAAATTTTATTTGCAAAGAAAGTCATGAAGTCATTACTAGTTAAAGTTAAAGGAATATTCGGCTCAAAAGAGCTCTGACTCTTTGTCAGCCTGGCTACAGTGCTGAAAATAAACCTGGGGTTGTTCTTATTTTCTTCAATTAGTGATGAATAGTAAGATGTCCTAGCTTTACGAAGGGCTTTTTTTTTTTATAGAGCAACAGACTTTTTCCAGGCTAAGTGAAGATCTTCTAAATTAGTGAGATGCCATTTCCTCTCCAGCTTAGCAAGCATTTCTGATTTAAGGCTCTCTTTTTCAGAGGAGCTACAACATCCAAAGTTGTGCTCAATGAGGATGTAAAGCTATTGACGAGATAATCTATCTCACTCACAGAGTTTAGGTAGCTACTCTGCACTGTGTTGGTATATGGCATTGAAGAACATAAAGAAGGAATCATATCCTTAAACCTAGTTACAGCGCTTTCAGAAAGACTTCTACTGTAATGAAACTTATTCCCCACTGCTGGGTAGTCCATTAAAGGGGATAGAGAATCAAAATCATCTTTTTCATGTTTTTGGTGTTAGTTCAGAGTCTCCCCGCTGTGGCGAATACACACGAAGTGCCAGCAAGTTTCAGAACCTTTGTTTCAAGTAATTCTCCTTTTTTGAATTGCCCCTAGAAAACAGGCCAATACATTTTTGAGAGAAAACTTACGTCACTTTTTCACCAATAGCCCACCCCCTTTCACACACGCCCCTTCGAAATTAATTATTCATAAGGTAGTGCCCACCCATTTGTAACACTCGAAGAGAAGCAATGGCGAGCTACAGGTGTGCTTTCCCAGGCTGTTTTAGCAGACTACGATCTTCCCACGGAAAGCAATGTACGCGATCAATGGCTTTTATTCATTTTTAACCGCTTCCCCAGTACATACAACCGCTGACTATTTCTTTGCTCTGCGCATTTCACGGAGGACTGTTTCACAAACCTTGCACGATTTCGAGCTGGCTTCAGTCAGCATTTAATACTCAGTAGAGGGTCAGTTCCGACTCTGCGACAAAATCAACCCCAGCAATCAGTACAGCCTGTGAGTATCACATTTTCTTTTGTTTTAAATTTGTGTTGGGCCATATTCCTGTTGTAAGAATTGCACGTTAGAATGGCACGTTAGCTCTGGTTTGTTCCTCTAAAGAGAATGAGCTAACCCCTTAGCAGCTAGGGATGTGTATCGAGAACCGGTTCCTTTTGGGTATCGTTAAGAAATGACTCGATCCACCGACATCAATAAGCTTTGTGCTTAACGATTATGTTATCGGTCCTTCAGAGTGGCCGTTGTTTTGGGGGGTGTTTGTCAGGAAAATGGTAATTTCTGTATTGATTACAGACCCTGCAGTGGGTCCGTAAACAACTTTTCTGCAGAGCGGCTTTGCTTTGAACCTTGAACCAATCGAAGCAGTGCTTCGCAGATTGAAGCAATGCTTCGATTATTCTTTCTTTTGCTTAATTTTCTCCTGCTAAAACCCTAAAGAGCATACATCTGTGAGTATTTACCTTTTCTATGTTAAGCCGACCTGTTATGTTCTTCTGAAACAGTTGATAGATGTATTTTATAACTTAAAAACAGGAGCGATGCTAACACATTAGCATGTCTATGGCAATTTCAATGTTAAAAGTTAGCATTGCAGCTGTCATCACGTACGGGTGCATTTGTTTTCAAATTGTAATATTTCTTAAATTTATTTTTGTTTATATATTAATAATCTAATGATTATTATATACAATTTTAGAGAAAGAGGCAAAAAAAAAAAACCCTGAATACAAACACAACAGAAAATATAAAAGCAATGAAAATAAATAAATAATGCTTTCTTTTCAGTGAGAGCAAGGGCAGCCAATCAAACAAAGGCAACCGATCAGCGCCACCTACTTGCATTTCATGATGAGGTTGCCAACGAAGCTCCGAAACGACACCATTAAAGGCAAATGAGGCATTCTAAACCCAGCATAGTAACATAGCTGTTTCAGAGAGCCTTTTAGGAAGGTTCTGAGCCATTACAGACCCAGCTAATGTTTTGGGGGCTACATATCACATCACAGAACAAGGATTAATGCCCCATTCAACCTCTCTCTATCACCTTTAAAGTAAATGTAAATGTTAAGAAATGATCAGACAACAGGGGGTTTTCAGGGAATACTGTTAAGTCTTCAATTTCTATGCCATATGTCAGAACAAGATCTAACGTGCGGTTAAAATGGTGGGTGGGCTCATTTACATTTTGAGCGAAGCTAACTGAGTCTAATAATAGATTAAATGCAGTGTTGAGGCTGTCATTCTCAGCATCTATGTGGATGTTAAAATCACCCACTATAATTATCTTATCTGAGCTAAGCACTAAGTCAGACAAAAGGTCTGAAAATTCACAGAGAAACTCACAGTAACGACCAGGTGGACGATAGATAATAACAAATAAAACTGGTTTTTGGGACTTCCAATTTGGATGGACAAGACTAAGAGTCAAGCTTTCAAATGAATTAAAGCTCTGTCTGGGTTTTTGATTAATTAATAAGCTGGAATGGAAGATTGCTGCTAATCCTCCGCCCCGGCCCGTGCTACGAGCATTCTGGCAGTTAGTGTGACTCGGGGGTGTTGACTCATTTAAACTAACATATTCATCCTGCTGTAACCAGGTTTCTGTAAGGCAGAATAAATCAATATGTTGATCAATTATTATATCATTTACCAACAGGTACTTAGAAGAGAGAGACCTAATGTTTAATAGACCACATTTAACTGTTTTAGTCTGTGGTGCAGTTGAAGGTGCTATATTATTTTTTCTTTTTGAATTTTTATGCTTAAATAGATTTTTGCTGGTTATTGGTGGTATGGGAGCAGACACCGTCTCTACGGGGATGGGGTAATGAGGGGATGGCAGGGGGAGAGAAGCTGCAGAGAGGTGTGTAAGACTACAGCTCTGCTTCCTGGTCCCAACCCTGGATAGTCACGGTTTGGAGGATTTAAGAAAATTGGCCAGATTTCTAGAAATGAGAGCTGCTCCATCCAAAGTGGGATGGATGCCGTCTCTCCTAACAAGACCAGGTTTTCCCCAGAAGCTTTGCCAATTATCTATGAAGCCCACCTCATTTTTTGGACACCACTCAGACAGCCAGCAATTCAAGGAGAACATGCGGCTAAATATGTCACTCCCGGTCTGATTGGGGAGGGGCCCAGAGAAAACTACAGAGTCCGACATTGTTTTTGCAAAGTTACACACCGATTCAATGTTAATTTTAGTGACCTCCGATTGGCGTAACCGGGTGTCATTACTGCCGACGTGAATTACAATCTTACCAAATTTACGCTTAGCCTTAGCCAGCAGTTTCAAATTTCCTTCAATGTCGCCTGCTCTGGCCCCCGGAAGACAATTGACTATGGTTGCTGGTGTCGCTAACTTCACATTTCTCAAAACAGAGTCGCCAATAACCAGAGTTTGATCCTCGGCGGGTGTGTCGTCGAGTGGGGAAAAACGGTTAGAAATGTGAACGGGTTGGCGGTGTACACGGGGCTTCTGTTTAGAACTACGCTTCCTCCTCACAGTCACCCAGTCGGCCTGCTTTCCCGGCTGCTCGGAATCTGCCAGAGGGTAACTAACGGCGGCTAAGCTACCTTGGTCCGCACCGACTACAGGGGCCTGGCTAGCTGAAGAATTTTCCACGGTGCAGAGCCGAGTCTCCAATTCGCCCAGCCTGGCCTCCAAAGCTACGAATAAGCTACACTTATTACAAGTACCGTTACTGCTAAAGGAGGCCGAGGAATAACTAAACATTTCACACCCAGAGCAGAAAAGTGCGGGAGAGACAGGAGAAGCCGCCATGCTAAATCGGCTAAGAGCTAGTAGCTACGCTAAGCTAGCGGATTCCTAAAAACACGCAAAGTGAATAATGTGTAAATAATTTAGAGGTGATTCAGCAGAGGGAGTGCTTTAGTTAAGGCACGTAAAGATTACACTGGGAAACAAATCGTAATCTAGATAACTAGATCAATCTAACTGCGCAGATTAAACAGCTAACAGATACAGAAAAACACCGCTGTGCTCCGGAACAGGAAGTGATACAATACCGCAGTGAGAGCCAACCACCAGTAGAGGCTCCAAATGCAATGCTTACTTGCTCATTACAGGTCTTTCTGCTCTCCACAAATGACCCTTCTGATAATTCTTTTCACTTTTCAGAAATCTTGTCAGGAACACCTGGACGTGGTCAGTTTATGGTGAAGTGATGTTCTTTCCACTTCCAGAATGTAGCCTCAAGAATGCTCACTGATCCAGAACTTTAGAAATCCTTCTGTAATAATGCCATCAATATGTTTTGCAACAATAAGGTTGCAGGGATCTTGAGAGAGCCCTTTGCTTTTACCAATCATGAGATGTTTGTTATTTGACACAGTTGTAATGAGGCTGTTTTTTTTTTATAGTTGGGACTGAACCAGCTGATGCTAATTTGCACTGACAAGGGGCAGGATTGCTTTCCAATTACTGATATTTCAGCGGGTGTCTTTGCTTTCAATGTTTTTTGTACCTCCCTTTCTTCAGGTGCTCAATACTTTTTCACTGTGGCATCTCACAATATTACACATGACATAATTTATGGACATGGGCAATTACAGCGTTACTCACATTACATTTAAAACAACAGATGCTTGAATAAAGGTGTCCCCCTCTTATGATTGGACTGAACATTCATATTTTTTCCACTGTAAATACTAAAGACCAGTCTACATCCACATAGCACAACATGAGAAAAATCTTTCTTCATTGTCCTTGCTGGGCACATTTTGTCACCGTTACTCATGTTATGCAAAAATCACATTGCTTTTTTTTTTAACTTAAGTTTGTAGTTTAACACTTTCTTGTTAAACTACAGAGGACAGAGCAAAATGATCTGTTATAGTTTGACCCTTTATTATTAAACTCTTCAAAAGAACAAACAAATTGAAACAGACATTTTTCTTTATAGACATTAAAAGAATAAAAGTTGTGTTACTTAACACACTGCAGTGCATTAAAACCTTGTGGTGTCAGATTTCTGAAGTGAAGACTGCCGAGTAAGCAATTAGTAAGTTACTATAAGTTTGTTATTTTACAACCTGATTTCCTGCACAGCAGTCAAATTTTAACTAGACAGGTCACTCAAAGCGTGCAAACCCCGCTGCTCGCAGGATGCTATACAATTAGGGATAATGAATTATCCTCATACAGGGTAGGAGTTATCAGAATTTGCATGACCTTGATCGTGACCTTCAGGGTGACCAAAGGTGAAATGCAATGGTATAGTCAGAAAGCCCATATATGACTTCCTATTCAGGTCCAATAGAAGTCATGGGTCTATTTGGCACCGTTTGGCTGTAAAAAGTGAGCAATGATTTTGTGACTTTGATTGTGACCTTCAGGGTAACCCAAGGTCAAAGCCGATAGTATATTTTGAAAGCCCATATATATGACTTCCCACTCATATTCAATAGTAACCATGGGTCTGTCTGGCACCGTTTAGCCATAATAAACAGGGCTCGAAATAGTACATGCATGTGCTAGTTTGTGCATGTATTATTCAAGCGGTGCACGTAATTTTATACTGCACTTGCACAAGTAACTTTATCCAAGTTTTATCAACTATAAGCACCAGTAAAATGAACCAATAAAGGAATAAATGAGGAAAAAAAACAAAACAATTTGCAGTGTGTTGTCTTCGTCTTCCCTGCGTTTTATGACACACGAAGCGAGTTGCTGTGTTCCATTTGTTGTGTTCGCGCACGCACATATAAAAGAAAAACTGGCTGGCTGCGGTTCCCTCTCTCTCTCTGTCCTCAAATTCTGTCATTGTGTTATGAACCAGTCACCATTTGTTTTATTATACATCTGTGTAGTTAATAAAATGATCATGGATGATTAGTTTGCGCACGCGAAAAAAAAAAGTGGCTGCCACTGCGGTTCCTTATGAAACCCAGGAGACATCACTTAAAGTGATCTTTTTTTCTGGCCATGATAATTCGTGCGCACGTTTTCCTTGAATTGAGCACACAAATTAATAAAACGTGCTCTCAAATTAATAGAACTTGCGCCGGTTTTCCTCGCCAGGATAATTCGTGCGCATGTTTTCCTTTAATTGAGCCCGCAAATTAATAAAACGTGTTCTCAAATTAATAGAACGTGTTCTCAAATTAATAGAACGTGCGCACGAATTATCACGTCCATGAAAACGTGCGCACATTCTATTAATTTGAGAGCACGTTTTATTAATTTGTGTTCTCAATTCAAGGAAAACGTGCGCACGAATTATCATGGCCAGAAAAAAAAAGATCACTTTAAGTGATGACGTTTTCTTTTAATCGAGCCCTCGAATTAATAAAACGTGTGCACGTTTTCCTTTCGTTCAAAATGAACTTCATAATATGACCTAAATTGTCATACTCACGACGCTTCGCCCTCAGCATCCTTTTTAATGTGCTTAAACTCCAGATGATGTCATGCTGGGCAGCTGGAGTTCTCTGTATGTCCTTGTGCGCCAAAACCATGATGATACACTCTGATCAGATCCATTTCTAACGGGGAAATGTATTACACTGTCTCCTGGTTTGTTGACTAATAGCCAACATTTATGTGTCAAGACAATATTGAGTGCACGTTTTACAAATTGTGGTCACGTTTAAGTAGATCGTACCCTTATTTTACTCAAAGGATGCTTAAAACAAGCGCACATTCTCTCCACATGCAAAGCATTTTGCGATGACACTTCCAGGGCTCTGTAGTTCCTCGCTCTCTCTCCCCTGAAACTCCGTCATAACTGTGTTATAAACCAGTCACCATTTGTTTTATTATACATCTGTGCAGTTAATAAAGAAATAAGATAATCTTCACGGACGATTCGTTCGCCCGCATGTGGGGGAAAAAAAAAAAAAAACTAAAAAAAAAAAAAACTGAGGGGAGAGCGGCAAACCCTCCCCAGAGAGGAAGTAAGAGTCTGACACATCAGAGGAGGAGTTTTAAGGTTGATATAAGACTGACTTTTGGCTGTGCAAGTAACTTTTTTTTGGTGAAGTAATTTTTTTTGTTACTAGCATCAGTGCAAGTAGGTTAGAAAATGTATTTCGACCCCTGATAAATGATCAAAAAACTGGATGACCTTGATCATGACCTTCAGGGGAGCCAAGGTCAAATGGAATGGTATATTTTGAAAGCCCATATATGACTTCCTATTCATGTTCAGTAGCAGCCATGGGTCTCTCTGGCACCGTTTGAGATATTTTGTACACACACACACACAGACGCAGGTGAAAGTAATAACCCCTCCGATGACTGTCGGCGGGGTTAATCAGATGCTGACAATTCATTTGAACTTAATTTCTTTAAACATGCATTTTAAATAAAAACCTAACTACCTGTTTGATGTTGCTGGATTCAAATTTGTTAGTGCATGACACATCAGATTTGATTCTGCCTCCATACAGGAAATGAAATGTATCACCTATTGCATTGTGGGACAACAACCTGCCACCTATATCTCAAAGTTAAAACAATAACTAATTAGCTGCCACCTAACAATAACTAGTTGGCTGACAGAGTAACTTAGTGGTTCAGTGTGTTTTGGCCTTGAAAGTTGCCGTTTTGTTGGGGCAAAAATGAGATGTACAGCACTTGGGTACCCAAAGGACATAACCAAGTGGTATCTGATGCGATATTTACATTGTGAAATTCTACTTGTCATGTTACCTTTTTGTTGGACTTGCCTACATCTATAGTTTGATTTCTTTGTATGTATGGATTAAGGCATTGCGCTGCGGTGGTTTGAATCATATTTGTCTAATAGATTACAGTTTGTTCATGTAAATGGGGAATCTTCTTCACAGACTAAAGTTAATTATGGAGTTCCACAAGGTTCTGTGCTAGGACCAATTTTATTCACTTTATACATGCTTCCCTTGGGCAGTATTATTAGACGGTATTGCTTAAATTTTCATTGTTACGCAGATGATACCCAGCTTTATCTATCCATGAAGCCAGAGGACACACACCAATTAGCTAAACTGCAGGATTGTCTTACAGACATAAAGACATGGATGACCTCTAATTTCCTGCTTTTAAACTCAGATAAAACTGAAGTTATTGTACTTGGCCCCACAAATCTTAGAAGCATGGTGTCTAACCAGATCGTTACTCTGGATGGCATTTCCCTGATCTCTAGTAATACTGTGAGAAATCTTGGAGTTATTTTTGATCAGGATATGTCATTCAAAGCGCATATTAAACAAATATGTAGGACTGCCTTTTTGCATTTACGCAATATCTCTAAAATCAGAAAGGTCTTGTCTCAGAGTGATGCTGAAAAACTAATTCATGCATTTGTTTCCTCTAGGCTGGACTATTGTAATTCATTATTATCAGGTTGTCCTAAAAGTTCCCTAAAAAGCCTTCAGTTGGTTCAGAATGCTGCAGCTAGAGTACTGACGGGGACTAGCAGGAGAGAGCATATCTCACCCGTGTTGGCCTCCCTTCATTGGCTTCCTGTTAATGCTAGAATAGAATTTAAAATTCTTCTTCTTACTTATAAGGTTTTGAATAATCAGGTCCCATCTTATCTTAGGGACCTCGTAGTACCATATTACCCCATTAGAGCGCTTCGCTCTCAGACTGCGGGCTTACTTGTAGTTCCTAGGGTTTGTAAGAGTAGAATGGGAGGCAGAGCCTTCAGCTTTCAGGCTCCTCTCCTGTGGAACCAGCTCCCAATTCAGATCAGGGAGACAGATACCCTCTCTACTTTTAAGATTAGGCTTAAAACTTTCCTTTTCGCTAAGGCTTATAGTTAGGGCTGGATCGGGTGACCCTGGACCATCCCTTGGTTATGTTGCTTTAGACGTAGACTGTGTTTCATAATTATTGTATGGCCTTGCCTTGCAATGTGGAGCGCCTTGGGGCAACTGTTTGTTGTGATTTGGCGCTATACAAGAAAAAAGTTGATTGATTGATTGATTGAATTGAGTCGTTACTGACACCTGGTGAAAATGTCAACACAGGGCTCGAAATAGTACGTGCATGTGCTAGTTTGTGCACATATTATTCGAGCAGTGCACATAATTTTATACCCCACTAACACTGGTGCAAGTAACTTTAGTTTTATCAACTACAAAACCAGTAGAATGAACCAATAAAGGAATAAATAAGGGAAAAAAAAAAATTCCAGTGTGTGTCTTCGTCTTCCCTGCGTGTGTTTTATGACTCGAGTTGCTGTGATGATTCATTCATGCGCACACGTGAAAAAAAAAAAAAAAAAAAACTGTCTGGCTGCAGGCTGTTAGTTCCTTGCTCTCCGCTCAAACTCTCTCACTGTGTTTAAAAAAAAAAAAAGGACGCAAGTCCTGCTCACAGACTACCAGACACAGGACATCTCCACACTTACTCACGGACGGTTCGTTCACACGCACGCATCTCGCTGTCACAGGAGGAAAGATAAACTATAACAGAACTCAGAGCGCAGACCTGCAGCTCAGCACAAGAACAAATATAAACTAGAAGAGAAGTCAGAGTGCACAGTCTGTCTGCAGCCAAACTGCACACTCTGATTCCTCTGTGCAGAGAACCTGCAGGCTGCATTCTCACCTCCTCTCCGCCCCCTGCTGCGCACACCTGATGCAGAAATTCCTGCGTCGTCATGATGCCACAGGAAGAAGCAACACGAAGTGGGCCCGGTGTGAAAGTGACTAAAGTGACTTTTGGTTGTGCAAGTAACTTATTTTTTGGTGCAAGTAATTATTTTGTTACTAGCACCAGTGCAAAACACCCCCCTTTCTACTTTTTTTTTTTATTAATAGCCTAATTTCATAGCCTTAAGAGTGTGCATATCATGAATGCTTGGTCTTGATGGATTTGTGAGAATCTACTGAATCAGATTAGAGTGATTTGAGAAATATTTGGTGTGTTTACAGTGTGTATAATTTTGGTGGAGTATTTAGCATGTGTGGTGGTTTTTTGTTTTTTTTTTGTAAAAATGAGGCGTCTTATGAATGTTGAGCAAGCGCTTCAGTTTATTTATTTATTTTTAAATCGGAGCAAGATGGAGCATGCAGCGTGTCGTCAGAGTCTGACCCAGACAGTGAGGATTCTGATGAAGGAGATGATCCCTCTTTTGTTCTGGAAGAGGAACCAAAGCAAGTGGATCCACAGACGTGCGCACAGATCTCCACAGTGGGTCAGATCACGCGCTTCTGTTTGCAGCTGAGCTCCATCCAGCACCAAGTCCAGATGCAGATGCACAATGCTCCAGCAGTGCCTCCAAGTGCGTTTTGTTTAAAGCGTCAAGATCAACGTTAGCTTCGGTTTTGTTTCTCTTTTGTTCCTTTTGCGCTCTTGATTTGCAGGCTATTTAGCGGTAAAGCTCGTTCATCTACCGTTTCGCAACGATTTGTGACTTTTTTTTTTACTTTTTCCCTTCGTTCAGGAATCATCGTATGCCGTGTGACCGGGCTATAAGATTTTCAATTAGGACACCTTGGTAGGGTTACCTTCAGATGGTACACATTGCCCTGCGCCCTCATCACCAGTTCGCTAGCTGGAATGGACTGACCGCAAGCACTGCAGGCGCCACTGTTTCCAAATAATCTGAAGAAGAAGAAAGAAAGAGCAAGTGTTATTGTGGAACCACCATGAAACAGACTGAGGTATCCAGACTGCCATGGCTGCTGGGTGCAGGACTGCAAGCAAACTATATACTGAATCCTGAAATCCATTGCAAAAGTGCTTCAATGTGGTATTAAATGAACGCAATGCATAGATTAAAACAAAATCAGGGGGAATGCATTTCATGGGGCAGGGGGGGAAAAAAAAACAAAAACAAAATGTGTGTACATGCACGCACAAAAAAATTCCACGTGATAGCAACAAGAAAATGAAATGTCCTCTGGTCTCTAGAAGCATCCAGCACTGCATATTACTTTTGGTGCATATTTTCTGCAACCTAATAATAACGTGGAACATAAGCAATCAGGACGAAAGAGGATTTCATTGTACTTCCAGGCGGAGACATAGTGCTTTTGCCATTAGGACTCTTGTGAATGCTCTGTCAGTGCCGTGTTTCCATTAGAAGCCTGTAGCTACTCGGGTTGATATATAATGTGCATCGGTTAACCTTTTCAATCATGGTGTCAACACTTTAGATTTGCTTCTGCTCATCTCTTTCGTCCCTAACCTTCTCCCTCTTTCTCCCCCCTCTGCCTCTTGATAATGAAATGCTGGCTCCAGCTTCCCTTCTATCTTCCTTCTGAGTCCACAATTTAGATTACTTCATCTCAGTGAGCAGCAAACTGAATGAAATTTCGATTTGAGCAGAAAGTAATTTACTGGGATCTGGACCCATTTGTCATCATATCTCACCGGGTGTTTGCTCTATCACTGCACTTTTCCTAAGCAATCAAATAAGACCACGGCATCTGACATGCTCCGGAGAGAGGGATGGAAAAAGAATAGGAGAAGGGGGAGTGGTTAAAACCAGTGCGTGAATCAGATAAAGTTGTTGGACTTAAAAATAACAAGGAAACAAGAGGAAAGCATTACAGCAATGACATTTTTGCCTTCATATCTTGTAGCAGACAATTTTTGAGAAGTATTTAACAAATTCACACAAAGAAAGAGGAAGCGAACACGCCGTACATTCCAGCTTAAACTGGAATTGCAAGACATATTGACAAACAAGTGAGAGCTCTTTGCAGACAGCCACAAAAATGGCTTTCAATGAGACAGCTGAGGCGGAAGCAAATTTTGTCTTGGCATCATTTGGAAAGGCTCCATCAAAACTCAATTTCAGAAACTAATTAACTGGAGACAGTCGTCACAACGCTGCCAAGTCTGCTCTTTCACTGGGACAAACACGATGGCAGAATCAACATATAGCTTTTGCTTAGACATTGTTGTGTTCATGAAATTTGGGTAAGGAAGCAAGCATCCTTCTCCCACCAAAGAAATCTACGTGCATCAAAGCTGCCTTCTCACCCATTTTAGAATTTAAAATTTAGAAAAGACAGAAGAGAGAGAAATAGTATAAATATATTACAGGATACCGTAAACATGGGCTTTCAATAGAAGGTGTCAGACATTCGTATCTGATAACTACAGATGTAGACACTTTTTTCACTAAA
The DNA here is from genome assembly GCF_902500255.1 of Thalassophryne amazonica. NCBI lineage: Eukaryota > Metazoa > Chordata > Actinopteri > Batrachoidiformes > Batrachoididae > Thalassophryne > Thalassophryne amazonica. The sequence continues at coordinate 108,746,410 of NC_047112.1, read as the reverse complement.
TAAATATAACCTCCCCACTCTTCACTCCTGGAATACAGACTTCTTTTCTCGTACACTGTATCCTCCATGATCACATGACACGAGGTGCTGTTTGAATGGGTGAACCACTTGTTAAAACAGAGCAACACGAGTAAAGCCGAGTGCACAGCAGATCCGCTGTCTGTGTGCGTCGGCTGTCAAGTGTCTTGATATTTATTTCAGTGCACGTGCAACCAGGTCCAACCTTGCACAGTACTTCCACAAGACATGCATTTCAGGTGAGGGTCGTATCGGCCGTTACACACCATATGCGCTTGCGCACATGTAACGGCTGTGGAATGTCTATTTTTATGTTAGCACACATGTGACCAGGTTGCGACTTTCACACTGCATGCAAGAAAAGATATGCATCACAGGAGCAGCTCCAGCATGCAACTGCAGCAAGTCATGTCACCTGTTGCCGAGCGAATGCACCGGATGTGGGTGTATTCATGCAGGAAGCATTTCTGCTGCGGTGCTTGTTTATTCTCATTCAGACACAGAGCACCAGCCTGACTCAGATTTGATTAAGCTGGAGTTAAATATTCAAGACAAAAAGGAAGGCAACTTCTTCAGCTCCGAGATCCGTGATGTGATGAGTGGAGATATTCTGTCACTAAATAAGCACATTCAATTTTGCTTATACTGAAACACGTTGAGCCTGTGCAGCGTGTGTTTGGTTTTTTGTGGGTGGGTGGGTGATAGTTTTGCTGAAATCAAGTACTCCCACTCTTTGAATATTCTGTGATAAGCTCATGGGCTTTTTCTATGGGATATACATACATTTTAATTTCTGTGATCAATCAATCAATTTTATTTATATAGCGCCAAATCACAACAAACAGTTGCCCCAAGGCGCTTTATATTGTAAGGCAAGGCCATACAATAATTATGGAAAAACCCCAACGGTCAAAACGACCCCCTGTGAGCAAGCACTTGGCGACAGTGGAAAGGAAAAACTCCATTTTAACAGGAAGAAACCTCCAGCAGAACCAGGCTCAGGGAGGGGCAGTCTTCTGCTGGGACTGGTTGGGGCTGAGGGAGAGAACCAGGAAAAAGACATGCTGTGGAGGGGAGCAGAGATCAATCACTAATGATTAAATGCAGAGTGGTGCATACAGAGCAAAAAGAGAAAGAAACACTCAGTGCATCATGGGAACCCCCCAGCAGTCTAAGTCTATAGCAGCATAACTAAGGGATGGTTCAGGGTCACCTGATCCAGCCCTAACTATAAGCTTTAGCAAAAAGGAAAGTTTTAAGCCTAATCTTAAAAGTAGAGAGGGTGTCTGTCTCCCTGATCCGAATTGGGAGCTGGTTCCACAGGAGAGGAGCCTGAAAGCTGAAGGCTCTGCCTCCCATTCTACTCTTACAAACCCTAGGAACTACAAGTAAGCCTGCAGTCTGAGAGCGAAGCGCTCTATTGGGGTGATATGGTACTATGAGGTCCCTAAGATAAGATGGGACCTGATTATTCAAAACCTTATAAGTAAGAAGAAGAATTTTAAATTTTATTCTAGAATTAACAGGAAGCCAATGAAGAGAGGCCAATATGGGTGAGATATGCTCTCTCCTACTAGTCCTCGTTAGTACTCTAGCTGCAGCATTTTGAATTAACTGAAGGCTTATCAGGGAACTTTTAGGACAACCTGATAATAATGAATTACAATAGTCCAGCCTAGAGGAAATAAATGCATGAATTAGTTTTTCAGCGTCACTCTGAGACAAGACCTTTCTAATTTTAGAGATATTGCGCAAATGCAAAAAAGCAGTCCTACATATTTGTTTAATATGCGCATTGAATGACATATCCTGATCAAAAATGACTCCAAGATTTCTCACAGTATTACTAGAGGTCAGGGTAATGCCATCCAGAGTAAGGATCTGGTTAGACACCATGTTTCTAAGATTTGTGGGGCCAAGTACAATAACTTCAGTTTTATCTGAGTTTAAAAGCAGGAAATTAGAGGTCATCCATGTCTTTATGTCTGTAAGACAATCCTGCAGTTTAGCTAATTGGTGTGTGTCCTCTGGCTTCATGGATAGATAAAGCTGGGTATCATCTGCGTAACAATGAAAATTTAAGCAATGCCGTCTAATAATACTGCCTAAGGGAAGCATGTATAAAGTGAATAAAATTGGTCCTAGCACAGAACCTTGTGGAACTCCATAATTAACCTTAGTCTGTGAAGAAGATTCCCCATTTACATGAACAAATTGTAATCTATTAGATAAATATGATTCAAACCACCGCAGCGCCTTTAATACCTATGGCATAGGTGATAGGCATCTTTTTTAGCCAATGATCAAGCCTTACACAGTGATCATAGGATTGCACAAAGAATGACTGCATCAACTTAATAGGAAATGCTTTTTTTTGTTTAAAAAACAAAACAAAAAAACAAACAAACATTGAATTATGATCTTCAGTTAAAGCCAAAAGTGCAGGAAATGCCTTTCTTCACTTTTAAATAAATGCACCTCATGCTTAGACTAGCAACCTCACACCAAATTTAATTTACATCTTTGACCATTTGAGTGCTTACTTTTGTGGTGGTGGTGTGGAGGATTTGAGTTATTTTATTTATTATTAAAACTGAGCCGTGTTATTACTGCAAAGCTGCACTGATGTCATGTGTCGCTCACCCTTTGTTTGCCAAAGGTGGCAGAACCACAAAGACTACTGCTAAGTGCTGCACAGAAGACACCAGGAGTTTTCAGTCCATTAGCATAGCATCTTATTTCTATGTGCTATAATTCAAAGTTTTGAGATGTATAAATCCAACTCCACAGTTTACCCATAATTCTCTAATTTGTATCAGATAGAAGTGACACATATGACCAGTGAAGGAATAAAAATGGGACTCTCACTATGAAGGTACTGACACATTTCAAAACGTGTAAATTTCCATATTCCAAATTTCCATCACTATACTGCTCACCAGTAGTGGAAGTGTGTTACTTGTGTACATGTTTAATAACATAGGAATTTTTCCCCAATATGCCTGTGCATGAATGCTTCTGAAAGACACTGAAACAAAGAGTGCAGTTCACTTTTACCACTGTAATCACACCACATTACTTTACCAGAGGACAGCCCTTCACCTTTAGGCGCTCAATTAAGTTGCTGTATCAGTTGAACTTGGACACTAATGGGCTCTTCTGTCAGTGAACTGGAACACTGAGGTGAAAGACACACCCCAGGTCACTGTAATTAAGGCCAAGAGACTCCTTAAATACAATGACATCTGGTTTCAGCTTTTCCTCGCTTACAAAAAAAAAGAAAAAAGTTTGTCTCTTCCATGTTGTTCATACTTCAGACAGGATAGTGTTTTATCCCGATTAGTCTGTCTCTGTGAAAACCTCCAACTTGCATCTTTGCATTAATTAAATCAGAAACACAAACGTACATTTGGAAATTTCTAGTGTCGACAGACAATGACTATTGGATTTCATTTCAGTGCTGACTGCCACGTGAAATATAGCATGGTTTGCTGCGAGACTGTGTGGTAAATGCAGAGCTCATTCACCAAGGCCTTTGAGTAGGGTAAAATTACCCCACAACAATGATTTCTGCAACACAGTCCATTAAAAATGCCTCTCTACATCAGCAGCCAAAGCACCTTAAAAGCACAAGGCCATATTGATACTGAAGCGGGGCTTTGCATAATGGCAAGCGCTGCATTAGGGACAGGATGGGGGTGGGGGGGGAGCAAGGATGAGAGAGGGCGTGTGTGGAGCTGTGTTCATTATATACACACGTGTTTTCTGAGGAGGGGGATGGGTGGTTTGTGTAAGGGGTGGGGGGGCTCAGCCAAATTACACTTGGTTAATTCAGAGTAACAGATCTGGCCCCGAGTGAATTGAAGGCCTTGAATTAATTCCGTTATGACAAATCAAGATAAACGTTTCCCCTAAATTGCATGCGATTTAATTAATTTCTGAGATCCCGGGTTCTCCAAGCCTAATAGTTCACATTCTCTTGTGCTGTCATAGTGCTTGAGTGGGCAGACTTCAAAGTGATATTAAATAACCAACTATTAGATTTACCTCACACATTCTATTGGAAAAGTTCCATTTAATTACCTAGGCTTATTCAATTAAGGAGACAGCATTCTCCCTGAATCCAGCTGCCACAAGTAAATTAATTCCCCCTCTACTAGCAGCCCACAGAAATAATATCACCTCCAGCTTAAAACAACATGACCCCGACACCAAAAGCAACTTCGGCATTAAGTCTGACATTAAAGCTGGGGAAAGCTTTCGGTTGCTGGAGAGATGGTTCTTGCCCTGTGATGTTTGTGGCATGTGAATTTTCCTACTAGATTGATGAGAGATGGGTATCATCCCAGGCCAGGCATACATCCAATTACAGGCGTGATGTGATGCATTCCTACTCATCTGAACGGATCAATCAGATTAGCATTTTCTTATCACTTGCATTAATATCAGTGTGGAGCTATAGCTGTATATCTAGTCCTATGTTATGTGAGGAGTTTATAATCTATTACAAAAATGAGTCTGCCTCTTTAAAATGACGGGGGGGGGGGGGGGACTCCAGCAGCAAATGGCCTTTGCAATAATCCCTCTTCTCTATCTCTCCTGTTGTCTCTCAAAAGCCAATTTGGTTAATTAAATGTTTTGTTTGCAGTGTGGCTCTTTTTCATTTCGGACACGTCATTGGGTGCAGATACAAGCCAGGGACCAGATCTCATTAGATAAAACCCATCAGGACTAAAGGAAATGGAGGGGGACTATAATTAAAGCATTTAATTGTGTAAGCTCACTGTCACATGTTTCGCTGCCCCCCCCCCCCCACACACACCCCCACTCAACTCTTTATCTCTACAAAGATCGCATGGTTCCATAATATGCGTTTTAACTCTTCCACCAAGTGTGCTCTCATTACAAGTGGAAAGGTGTACCACATTTTCTTCCCCTTCCAGTTTTAATTACGTTACAGTCCCATTATGAATGAAGTACCCCATTGACTTCCTCATCCTTTTTATGAGGTGGGTGTGAGAGCGCACAGGCACACTTTAGATTCTAAATTATCCATGCACATTTAGTAACAGTGCTGCATGTTTGTGCAGATTTGCAATGAAGTTTTACAAATGCAAAAGAAATGAATTGTTCCTGTGTTAAAAACAAACATACATGGGTTCAATTACTAAATACTGAAAATGTGTTAGAAAAACTACACTGAAATAACTTATTCCTATACCTCTGGATGATTCAGTACAGCATCTCAACTCTTGCTTTCAGCCTTTTGTTTAGTAAACGGTGCAATGTCCTTCTACATATCAGAATAGCAAACAATCGAGCCGCCACATCAGACCGCTCCACATTACCAGAATGAGTGTTATCCATAAGATCTGCTTGGGTGTCTGGCACACCTACTAGAATATTTAAACAGGCTCACTCTGCTAATTAAACACAGACTTTTCTTCCCTGTTACAAAAATGACAAACATTACTAATTAGATGAAATAATAATAATAATAAAAATAAAAAAAAAAGACTCCTAATTCAGCGCATGTGCACCCTTACAGAGCAACTGTTACTCCTCACCTCACTCCTGGAGTTGACAAACAACAACAACATGCACACTACACATGCAGATGGCCTGCAGAAGAACCATTCTGCACTGTGCTGAGTCACCACGCCAGCATGTTTGACCTCTTCCAGCATAATCCTGACATGATAATGAGCCCCAATTATGTCCATGCAATTTGAGATGTGTTCATCAGAAACATGTTGTTGTGTAAGCAACAAAAAAAGTTTAAGAATTTTATCTGGAATGTGTAATTCAATGTGATACGCAGTAAAATCATGGCACATTTTAAACAAAACCAAGTAAATATGTTTTTTCTTAGCAATTCATTGAACATAATTAAACATAAAAACCAACATTATAACAGAGTGATTTAACATAATGTCTGATTATAACACAAATTACCATTGTCTGTAACCAGAAGTAACTCAAGCAACACATGGATTTAAGAGGAGGCCTCTCTCTTACCTGATATAGTCAGTTCGACAAAGGATCATGCCACTTTTTGTGTAGCACGATGTGCCTATTTCACCCAGTTGGGCCTGGCAGCATGAGCACTTGAGACATCGGCTGTGCCAGTAGCTGTCCATGGTGTAAAGGAGGAAGCGGTCTGCGATTTTACCTCCGCATCCTGCACATCGCTTCCAGGACAGCGAAGCTGTGCTCACTGGTGGTGGCTGGTTGCTGCCTCCAGGATTCACCATTGTCCCTGATAAAACAAACACACATACTAAAAACATCGCGTTGACAATTTGACTCTTGCAAATGTCACACCTACAAGACTGTAGTACATATGACAAATCTATTCATTTAAATATGGTGGAGACAAGACTCAAGATAGATTGAATCATGCATTTGTGTGAATAATAATAATAATAATACCAGTTAGTGAGTCAAACAGAATCCTAAACACTTTGACAATCAATTAGCCAGGTATAATCATCTTGTATCTCTGGGCCACCACAATAGACCATGTATGGGTCCACATTTTGATTTAAAAAGTTGTACATCAGATGCCCGTCCAGACATATCAGGAGAACAGACCACAGGTAGTCTTGAACCAAGGACCTTCTTTGACCATCATGCTGCTCAACATTTATATAAACAAAACTGCTTTCCAGATTGATGTGCAGACAAAAAAAGTAACTTTAAGCTGTCATGTTAGACTGTGCCCAACTACAAAACAATTAACCATAATAATAGTTGCAGAGCTGGAAAAATTAATCCATTATGTAAGTTTATGGACAACTACTTATGATAATATATTAATCATGCTGCATTTTTTTTTTTTTTTAAGTATTCAAATTTCATGATTTCACCTTCTACAATGTTGAAATTTCCTGGTTTATTTCACAAGCTGTTTTAAAGCCTGTCTGACAGTAACCTGAATATCTTCAGTCTGGACAACTAATCTAGAAAATAAGTGTTTATGAAAACCCTAGAATTCTCAGATTACTTAATGTACTCTAGCTCTTCAGGACAAAAAAACCAGGTAAACAAACTTCTTGCTTCGCCAGGAGGATCTACAAACAGTTCTACAAACTGCACCAAAAGCCGATCTCATTAGTGGAACCAGTTCGGAGTCTTGTTCTGCTAAAAGCCAGCAGTGGAATAATCTGCCCTTGATCTCTGTCTGTGAGCTGTTGCTTCATTGGTCCTCTCATGATTGACGCCTGTTAACTGATAGCAGGAACAATAATGCATCACAGGCTTTTGTGGAGCTGCACGGAGAATTTCTTAACAGAACAACAGTGCATTTGAAAGAGGTTAATGCAGTGAAGCACAATGCGAACAAGGGTCGAATTGCTTGTTGCTGTTGTGTTTCCCCAACACTTGGTACTGGACAGGCCTGTGTGATCTGCAGGATTTAGCTGCACCACATGAGGACAGGCAGAACGCAATGATGATCTCTAATCTTCCTCCCCAATTTGGTCAGGCAGACATGGCTGGATAAAACCGAATCTTTGTTGAAAGGCAGGTAGGCTAATTAGAGCTGGAGTTGGTTGGGGGGGGGGGAGTGCAGACACACAGAGGCGCATTCAGTCAGCCCATTAGTGATGCTCTGAGGGACAAACCACAGCCTGATTACAGCGAGCAGCCAGCAGGCCAATCAAAGAGGAGACCTGCTGAAAGCGACTCCTGGATAAACAACACTGACCGTCGTCAAGTTTCACAGGGAGGAGGCTTTCAATTTCGGCGGGCTAAGTCCGCTAATTACACAAGTCATGGACACGCAGAATACACACAAGCTTTTATTTTGAAAGAAAAAAAATGAACGCAGCGTCATATTTACGAGAGGCTATCAAATATCACAGCTGGTATTCAAAAAAAAAAAAAAAAAAAAAAAAAAAAAAGTGCAATAAATCAGCTTTAACGGCACAGAACAAAGCAGCGAAACCCACCTCTGTGTCTGTGAACTGACACGGAACCAAACGGCGACTCGGTCCCAGAAAAGTGCAGGTGAAGAAAACAAACACAACGCGGCTCCGTCAGGACGGAGCGCCGAATAGAGACTCTTCAGAGCGTATTTCCACCGCGAGGTCCCCGCTTTAGCGCGAGCCGAGCGAGTCCATGACGAATACACACGCCGAAATGTCCTCAGAAAGAGCCGAGAGCCTGCTAAATAAGACCGCTGCCGTCCTCAACTCTGCTCCTTCTACATGTGTCGTTGACAGGAAGAGACTTCCAGTTAAAAAAAGCTCTTCGGCCGCGTGACGTCAGCGCCAACACAGCCAATCTCCGCGGAGGATTTTTAAGCGGAATAGCAAGTCCAGCCAATCAGAGGCCGCAGAAATTGACTGGACTCGCACAGAGAGACTGTCCAAAGAGGTACAAAGACACACAAAAAGACAAACATTCTCCCCTTTGAAATCACCGAGGACCAGACGAAAAGTGCCAAAAAAAGAGCACATTAATTAGACTAATACAGTTTTATTAATCCTATAGGAATCGGCTGTTACTGATAAGGTGATGATGTTGATGAAGTCAGTTTGATTTGATAAGTTTGATTGATAAAGTTTGATTTTGTAGTTTCCTACAAAATCAAACTGTATTTTTTTTAAGGTGTTGCCTGGTGACATCTAGTAGTTTAATTAGTTAGAACTGGGAAAACAACTTAGTTTAATGAGGGTGACGTCGAGGGGAAAAACATGAGTTGTCAAATAGCTACGCAGTGGCGCCATCGTCTGTCGGTGGATATAATAGCAGGTGTCATGAAGATGCTCAGGTCACTGCTTTCAACATTCAACACTTACTGAAGATCAACTGTACGAAGGTGTATCACCCCATCCTTTCTTTAGCTGATGGGGAAGACCTCCAGTCAGACATAGATAGTCTCATGGCTTTGTCTGAAGAATGGTTACTTGGGTTTAATGAAGGAAAATGTAAAGCTCTCCGTATTGGTATAAAAACTCCATGTTACGATTATTTTATGAATGAAAAACAATTAGAAGCGGTTTCAGAAGAAAGAGAGTGGACTTATCCTTTTCCCGCCACATTGCTCTTTCGGCGGCTAAGGCCAATAGAATTCTTGGGATGATAAAAAGGGCGTTTTTGTTTATTGACAAAGACTCCTTTCTTCTTTTATACAAACGTTCGTTCGTCCTCACCTTGAATATTGTGTGCAGGCATGGTCACCATATTTGCAGAAAGACAAAAATATTTTAGAGAAAGTACAGAGAAGGGCCACTAAGTTGGTTCCAGAATTTAAAAATTTGCCTTATGAGGATAGGCCTCACAAGTCTTGAAGACAGATGAACCAGGTGATTTTATTGAAATATATACATTTTTTTATTGTATATATATATATATATATATATATATATATATATATATATATATATATATATATATATATATACATACACACACACAATTTATATATATATTATTTTATTTTTTAAAATGAGAAGGTATACTGGCCTTAGAGGTCATGAATTGTGCTTGGAAGTTAATAGATCTAGATTGAATGTGAGAAAAAAATTCTTTAGTAACCGAGCAGTGAAGATCTAGAATAGTTTGCCACCTCAAGTGGTCTTATCCTCGAGTACAGATATTTTTAAAGCAAATTATGATCTGTTTTACAGTATAATGAATGCCACCACATGTTAAAATTTTTAATAGCTGTTTTTATTGTTATGTTATGATTTGTTATGATGTGTCGTTATATACAATCATGTATAATATTTTACACAATAAAATAAATTCTGACTTATAATATAGCCAGGCCTGGGACTCTCCTTCAGGTTTGTGAAAAAGCACATAAAGACAATTCAGGGGCCGTATCCTTCTGCATCCTACGAAGATCTGGTCTTCCCAAACCACAGAGACCAGTGGTGTCCAAAGACATTCCAGAAAGGGCCAAGAGGGTGCAGGTTTTCTTTGCAGCCACTGACTCCAGCAGGTGATTTCACTAAGGAACTCATCTGCTCAAAGTGATGTTAATCAGTGAAATTACATCCCACTGAGATGTAGCCTTCTGAGACTGTGGAAGCAGAACCAACCATTCTGAAATGAGAGTATCAGTTTTTTTCAGTATCAGTTTTGATTATTCAGGATTGAGAAATTACAGTAACTTATTCTCAAAGATCCAAATATTTTTACATGTAATTCACACACTAGATAGTCACTAACTGACTTCACGGGCTGTCAAGGTGTGTGCCACCTCTCAGGTTAGCGTTTCCGATTTCAGTGTCAACTGTCCACTGAATTCGCACAAGCTCTATTAGCATGAGATCTCCTCTATTATCACTCCAGGAAAAGTTCAACATTTGGCATTTACAGTTTTAGTTTCAACTCAACATGTGGCATTTCCGGTTTCAGTATCGCTCTACCATAGATCGAACTTGCACCGGAGCTGCAGGCACCATTACTTCACTCATATTATCACTCCAGGAAGAGTTCAACATTTGGCATTTCCAGTTTCAGTGTTCAATGTCCACTGAATTTGCATGAGATCTCCGCTTTTATCACTCCAGAAAGAGTTCAACATTTGGCATTTCCGGTTTCAGCGTCGTCTGTCCACTGAATTTGTGTGAGATCTCTTCTATTATTGCTCCAGAAAGAGTTCAACATGTGGCATTTCCGGTTTCAGTATCGTTCTACCATAGATCGAACTTGCACTGGAGCTGCAGGCACCGTTACCTCGCCTAATGTCCACTGAATTCGCATGAGATCTCCTCTATTATCACTCCAGGAAGAGTTCAACATTTGCCATTTCCGGTTTCAGCGCCTAATGTCCACTGAATTTGCATGAGATCTCCTCTATTATCACTCCAGGAAGAGTTCAACATTTGGCATCTCCGGTTTCAGCGTCGACTGTCCACTGAATTCACGTGAGATCTCCTCTAGTATCACTCCAAGAAGAGTTTAACATTTGCCATTTCCAGTTTCAGCGCCTAATGTCCACTGAATGTGCGTGAGATCTCCTCTATTATCGCTCCAGGAAGAGTTTAACATTTGCCATTTCCAGTTTCAGCGCCTAATGTCCACTGAATGTGCATGATAGATAATTGGCAAAGCTTCTGGGGAAAACCTGGTCTTGTTGGGAGAGACGGCATCCATCCCACTTTGGATGGAGCAGCTCTCATTTCTAGAAATCTGGCCAATTTTCTTAAATCCTCCAAACCGTGACTATCCAGGGTTGGGACCAGGAAGCAGAGTTGTAGTCTTACACACCTCTCTGCAGCTTCTCTCCCCCTGCCATCCCCTCATTACCCCATCCCCGTAGAGACAGTGTCTGCTCCCAGACCACCAATAACCAGCAAAAATCTATTTAAGCATAAAAATTCAAAAAGAAAAAATAATATAGCACCTTCAACTGCACCACAGACTAAAACAGTTAAATGTGGTCTATTAAACATTAGGTCTCTCTCTTCTAAGTACCTGTTAGTAAATGATATAATAATTGATCAACATATTGATTTATTCTGCCTTACAGAAACCTGGATACAGCAGGATGAATATGTTAGTTTAAATGAGTCAACACCCCCGAGTCACACTAACTGTCAGAATGCTCGTAGCACGGGCCGAGGAGGAGGATTAGCAGCAATCTTCCATTCCAGCTTATTAATTAATCAAAAACCCAGACAGAGCTTTAATTCATTTGAAAGCTTGTCTCTTAGTCTTGTCCATCCAAATTGGAAGTCCCAAAAACCAGTTTTATTTGTTATTATCTATCGTCCACCTGGTCGTTACTGTGAGTTTCTCTGTGAATTTTCAGACCTTTTGTCTGACTTGGTGCTTAGCTCAGATAAGATAATTATAGTGGGCGATTTTAACATCCACACAGATGCTGAGAATGACAGCCTCAACACTGCATTTAATCTATTATTAGACTCTATTGGCTTTGCTCAAAATGTAAATGAGTCCACCCACCACTTTAATCATATCTTAGATCTTGTTCTGACTTATGGTATGGAAATAGAAGACTTAACAGTATTCCCTGAAAACTCCCTTCTGTCTGATCATTTCTTAATAACATTTACATTTACTCTGATGGACTACCCAGCAGTGGGGAATAAGTTTCATTACACTAGAAGTCTTTCAGAAAGCGCTGTAACTAGGTTTAAGGATATGATTCCTTCTTTATGTTCTCTAATGCCATATACCACACAGTGCAGAGTAGCTACCTAAACTCTGTAAGTGAGATAGAGTATCTCGTCAATAGTTTTACATCCTCATTGAAGACAACTTTGGATGCTGTAGCTCCTCTGAAAAAGAGAGCTTTAAATCAGAAGTGCCTGACTCCATGGTATAACTCACAAACTCGTAGCTTAAAGCAGATAACCCGTAAGTTGGAGAGGAAATGGCATCTCACTAATTTAGAAGATCTTCACTTAGCCTGGAAAAAGAGTCTGTTGCTCTATAAAAAAGCCCTCTGTAAAGCTAGGACATCTTTCTACTCATCACTAATTGAAGAAAATAAGAACATCCCCAGGTTTCTTTTCAGCACTGTAGCCAGGCTGACAAAGAGTCAGAGCTCTATTGAGCTGAGTATTCCATTAACTTTAACTAGTAATGACTTCATGACTTTCTTTGCTAACAAAATTTTAACTATTAGAGAAAAAATTACTCATAACCATCCCAAAGACGTATCGTTATCTTTGGCTGCTTTCAGTGATGCCGGTATTTGGTTAGACTCTTTCTCTCCGATTGTCCTGTCTGAGTTATTTTCATTAGTTACTTCATCCAAACCATCAACATGTTTATTAGACCCCATTCCTACCAGGCTGCTCAAGGAAGCCCTACCATTATTTAATGCTTCGATCTTAAATATGATCAATCTATCTTTGTTAGTTGGCTATGTACCACAGGCTTTTAAGGTGGCAGTAATTAAACCATTACTTAAAAAGCCATCACTTGACCCAGCTATCTTAGCTAATTATAGGCCAATCTCCAACCTTCCTTTTCTCTCAAAAATTCTTGAAAGGGTAGTTGTAAAACAGCTAACTGATCATCTGCAGTGGAATGGTCTATTTGAAGAGTTTCAGTCAGGTTTTAGAATTCATCATAGTACAGAAACAACATTAGTGAAGGTTGCAAATGATCTTCTTATGGCCTCGGACAGTGACTCATCTCTGTGCTTGTTCTGTTAGACCTCAGTGCTGCTTTTGATACTGTTGACCATAAAATTTTATTACAGAGATTAGAGCATGCCATAGGTATTAAAGGCACTGCGCTGCGGTGGTTTGAATCATATTTGTCTAATAGATTACAATTTGTTCATGTAAATGGGGAATCTTCTTCACAGACTAAAGTTAATTTTGGAGTTCCACAAGGTTCTGTGCTAGGACCAATTTTATTCACTTTATACATGCTTCCCTTAGGCAGTATTATTAGACGGTATTGCTTAAATTTTCATTGTTACGCAGATGATACCCAGCTTTATCTATCCATGAAGCCAGAGGACACACACCAATTAGCTAAACTGCAGGATTGTCTTACAGACATAAAGACATGGATGACCTCTAATTTCCTGCTTTTAAACTCAGATAAAACTGAAGTTATTGTACTTGGCCCCACAAATCTTAGAAACATGGTGTCTAACCAGATCCTTACTCTGGATGGCATTACCCTGACCTCTAGTAATACTGTGAGAAATCTTGGAGTCATTTTTGATCAGGATATGTCATTCAAAGCGCATATTAAACAAATATGTAGGACTGCTTTTTTGCATTTACGCAATATCTCTAAAATTAGAAAGGTCTTGTCTCAGAGTGATGCTGAAAAACTAATTCATGCATTTATTTCCTATAGGCTGGACTATTGTAATTCATTATTATCAGGTTGTCCTAAAAGTTCCCTAAAAAGCCTTCAGTTAATTCAAAATGCTGCAGCTAGAGTACTAACAGGGACTAGAAGGAGAGAGCATATCTCACCCATATTGGCCTCTCTTCATTGGCTTCCTGTTAATTCTAGAATAGAATTTAAAATTCTTCTTCTTACTTATAAGGTTTTGAATAATCAGGTCCCATCTTATCTTAGGGACCTCGTAGTACCATATCACCCCAATAGAGTGCTTCTCTCTCAGACTGCAGGCTTACTTGTAGTTCCTAGGGTTTGTAAGAGTAGAATGGGAGGCAGAGCCTTCAGCTTTCAGGCTCCTCTCCTGTGGAACCAGCTCCCAATTCAGATCAGGGAGACAGACACCCTCTCTACTTTTAAGATTAGGCTTAAAACTTTCCTTTTTGCTAAAGCTTATAGTTAGGGCTGGATCAGGTGACCCTGAACCATCCCTTAGTTATGCTGCTATAGACGTAGACTGCTGGGGGGGTTCCCATGATGCACTGTTTCTTTCTCTTTTTGCTCTGTATGCACCACTCTGCATTTAATCATTAGTGATCGATCTCTGCTCCCCTCCACAGCATGTCTTTTTCCTGGTTCTCTCCCTCAGCCCCAACCAGTCCCAGCAGAAGACTGCCCCTCCCTGAGCCTGGTTCTGCTGGAGGTTTCTTCCTGTTAAAAGGGAGTTTTTCCTTCCCACTGTAGCCAAGTGCTTGCTCACAGGGGGTCGTTTTGACCGTTGGGGTTTTACATAATTATTGTATGGCCTTGCCTTACAATATAAAGCACCTTGGGGCAACTGTTTGTTGTGATTTGGCGCTATATAAAAATTGATTGATTGATTGAATGTGCATGAGATCTCCTCTATTATCACTCCAGGAAGAGTTCAACCTTTGGCATTTCCGGTTTCAGCGTTGACTGAGTTTAACATTTGCCATTTCCAGTTTCAGCGCCTAATGTCCACTGAATGTGCGTGAGATCTCCTCTATTATCACTCCAGGAAAAGTTCAACATTTGGCATTTCCGGTTTCAGCGTCGACTGTTCACTGAATTTGCAAGGGATCTCCTCTATTATCACTCCAGGAAGAGTTCAACATTTGCCATTTTCAGTTTCAGCACCTAATGTCCACTGAATTTGCATGAGACCTCCTCTATTATCACTCCAGGAAGAGTTCAACATTCGGCATTTCCAGTTTCAGCGTCGACTGTTCACTGAATTTGCAAGGGATCTCCTCTATTATCACTCCAGGAAGAGTTCAACCTTTGGCATTTCCGGTTTCAGCGTTGACTGAGTTTAACATTTGCCATTTCCAGTTTCAGCGCCTAATGTCCACTGAATGTGCGTGAGATCTCCTCTATTATCACTCCAGGAAAAGTTCAACATTTGGCATTTCCGGTTTCAGCGTCGACTGTTCACTGAATTTGCAAGGGATCTCCTCTATTATCACTCCAGGAAGAGTTCAACATTTGCCATTTTCAGTTTCAGCACCTAATGTCCACTGAATTTGCATGAGACCTCCTCTATTATCACTCCAGGAAGAGTTCAACATTCGGCATTTCCAGTTTCAGCATCAACTCAACATTTGACATTTTCTGGTTTCGGCTTCGACTGTGCAGTGAATTCACGTGAGAGCTCCTCTAGTATCACTCCAAGAAGAGTTCACTATTTTACCGTTACAGTGCTGTCAACAGTTAAATATGAGGTCAAGAAAGATTACTTCATTTTATTTTGTATAAAACAAATGTTTATGTTCACTGAAGTCAAGAAAGGGTGACTATAAAGTGAGCATTTGCAAAACAGGTTATCATATTCATGTTGAGGTGGCGGGGGATGTTGTCAGCAGCTACTGAAAGTAGCTAATAAAGTAATGAGTAATCTAACTTAGTTACTTTTAAAATTGAGTAATCAGTAATCTGTAATTGGATTACTTTTTCAAAACGGAGACAACACTGCTCAGAATACAAGTGATACTCTTTATCTTAGTCTCTCTTTGATGCAACATCATTCCAGTGGTACCCAAGGATCCTCCAAAGAGACCAAGTACTAAAGACATCCATTTGAGTGCAGTGACAAAAATGAATAAATTGAGTTTATCACTGTAAAATGAAAAAGACAAATTTCTACAAATGGCACAGAAAAGTTGAGGTGAATGAACTTTTTTTTTCAGTGATTACAACCCAAAACTCGAATGTTTTCTGTTTGGTCTTAAAGTGAAATGAGACATCCTAGACGAGCCACTTATGAGGCTCACAAATGCATCTTTAGAAGGGTGCAGCCCCTGAATTGGGACAGCTTGAGACTGGAGTAATTTGTTACGGTAATTGTGGTGTTTGTGGTCTTTACCATGGTAACACTTCAGTTTCTGTCAAAGGCTGTGTATCAATTCAGCAGATGCACGCTTCTAAGGCTGTAATTGTCAGCAATTTATGTCATTTATGTGGTACAACTGGTTTGCTTGTGAAGCAGCCAACATTCACAGCTTCTTTCTCCCCAAAAATATTAGGATAAATCAGGTGGATCCTTCATGGCCCAAATACATTGCGTAATTTTTTTTTCAAGACCAAATGGCTGGTAAAATTTAAAAAAAGGGACACTATTAGGCTCTGTATGTATACTTGTAAATAATATTAGTATTATTTGTAAGTAAAGCATAAATATCTCTTAAAAATGATTATTAAACTACAGGTTTCTCCCACTGTACTAGCTTGACACGTGCAGCTCTCAAGGTTGCCAGAAGATAGGAGGTAGGGGCGGGGAAATATAATAACACAACAGGTGTAGACGTCTCATTTCAGAACAGTTTGTTCCGGCCTCTGCTCTGAAGGGCTGAAGCCTAAAGACTTTGAGGGATAGCTGCAGACCTTAGAAAGTTCCAGACCCTGAACTGGGACACAGCTAAAGTCTGCCATTAGAACCACTCATCCACTGTCAACCAGGGGGGGGCTGTAGCCCTTTCCAGCAGTCATAGGTCATGGGGCAGGGTACACCCTGGACAGGAAGCCAGAACAAAGGCAAAACAAAAAACAGTGTCATACAAACCCAATCCCATGGGTGGGACTCGATCCCATGACCTTCTTGCTTTGAGGCAACAGTGCTAACCACTAAGTCACCATGCTGCCCCCATTAGAACCAATAGAAACCAATATCTCGCAAATAATTTGACACATACATTTAGACTGTACCATCAGTGATTACTGAGATATGAAATAACAACTCTGTATTCACCACATGTATTTTCATTATTTTTTTCAGTCTAATTAGTCGGGTCTGAGTACTTTCTGTTCTTTTTTAGTTATTTCAATGCCAAATGCACATAATACTGAAACATCAACAACTTTTTACCCCACTAGCTTTCATTGGAAGCTCCAGCGAGGCTGATCTGTTTTTCCATTTCCAGTAACTCTCTAATTCATCAACAATTTTACATGTTTGTCTTTGTGTGCAGTGCATGATTTGTCATGTATATGTATTTATGTGTGCTTTGTAAGGAGGGTAATGCATCATAAGGTGAAGAGAGAGAAGTTTAGGGCTAGTGGCCGGCAATCACCTTAGTACTTCTCTGTTTTCTTGTTGTTTAATGCTGGCAAATTATACAGTATTTTTTTGTCTTTCTGATGCCTGATTCTGTTTTTTCTCTCTGTTTAAGGTGCAGCTCAATCCAGAGATGGGAGTTGTATTTGTGCTGGTGACCCTCCTGTCCTGTGCGCCAATAGCATTTCTTGAATATTCGTCCGTGGATTGTTCTGTGAATTGTTCTGTGAATTGTTCTGTAACTTATGTTGTAGCATGGCCCAAGCAGAGGGTCACCCCTTTGAGTCTGGTCTGCTTGAGGTTTCTTCCTTAGAGGGAGTTTTTCCTTACCACTGTTGCTCTGGCAGTTGGTAAGGTTAGACCTTACCTGTGTGAAGCGCTTTGAGGCAACTCTGTTGTGATTTGGCACTATATAAATGAAAATAAATTGAATTGAATTGAATTGCCAAAGCCTATGTAAAGTGTGTACAGCACACATGAATTTGAACACTAAAGGAGAAAATAACTTGTAGCAATTGACCAGACATAGAGACAAAGCTGGAAAGGATTTGCAGCAGGTTAGGGTGAAAAGTATCCAGACAGAAATTTGCTAACAAGTGAGGAAAGAGTGTTGAGAAGGTAGAGGGAGTGATTTGAGGAGCTGCTAAATGTGCCACATGCTCCAAACGTCATGTTAGCCATGTCCATAAACAGTTTGGGACTCATGTAAAAATTGTCCATGTAAATATGGTACCCAGTACCAAGCAAGGATGGCTGGATCAGGTTCATGACCACATCATATGACAGCCCGTGCTCACTTGTGGTCACAGTCTTGCCAGTGTAAATGGTGAACTTGAGTGTGTAGCCATTACTTGAAACAACCAACACAAAAACTTTCATGCCCCATTTGTTGGCTAGTCCTTCAAATATTGAGTCATTCCAGTTTTTGCCTTCATCACCACCATCTTTTCATTCATTGCCATCTCCCTCCTCAGGTGGTAATAAGCCTGGAAGGCACTGAGGATGTCATCATAAAGAGGCCTGACTCAAAACGGTTTGTCATGACCTGATGTTCTCTTTTTTCTATCATTTTCTACATCCTTCTGGATCACTTAGGTGGATGTTCAAGAATATCGATCTAAATCTGTCTCTAGACATTACTTTTGCTGGAAAGGGTGTAGACAAAATATGACTTTGTTTCCAGTAGTCCTGGAGACTTGGCAGTGACACCAATGACATGTATATCAGAAGTCCAAAAAATTGTACAGATCTTCCATTTCAATGTCTGTCCAGTTGTATTTTTTCTAGTATGCCTTCTTTTTTGCAGCAATTTTATTGGTGTTGGTGCAAATTGTTCTAATTGTGTCAGTTGCAAAAAACAAAAGAAAAAGGTCTTTTGGACTTTGGGTGGGAAATGTATCAACCTGGACTCCTGGTTCTCTGAGGCTGAAATCTGCTTACTGCTGGAGCGGTGTCTGCATCCTCCTCCATATTCCAGCAGTCAGTGCTGGGGTGTGTCTCTGCTGCATGTCCGAGCAGAGATCTGGATCTGGAAACAGAAGCGCAGGCTCCAACCCTCTCTTCAGATCTCCGTGTGCATGTTGGTGGATCCACCTGCTTTGGTTGCTCCTCCAGAACAGAAGAGGGAACATCTCTTTCAGCACCAGAATCCTCACTTTCAGACTCTGACGACGCGCTGCATGCTCCGTCTTCCTCCAGTTCAAAAATAACTGAAGTGCTTGCTCCACATTCATAAAATACCTCATTTCTACAAAAAACCCCCCAAACAACAACAAAACACTAACCACACATGCTTCCCACCAGTAACAAAGAGAAAACACACACACAATCAGATCCACGTGGGGTGGGTGGGCTGTGATCAAACACACGTGGGGTTAGTAACCACACGTGGGGTTAGTGACTTCTGATTGGTGGAAAATTTCAAGAGCCAACCAGTAAGGAAGCAGAAGTCATATTTCCTCCCACCGCTGTTGCTGCTGCAGTAGAGAAGGAAATGATGCTTTTGTCTGCGTGTGTGTACATAAATGCACAGTGAAAAATGACAATAATATTCATGAAAATGCATGGCGTAAAAAATACTCATAATTCAAATTATACTAGGCCCGTTAACAAAATTTAAAAAGTGCTATAAAGGTTGAAGTCTCCATGTTCAACACACACTTAAAGGGAGCCTCAGAGTGCAGCAGATTGAGTGTTATGTCCGCTTAATTAGGTCATGTGTGTCATTCGACTCCAGAGGGTTAAACATGAGCCTCGGGTGACTGCACTGCTGTTCAAGGTGCTGAAAGAGTCGAGTGAAATGTTGTGAGTCTGCGTTAATATGTGCACACATTAACCCTCTGGGGCCGACGCCGTCGTATACGATGACTAAGACCAAGCTTTACTAAATTATAAATAACTTTTGAATGATATGAGATAGAAACTTACTTTTTTTTTTTTTGCTGAAAAGTTAACTCAGCGGACTTTCAAGCCAGCCATTGGCCATCTTTGTACTCCTCATAGAGGCTGCGTCATGACGTGCGCAGTGTGAGTGTCCAATCAGAATTGGTTCACCGTCACATGGTTTTCCAAAATCCAATCGTAGGGCAGATTTACCTCACATGAAAAGCGAAAGATCGTTTTCAGGAGTGATGTGTTACTAGTTGGCCCGTTTGAATAGCCCCCTGGGTGCTCCAATGAGTACATACTATTCCAGTGTGCCCTGCGCCATTAGGCACAGCGATCAGTGAAAGCAGGAGCAGACAGAGAGCCTCTGATGACAATATCACGTGTAACACGAGTGTGTTACTATCAGGATTGCTTCACTAGTTTGCATGTTAATGTTACTGGATAACTCTGTGGCTTTCTCGGCGTAAAGCACTGTTTACATATCAAAATAACAAAATGCATAGACCATTTTGTATATATTGTTCAAAATGTGCATTTGTGTTTATTGTTTGAACCTTTTTCTTGTACAGTCTTTCACACAAGACCTCAAATTACCTTTATAAAGTGTCAAAACAGTTGTTTATTATAGTTTGCTGTGTGTTTTGAATAAATGTGTGTGGAAAATTATTTTTTGCTTTATTTTTTCCTTGCCTATTTTTGATTGTAAATCTTTATTACACTTATAAAACACAACAAAAACATATATATTCTGAGACATAAAACATAAAACTTGATTGTGGGATGCAGGGAGAGCTGTTAACAGCAACAATAAAACATTTATGCCAGGCGAGTGAACTGTCCAAAAAACGCCCTGTGACCCCAGAGGGTTAATGTATGCGCTCCAGAACACATCATCACGGATGTCACTCACATCTGATCATGTCTCCTCTTGTTAAAAAAACAAGAAAAAAAACATGTGTCATTAACTCATCCACTGTTACTGAATTTCTACTTTACTGAATTTCGCTGGCCATTGCATTCGCCTGTGGTAACCTGTATTGTTAATACAGCAACAACAGTACTTTATAATAAACTTCATTCATAAAAATGATGGCAAACAGCCCTGATCATTGTGCGCTCATTCAACATCCATTGGCCAACCAATGGCATTGTCTGTGTAGTCTTTGTGCTTTGTTTGTGCCTCCTTTGATCATCCTCCACAGTAAATTTTACAGAATAAAATTTGCTCTGCTGGGATAACATTTGGTCCCAGTCCAAATAGAGTTAAATATACTCTATCACAGTGCTAAATCAACTCTATCACAGTGTAAAATCAACTCTTATTGGAGTAGAAACACTTGATTTGACCGGATGGTACAGCTGATTTCACTCTGTAATAGAGTGTATTTTACTCTATTTAGACTGGGACCAAATGTTATCCCAACAGAGTATATTTTACTCAGCAAAATTTACTGTGTGCAGACTCTGCATCTCTTCTGTGTTTGTTTTGAACATGCTCAAAAATTCTGTGGCATCCTCCCCATGTTTCTGGCCGCAGAAAGGACGTAGAAGGGGCTTCATCCCCATGTAAGGGGGTTTTAAAAGTCTCTGACTTTTCACACCCATGACCAATGAAGAGGATAAATCTAAGCCATTTGTGGCCAGTACCAAACTTTGTACTCAGATTACATGCCTCTTAAGTTGCAAAAATGAGTGTAAGACACCCAAATGGATTGTGTGTTGCTCGCCTACTTCAAGCCCTAACAGCCCCACACTACTACAGAAAAGTTGTGTTATGGAAAAGTTGAAGATTGACTCAGTTGTGTGGTTTTACATGACAAAACAGCTTTATTATGTGATGCCCCTAGCTTCATTAGAAAGACATCGGATGTATAAAGATGATCTTTTTCTCAACTTTAATTGTTTAATTATTCCTGTAGCTCCAAAGAGATTGTGCTGCATGAAGCTGATTTCCCTTTGGCAAAGCCGCTGCTGCTCCGCTTTGGTTTGAGCCACATTCTCCTGACAGTCTCATCAAGCCTCTCACTCATCAGAACAAAAACACAAAAGATTGCACAGAATATCTTTTACACCAAGGAATAATTAATTGATATCAATGATTAAAAGTGAGGGAAATTATGAAATGAATTTGAAAAGGGGCCTCACAGGGAAAGCTTTGTTTGTTCTAGGCCTTTTTTTAATGAGATTTTCATAACTGGGCAAGAGAAACTACCCTACGTGTTCATTTTCTGGAGCTCTTTTGCAAAATAATTATGACTCCTTGAAGTCGGGGAGGAGGAGGGGTCAGGGAGATGGGGTGCAAGGTGCAGGGGGGGAGTGCTCCCCTTAGAAATTGATCATCTCCTTTCAACACTGGATTGAGATCTTTCAGGTCTGTGGCACTTTCCTGCATTATGAAGCAGGATGGAAAAAAATGTCCGGGAGGTGGGGAGGGAGCATTTCAACAATATGGTGGAACACTATTTCAGTGTTTAAACAGAGCGTCAGACGTGGCTCACAGTGTTGATATTCCCCACAGGGGTGATCTCACCAAGATGAAAAGGAGATCACGGTCCTTCATAATGAAGCTGCTTGTCCTGTGGGAAAGCCAAGAGAGCCACATTCAGCTCGGTGGTTAAGTTGCACAGAGATTCACTCCGTGGTGCATTCTATTAACGTGGCACTGAGCCACTCAGAGGCCTGTTCCAAGCTGTAAGTATGCATACTGCAAGCAATCCTACAACAAAACAACGTACAGGTCATGTTAGCCTGCTCTGTTTATAAGATCCCGTTTCTGCAGAGGTTTGGGTTGGTTTTTTGTGGATAATATAACATTGCACTCGCTTTCTTGCATGTGCTTGTGTGTGTGTGTCTTTCAGAATGATAGTCGGATAGCTGAGCCAACTGATGTAGAAGATTAGAGCTGAGATTATCTGCAGATAGAGATGAGCCACTCTGAGGCTGCATGCAGGAAAGCAGAAACATCTCCAAATGAAATCTACTGGCTGCTTAGCTAAAATGCATCAAATCATGCTGGAACATCTGGACAGTGACAACATGCCTACTAGAACTGGTGAGTTATTTAGATCACTATACCTGGAACAAATCACACATAAAAAAAAAAAAAAATTAAAATATGATTGTAAATTAAAAAAAAATGCCTAGAAGGGGCACTCATGTAAGGGAACACCTGCACTTTGTATGTTTGACACAGATTCATGCAAATTTATTCTTTTTTTCATAGTGGCCATGGCTGCATTTTTAATCCATTCCTGAAAACAACCATTCGAAATGACTTTGACCTTCCAAGATTAAGTCAAGTCTGGGAGCAAGCACATCCACCATGCTTCACCACCAACATGACACCACAGAACTTCCTTGGGTCCTCGATGGCAACCACCTAGGCAGACTACTGGTCTATCACTCCTCCCGAAATTAATACACAGCTTCCAGCGCACAAAGCGCAGCGTCCAGTGCATCAAAGCACAGCATCCAGCTGGAAATGCAACGGGTGGGATCATCACGGCGAAGTGCGTGCAAGTGCGTGGATCAAAGTCATGCAAGTGTCAGGACACCTTAAGTGTCCTCTCTGGGACCCTGGCATAGGCTTTACCCACAGAGGCCAAGAAGTGTGATTCCTCTATAATTTGAACACACTCTCCAGTCCCTTTTTTAAAGATGGGGACCACAACCCCATCTGCTAATCCGGAGGTACTGTCCATGCAACATTGCATAAGAGTGTCAGCCATGACAGCCCAACAACATCTAGAGATTTCAGCATCTCAGGACAAATCTTGTTTGACCCCAGAAACCTGCCACCACTTCTACTTCTGTGACTTCTGCAAGGGTGATGGCACCAGATCTGCTTGAGTCCTCCATCCGTGCCTCCTAAACAGGGGGCATGTCAGTAGGGCTAAAGAGATCTTCAATAGGGTAGGTTTCAGGCATTGGTGACATAAAAAAAAAAATAAATCTGTTTATCTTGGAGTGAGTGATGAATTTATGTCACACCAGTGATGTATTCATACTAGCACAGGTCACGTCACAAGGTCTTAAATTGTTTTAAATGTGTAGTTATTTATTATTAATAATTTATAATGATTTAAATAATAAAATCCATTTGGCTTCCTTGCTTCAAGGTCTTTTGAGGTCAAATTGAATTTGATCAATCCAAACCAATACATGTCACAAAACCCCTTGTGAAACAGTTTTGGCTTGAGTTTCTATTTTTATTTACAAATAAACATACATTTATTCAACATAAATACATTTGGACCTTTTCACATCAAACACGTATGATGCACTAGCCCAGTCAGACTTTTTTGTTTTTGTGATACTGTTGCAAAATGTGTTATGGTCAACCTTTGATCATTATTTTTAACCCTAACCATAACCCCAATAACACCCACCACCACTCGGCCATATCACCCCAACACAAAATATTTTCATGACACCATCATGAACTTGGCACGAGATCCACTGCTCTGTTTAATATTACTGGATAGCTCATTGGCCCACACACTCCGTACAATCCGCTGAAGCAAAGTGGCGGCCATCTTGCCACTCACAACTTATGCAGACCGCACATAGACAGCTTATTACAATGACAACAGTTTCAAGTAATAACTGAGCTGATTCTCTCATTTATTTATTTTTGTTCTTGGGATAATGTAAGATTGATCCTCCTAATCTATGCCTGCCATGATTAGCTCTTTGATTTATTTTCTTTCTTGTTTTTATTACTTTGACACTTTCTTCCCTTCTATTCTCACTTACTCATATCTCACAGAGACAACTACTCAATTCTAAACACACACACACACACACAAACTTTGATTAAGGAATGATAATTTTTAGAATTATATATACACACACATATATATATATATATATATATGAGGTCTATTAGAAAAGTATCCAACCTTATTTTTTTTTCAAAAACCATATGGATTTGAATCACGTGTGATTGCGACAGACAAGCTTGAACCCTCGTGCGCATGCGTGAGTTTTTCCACGCCTGTCGGTTGCGTCATTCGCCTGTAAGCAGGCTTTGAGTGAGGAGTGGTCCAGCCCCCTCGTCGGATTTTCATTGCCAGGAAATGGTGGAATGATTTGGGCTTTTTTTCCATCAGAATTTTTTCAGAAACTGTTAGAGACTGGCAGCTGGAAACCATTAGAAAAATTTATCTGGCTTTCGGTGAAAATGTTACGGGCTTGGTAGAGAATAAGGAGTGTTACTGTCACTTTAAGGACGGCCCCCAGCGGCTGTGGGGCGCGCCGCGCTCCGAAGCCGCCATCGACAGGCTGAACGACCATTTCATTTCTAAATGGATGGCTGTCTGGATCTGTGACCATCGTGTGCCATTTCTCTGGTTATCACAAGAGCTGGAAATCAACCATTTTCTGGCAGATTTCACTTTTAACAAGAGATTTTGTCATGGAAAGCCGAGCGGAGCCTTCGCGCGTCATGATGGATTTGCTACTGGAGCGAGACAAAACCACCTCCATTTTGGTCTCACAGGACGGCTTTGAGATGGCGTTCAGACAGCTGTTGGTGGTTTTTCCATCGAGTGATTATCCGAGAAATTGTGGATGTGCCTGGACATACCAGAATATGTCCCGTGAGGCTTCATCATGGCGTTGCTTTGCGCCATGCGGCACCGCCGCGATGCACGAAGCCTCCGCTCCTCTTTCCATGACAAAAACTCCTGTAACAGTGGAATGTGCCGTTCATTTCCAAGCTGGACGCTGTGTTTTATCCGGAATGTCATCTGGCTAGCACAGGAATTGTGAAAAGACGTGGACATCAGCACTTTTTCGGCACATTGAGACAGATGTGCGGAGGAATTCCGCGCATCGTGGCGGTGCCGCATGGCGCAAAGCAACGCCATGATGAAGCCTCATGGGACATGTTCTGGCATGTCCAGGCACATCCACAATTTCTCAGATAATCACTCGATGGAAAAACCACCGACAGCTGTCTGAACGCCACCTCAAAGCCGTCCTGTGAGACCAAAACGGAGGTGGTTTTGTCTCGCTCCAGTAGCGAATCCATCATGATGCGCAAAGCCTCCGCTCAGCTTTCCATGACAAAATCTCTTGTTAAAAGTGAAATCTGCCGGAAAATGGTTGATGTCCAGCTCTTGTGATAACCAGAGAAATGGCACACGATGGTCACGGATCCAGACAGCCATCCGTTTAGAAATGAAATGGTCATTCAGCCTGTGGATGGTGGCCTCGGAGCGCGGCGTGCCCCACAGCTGCTGGGGGCCGTCCTTAAAGCGACAGTAACGCTCCTTATTCTCTACCAAGCCCGTAACATTTTCACCAAAAGCCAGATACATTTTTATAATGGTTTCCAGCTGCCAGTCTCTAAAGCTGCATTCACACCGGGCGCGATGCGAGCGACTGCAGCCACAGGTTGCCATGTAATCCCTATGTAAGGATGCGTTTTGGCACCATACCGCAGAGCGCGACACGATGGAGGTGAGTGAAGTGATGCGAGTGAAGCGATTTTGAGCGTTTTGCGCGTTTGTGGCGCGATATTGCGTCGCGTCACGTCGCGTTGCCCTCCTCCCCAAGTTCAAAAATCTGAACTTTTTCGTCTCGTCCCGCCGCGATGACCAATCAGGGACTGAATATGTAGTGACGTGGAGATGTCTGGAGTTTGACTGAAGATGTGAACATGTCCTGTCTCTGGTAGCAGCCTGTGAGCAGGACTTATGTCTCTTTTGTCCTTTATTTCACAATCATGACAGAGTTTTTGGAGCGAACAGCAGCACCACAGCAGCGGGGAGCAGAGTTTCTTTTTATTTTTATTTTACGTGCGCGCGCGAATCGTCCTGGAGATTATTTTACTTATTAACTACACAGCTGTATAATAAAGCAAATGGTGACTGGTTTCTAAGCACAATTATGACAGAGTTTTTGGAGCAAGCAGCAGCCCTACTTGCAGCAGCGGGAGCGGAGCTTTTTCCTTTTCTTTTTTTTTTTTTTACGTGCGCCTGTAGAGAATATTTTATTAATTAACTACACAGATGTATAATAAAACAAATGGTGACTAGTTTCTAAACACATTTATGAGAGTTTTTTGGGGGAAGAGCCAGCTGCAGCAAGCAGCAGAGTTTCTTTTTTTTTTTTTTTTTTTTAATTGTTTACATGTGCGTGCGTGAACGGGACAGTTGGTCCTCAAACTGGGTCCCGCAGAGGCGGAAGGACCGCTGAAAGTGGCCGTCACCCAGACACAGCTCCTGCAGCAAATAATGATACTCTCTGTATTGGGAGCTTTCCACAGCAACTCGCTCCGTGTGATCAAGGTCTGTCATCTTAACCTGACTGAAAACCGGAGCCGGCGAGCGGAAGGGAAGCTCCTCATATTTGATGATGCACCGGGGCGAATTTTCGCAATGAAAGTCCACCCAAGCAGAGCGACACACCAGGCGAAGGAGGCGCGTCCGTCACCTGGCGACCCACGCGAATTTGTAGCATCTGATCGTGCCCGGTGTGAACGTGGCATAACAGTTTCTGAAAAAATTCTGATGGAAAAAAAAGCCCAAATCATTCCGCCATTTCCTGACAATGAAAATCCGCCGAGGGGGTGGACCACTCCTCACTCAAAGCCTGCTCACAGGCGAATGACGCAACCGACAGGCGTGGAAAAACTCACGCATGCGCACGAGGGTTCAAGCTTGTCTGACGCAATCACATGTGATTCAAATCCATATGGTTTTTGAAAAAAATAATAAGGTCTGATACTTTTCTAATAGACCTCTTATATACTCAACAAAAATATAAATGCAACACTTTTGGTTTTGCTCCCATTTTGTATGAGATGAACTCAAAGATCTAAAACTTTTTCCACATACACAATATCACCA
The DNA here is from genome assembly GCF_902500255.1 of Thalassophryne amazonica. Lineage (NCBI taxonomy): Eukaryota > Metazoa > Chordata > Actinopteri > Batrachoidiformes > Batrachoididae > Thalassophryne > Thalassophryne amazonica. The sequence goes on along the minus strand of NC_047112.1, from coordinate 108,718,783 downwards.
TTTCCCTCAAATATTGTTCACAAACCAGTCTAAATCTGTGATAGTGAGCACTTCTCCTTTGCTGAGATAATCCATCCCACCTCACAGGTGTGCCATACCAAGATGCTGATTAGACACCATGATTAGTGCACAGGTGTGCCTTAGACTGCCCACAATAAAAGGCCACTCTGAAAGGTGCAGTTTCGTCACACAGCACAATGCCACAGATGTCGCAAGATTTGCATGCTGACAGCAGGAATGTCAACCAGAGCTGTTGCTCGTGTATTGAATGTTCATGTCTCTACCATAAGCTGTCTCCAAAGGCGTTTCAGAGAATTTGGCAGTACATCCAACCAGCCTCACAACCGCAGACCACGTGTAACCACACCAGCCCAGGACCTCCACATCCAGCATGTTCACCTCCAAGATCGTCTGAGACCAGCCACTCGGACAGCTGCTGAAACAATCGGTTTTCATAACCAAAGAATTTCTGCACAAACTGTCAGAAACCATCTCAGGGAAGCTCATCTGCATGCTCGTCGCCCTCATCGGGGTCTCGACCTGACTCCAGTTCGTCGTCGTAATCGACTTGAGTGGGCAAATGCTCACATTTGCTGGCATTTGGCACGTTGGAGAGGTGTTCTCTTCACAGATGATGCAAAGGAGATGTGTTGCACTGCATGAGGCAAATGGTGGTCACACCAGATACTGACTGGTATCCCCCCCAATAAAACAAAACTGCACCTTTCAGAGTGGCCTTTTATTGTGGGCAGTCTAAGGCACACCTGTGCACTAATCATGGTGTCTAATCAGCATCTTGGTATGGCACACCTGTGAGGTGGGATGGATTATCTCAGCAAAGGAGAAGTGCTCACTATCACAGATTTAGACTGGTTTGTGAACAATATTTGAGGGAAATGGTGATATTGTGTATGTGGAAAAAGTTTTAGCTCTTTGAGTTCATCTCATACAAAATGGGAGCAAAACCAAAAGTGTTGCGTTTATATTTTTGTTGAATACACAAAACTTGTATAAACTGATTAAGGAATGATAATTTTTAGAATTATATATATATATATATATATATATATATATATATATATATATGTGTGTGTGTGTGTGTGTTGTGTTTGCATTGGTACCATATCATGAACAAAAGTCATGATGGATAATACAGAAATAGTGGATTTTTTTTTTTTAAATAGTTGTACTAAAAGAATAAAACACCACTTAACTAGCTACAGGAGAGTTAGTTTTTCCTGCAATGACATTTATTACACACAGCTCTATGAGCTTCAGCCTAATATAAGTAATAAAGCTTGTAACAACAACCCCTAAAGCTCCAAAACTATGCACAAGTAGACCTAATAAATGCCTTAAAGTAGTTTGTCCAACACAAAACACATGTGGCTACACCTTGTGTTAATAAGCCACTTATCATTATTATTATTATCTTTGCCTATATGCTGGAATAAGGAATAGAACTCTTCAAATTATTGTTCATTACTTCCCATTTCAATCATACTCAGAGGTGAAATGTTCATCCACAGTGTTTGATCTGGTGATTTGCACAGTTTATAGCTGCACATGAAGGTATTTTTTAACAAAATTACAAAGAATAAAGTTGCATGCACCTGGTTAAAGATCAATAGAAAAGAGTGTTCAGGAGCGGGACATCAGAGTGCTAATATGGCGGCCGGTTTGCTTCAAAAATATTGGCCAATGAGCGATCCAGTAATATACAAGGTCTATTAGATAATAAACCGACCCTTTTTTTTTTTTTAACTATATGGATTTGAATGACGTGCGATTACACCAATCATGCTTGAACCCTCGTGCACATGCGTGACGTGTCGGTGATGTCATTTCCCTGTGGGCAGGCCTTGAGTGAGATGTTGTCCCGCCCTCTCGGCTGAATTCCTTTGTTTCACACGCTGCTCGAGACGGCGCGCGTTGCTTTATCAACATTTTTTCTGGACCTGTGAGGAATATCTGAGTGGACACTATTCGAGAAATTAAGGTGGTTTTCGGTGAAAAGTTTAACGGCTGATGAGAGAATATGGGGTGTTTCTGTCGCTGTAAGGACTTCCCACAGAGCAGGACGTCGTGCAGCGCTTCCAGGCGCAGTTGTCGGCCTGTTTCGACCTGAAAACATCCTAATTTAAGGCTTAATTCACCTAGGACGTCGTGAGAGAACAGAGAAGAACCAGAAGAGGCCGGCATGAGGACTTTATGCGGACATTCCACTGTTTAAGGACATTTTTTAATGAAAGACTTTTCGCCGAGTCGTTTCCGTGACGACTTGGCGAATCTGTGTGAACCGCGACAGGAAAAACACCTCCGTGTTGAAAACCATTTGTAAAATTCAGGCAGCTTTTGATGGCTTTCAACAAGTGAGTAACTGAGAAATTGTTTAACAGCTTGGGCATGTTCCAACTTGCCCGTTAAGGTTTCCAACACGGAGGTGTTTTTCCTGTCGCGACCCCCCGCGGTCGGGTCCGGCCCGACATGCGACTCTGCCCGCACGTTCTTTCATTACAAAATGTCCGTTAACAATGGAATGTCCGAATAAACTCCTTATGCCGACTTCTTCTGAAAGTTCTCTGTTCTCTGATGACTTACTGGGTCAACAGAGCCTGAAATGTGGAAGTTTTCAACTTGAAATGGTGAGACGCTGCCGCCTCGAAGAGCAGATCGCCGTCAGGCGCCGTGGGCCGTCCTTATGGCGACACTACCAGACCAAAATCTCTCATCAGCCGTTAAAATTTTTACCGAAAACCAGCTGAATTTATCGAATGGTGTCCACTCAGTTGTGCCTTACAGTTTTGAAAAAAATTTGATCAAACAAAGCAGCAGTCTCTGAGCCATTCCTAAACAATGAAAAAACGACGAGAGGGTGGGCGACTCCTCACTCAAAGACTGCCCACAGGCGAATGACGTAACCGACAGGCGTGAAAAAACTCTCACATGCCCACGAGGGTTCAAGCATGTCTGATGTAATCACACGTGATTCAAATCCATATGGTTTTTGAAAAAAATAATAAGGTCGGATACTTTTCTAATAGACCTCGTATATAGAGATCAGTGACAAGATCATGTTGGATACACACACAGACATATGTCCTCAATGTTACACAAGGTCTCTTTCTTGTATAATACCCACTCCATAATTTTAAATAAAGTTTTAAATATAAAAACATCAAATAAATCTATTTAACTTCTTGACCTTTTGAAGCAAAAAGTGGCCTTGTGACCTCTATAGTTCTTGCAGTCTGTGCAGTCACCCTTTCCTTTCCAGACTGAAACAAAAAGTCCTCTCTTCTGGTCTGTAGGCATGATGCCCATCTCCCACAAGAACAGCATCTCCACCGCCTGCAGGGGCTCTGCTTTGATGCTGCAGATCCTTGGAGGTTTCCCTGCCCCCAGCTCTTTCACAGTCTTTGCATTCTCATCAACATTTGATGGTTCAGAGTTTACTGGAGAAACATCTCAAGCACCCATCCACTGTAGATGCTTAACATTCCAGCAGTAGCCAGGCAGTGTGACAGTACAGCAAAGGCAACTGTCAGGACTGAAGTGTATTGTGCCATAATTGCAGCGGAACAACGTGTAAGTAGGTCGACAGTCACTAGACCACAGAGAGTGTTTCACCTTGTTTGTCTGCTTTCAGGATGATCACAGCCCACTTTCTTTCCTCCCTGCACAGCCTGATATGTCCATCAATCCTTGAACTACAACTCTTCTGGAAGATATTTAGAGTACTATCAGATACAAAACACCTTCTCCTATGGATACTCCTATCTTCAATACAATCCACAGTAACTTTCAAGGTCTGGTTCTGGAACAACTCCCATAGTTCATTTGGATTGTCAGTTACTCGTATATTCCATGTCTGCAAGTCCTCCAGCCAGATTCTGCACAAATTCCTGAGAGACCTTTTGATCTGAAAGTCTGGCAAAATGTAATCAATGGTCACCTACGTAAAGTCAAATGTCATAGGACCAGAAGAAATGTAATATATGACTTCCTATTCGTGTTAAATAATGACATCATATGTATCCCTCAAAATAATAAATCTAAATGAGCTTGACTTTGAACGGTCACCCAAGGGCAAAGGTCACATGACCAATAGAAAGGTAATATATGTCTTCATGTTGCTGCTTAATAGCAACCATTGTCTTTTAACTTATTTTTCTCAAAATCAAATTACTGTGTAGTGGTTACCCTCATTTATTCTACAACCTTGGTACAAACAGGATCAAAACTCTTCAAGTTATTTCGTTCATGCATATGGAAAGATGGACACACAAAGCCAAAGCAATACTCCATATGTGTTGCTGCATATGGGTGTAAACACTTTTCTGAACTCTATCGTATTGTAAGACAACTAGCGTGTTGCCCATGGGGATCCACCGGCTCCAGATTAGGTAGTGTCTATAAGATAGGTAACTGGCATTTTTCAAGGATGGTAATAAATTAAGCAAAGTTTGTATAATGAGTTGGAATAGCGTGTGAGTCCAGAATGTTTTTAGAAGCTTAGACCTCAACAGTTTTTAGAAGAAGAACTCAACCCTTTTATTTCCTGTTAATTGCGTAATTTTTTAATGTTAATTTGATAATTTGTTTAGGCTTTTGTTATCATATACACTTTATTATTATTATTATTATTATTATTATTATTATTATTATTATTATTATTATTATTATTATTATTATTCTCAGTATTATCAGGAATGGTGGACAGAAATGTCTGGACACAATTGCAGGACTCGACAACGTAGATTTGGTTCGTAAAGGCATTTACTGAAGGATTCACTGTGGTCCGGTACACAGCAAGGCAGTCCAAAACAAGCAAACAGATAAAAACATCAGGCTTAAGGTGTGGTCAATACAAACAGGCAGGTGGTCGAAACACAACGTGGTAGCAGGACTTGGAGACGTGGAACACAAGGCTGGAAGCAAAGGCACAAGGTGCAATGATCTGGCAAAGGAGCAGTGCCACCAGTGGGACATAAATACACCCAGGTGATGAGATGCAGATTAGAAACAGGTGTATGGAAAGATCCAGAACTGGGTGTGGCCAAAACCAAGTGCAACGCCCACCACCAAGCACCAAGAGACACAAACAAGAGAGATAGGGACAGAAAATGAGCAGGCAGGAAAAACCCAGCACCAAGAAAACCATAAAAACCTAAAGCACAGGTACAAAGAAAGACAAGTATTATTATTATTTTATTTTATTATTACTTTTATTTTGTCATTTGATTTTTAAATGGACCACAATGGAAATAAATGGTTTCGCTTTCTTGTGTCATCCATGTATTTTTAACATATTTACAGTTATGTACTTACATTGAACTTACTAAATAAAATCATGGAAGCATGCACACTTTTCATGTATTGATGATTTACCGCTCCCTTCTGGAATGGCATGTAAGTCCAGAATTTAATTGTTAATGTCTGTTATTCAGTCTTGTTAGCTAATATCCATAGTTTCCCGAAAAATATTAGTCCTATCAATGTTCCGTTTTGGCGACATTCATCCTTGACCCAAAATACATAACCATACCAAATGACAAATGTCAGCCCAGCTTTCCAATTTCTCTTATACTCACTCGACTAGTAAGCACTGAAAGCCGAGATAGGCATGTCCCAACTTGTCCTCTGGCACTCCGAAAAGGAGGTGTTCCTTTGTCTCGTTCCATTAGCGGCTCCGTCGTGACGCGCGAAGCCTCCCCGCAGTTTTCCATGACAAAATCTCTTGTTAAAAGTGAAATCTGCCGGAAAATGGCTGATGTCCAGCTCTTGTGATAACTAGAGAAATTGCACACGACGGTCCCAGCTCCACACAGCGATCCGTTTAGAAATGATCTGGTGGTTTCTGCCTCTCGATGGTGGCTCGGAGCGCGGTGTGCCGTGCGCCATTGTGGACTGTCCTTAAAGCTGTAGTAACACTCCTTATTCTCTGTGAAGCCTGTAAAATTTTCACTGAAAGCCAGATAAATTTTTCGAATGGTTTCCAGCTGCTCGTCTCTAACAGATTCTGAAAAAATTCTGATGGAAAAAAAGCCCAAATCATTCCGCCATTTCCTTGTAATGAAACAACGATGTGGGCAGGCTCACTCAAAGCCTGCCCACAGGCGAATGACGCAACCGACAGGTGTGGAAAAACTCACGCATGCGCATGAAGGTTCAAGCTTGGCTGACGTAAAAACATATGAATCAAATCCATATAGTTTGTGAAAAAAAATAAAAAGGTACGATACTTTTCTAACAGACCTCGTATATGCAGTTTTGGTTGCAGTGCTACATTCTGCAGGCTATAGGAGGTATTTTACAGTTTTGGTGTGTGGTTTTGTGAATTGTGTTAAGCATTTTGATAAAACCACACTAGTTTGCAAAATTGTGTTTTAGCAATTGGAAAAAACTGTAAGAAAATCTATGCAAATAGTTACATCAGTTATTCTCTTTGAGATAGCTGTTCATTTTTTAGAGTGTGGACAAAGAGTCAACTCAAACCTCAACCAGCACACAGTGGGTAGTACTGTCAAGTGCAGTATCATTCTGATGTTACTGTACCATGTATGTAAACTGCAGTACTGTAAGCACTTGTTTTCATTGTTTTGTGTTTTGAACAGTACTTTATCTTTCTTTAGGTATTGTAAAAAATTTTGATTTCTTTGTAAAAAAAAAAAAAATAATAAAAAGAGGGAAATAACACTTTTTTTGCTAACTACTGTAGCTTTAAGTTCTTGTTTGACAAAAAGTTAAATAAAAATATACTGACTTCAGTGTTTTGTGTAAAATACATCAGTGTGTTGCTGTTGATTTGAAAGTGTTTCAAAATGGTGCGTGTATCATTTTGTTGCTAGAATGACATTTTTAGAAGAGACTGCTTGGTTTTGACTGTTGGGTTTCATTTTGACAGAGCTGTGAGGAGTTTTACAACAACTGTTGTGTCTTGTCTTGCTTGTGTGTAGAGTTTTGACACAGCAAACCGAATTTTGCTAAATGTGTGTAAGCAATTGGTAAAAACTGTAAGTAAACTGACTAAACCAAGTGAACTACAAAAACAATAAATCAGTAGCACTATCAACACTGCTAAACTAACATGAGTCACAATAACAGCATTTAAAACCCCAAAACCACAAACTCCCATGGTGCACTGCAGCACAATGACCACTGATCAAAGTTGTTAAGTAATACCACTAATTTCTCCAAAAATATTAGCCTTACCCACTTTCCATTTTCACAGCGTACATCCTTGGCCTAAAATACATAAGCATAGCAAACGGCAAATGTCAGTTCTCCCGTTTTTCCTTAATCGAAGCCATGCATGCATGCACGCACACAGAAGGCTATGATCATATAGATGATAAGAATATTTGCTTGAGTTGAAAGCTGCAACATACCATTCAGCAAGGTACCAGCCAAGCTGAATGGTACATTCCATCTTTCAAAGAATGAAAATATTTCCAGTTGCTTGAATGAAAAACATTCATTATTTCTTTTATATGTCACCTAAATAGATCCACATAATTTGATATTTTAGTTAAAATGACATTTATGTTTTTTCTCAGAGCAGGAAATGAAGTTCAGCAGTGACAAAGCCAACTTTAATTGTGATTTTCTCTTTATCTCCTATGTGCATGTCCTGATACATACCCCACTGCATGAAATATTGCACTGCACAAACCTGATAAAGAATAATGAGTTTTAAAGAAATCATGTGAAATACAAGGTATTTTGTTATGTGTCGACGCGGGTTGAGGAGCGGACCTGCGTCCGACGGAACCCAGCGCTAAAATAACCAGAAAGCGGTTCCAATAACAAAACAATTTATTACTTTCACCTCTGGTGCAAAACAAGGTGTATAAACAAAAGATGCGTCAGTCTGGTGGAGTGAAGGCTGGCACGCTCTCAAGCGCCTAAAAGGATCGAAGCCCGGCGCTTCTGGACTCACTTTACTGCCAAACACCCCCCAGGTGGACACGACAAACCGACTCTCTGCGAAGGATAGAAGAGGTGAGGTAAGTCAGCAGTTACAAGCAATATCCTTCAAAAGGCACACACTATCAGCAACACATTCAGGTCTGTATTTAAGCTTTATGTAAATGAGCAGCTTCTCACAACAGGTGGAGGATCAGTTGTCCGCACGCCACCGCAGTGAGAAGCGAGCTGCACAATTCTCATCACAATTCAAATATACTGCGTAACAAAATACCAAGTTACTATCAACAAGTAGCCAAACAATTAATCACCTCTGATGTGTGCTGACGGCATGTGTCCCTCACCCTTCCTGCTTCACAGGCACGATGTCCCAGACGCGGTCCTCAGCGTCTCACAAACGAACATCACAAGGTCGAGTTCCCGGCAATTCTGCTTGAATCACACATGGCTTAAATGCAGAACGCCATCTAATTATCTGCTTCAGCTGAAAGTCTTTAAGGTTGCATGTGAGCACCATTCACAGGTGCTGCACATACTGTTGATGAGGGTGAAGGACTCTTCTGCCAGCACCTTCTCCACAGACAAATCAGTTTTCATACCACCTGGAGAGCAAAGAAAAGAAAAGAACACCAAAATGTCCAGCCACACCCCCCCAACACACAACAGTATTTGTTGTGTTCTTTCTACTAACATCACTTTTTTCTGTTTAAATATGAGGAAGTAACTGGCGTGGACAACAAATAAAATTCGTAAAATCCAGGTTTTGGTTGTAAACCAAGTCAAGCGGCAAGTGCATGAGAAAGTGGAAAGAGAATGGAAAACATACCACAAGAAAAGTTGCGAGCTCAGATTGAAAGCTTTGATTAAGCCCCCATCACACATAGCAAGAATGTGCCGAAAGCATGCCTGATATGGCAAATATTGCCATAATCCAACGCAGTAGATTATGGCAAGAGGCGTGGTCTGCAGTGTCGGAGCACACAGACTGCCTCTTCCACACCTGTCACATCACAACTAGAGCGTATGTAGATGAGACAAACTGCTGTCAGACGGCCATAAAAGGTGCTGCAGACTGCCAGATCTCCAAATGTCTGCATGGCAAACACGGGACACACATGTGCGCACGTGGGGCTGCGATTATCACTCAGCTGTGAGTGTGTGTATGCATAAGACTGCATGGGCCACTAAGCGCATGCACGGGCCACTGGACAACTAAATAAATGGACAAAGACAAACACATTTCTTGTTTGTTTGCTGGCATTGGGCCATGCTGTCCCCTGCTTCAGATGGAGTGCCTTTCTAGGGAACTTTTGTTTTTCTTGTTTGCCCACTTCAGGAGCACAAATGCAACTCTAGACACCACGATGGTTGGATTATCACATGGAAGTAATGGGTGTTTTTTTTGGGGGGGGGGGGATTTTAACCACAGATTGCATCCCGGCTTCACGTCCACATCTGCTCTGTGAAACACTCCTGGACCGCTGTTGGAGGTGAGATTCATGTTTATTAACGGTATAACGGCCTGGCACTGCAGTTCTATGTCATATCACCTACAGAGTTAGAGGGTGATCATTTATTACATCGTGAGATCCATCCAGCTCCAAGCCTGACACGTGCAATGACGCATTACTGCGCACCACAGAGAGGCACAGCTGCCTGTGTTATGATGGAGACAATAGTTCACATTATTTACATCGCCCATGGGAAAGAATGGACAAATAGATGTACTGTAAGGTCTATTCTGGATATAACAGCCTGTTCAGATTTGCAGCTCATTGCAGGATGGATCGCCATCGGGTAGGTGTCCCATCTCGACCACACCGGGATAGTTTTGAACATGAAAATTCAGTAAGGTATGTCTTCTATAATATAGTCCAGTTCTAAGGTAGAACTATACTAGTGTATACTAAGGTATATCTAAATATCTAAAAAAGGAAGAGTAGAACAGAAGAGTAGAAGAGAGTAGAGTAGCGCCACTTAGGTGCCTGGTCTTGAGAACCAGGGATGGTTCATGTGCATCACACTTGGGGCTGCCAGCCGATTTTGACCAACTGTGTCAACTGTTTAGGAATGTTTTGGAACTGAAATCCAACACTTTTCAGATGTGCGCCGATTCATAAGTATGACACCACTCTGCGTGATTCCGGCTATGTGTGACGGGGGTATAACACACACTGAATCAATCAGATTGTATTCATTTTTCATGCCATTTACATAGCACATTACGTGTGTGATGTCTACTGTGCACTGGAGTCTATTGATTGCCAAGTATTGGCAATTCAGACAGATATTCGCAATTCACTGTTCGCTCTTACTTGGGACTGTTTACACAGAGACTGCTACCTGCTGCTTTGGACTTGAACTAACAGTCTTTTTCAAGACTTTTTTACTTTTTTTTTACTTTTTAATTTTTTTTAACTTTTTACTGTGCTCCAACGCCTAAGGAAGACCTCTAACGGTCGAAACATCGCGACGGAGCACTTTTATCAGCTAACTTTTATTAGCGTTGGCAGGCTAACTAGCTTGCTAACGCTTTCGTTTTTATTTTTTTTTTATTTTTATTTTATTTTAGCACCGATGTCGTGCGTTGCTTGTGCTGCTTCATGGCCTGTTTGGTGCCTTGATTGGGGCACTCCTTCTGCTGAATCACCTTTGGATTATTTGCACATTATTTACTTTGTGTGTTTTTGGGAATCCGCTAGCTTAGCGTAGCTACTAGCTCTTAGCCGATTTAGCATGGCGGCTTCTCCTGTCTCTCCCGCACTTTTCTGCTCTGGGTGTGAAATGTTTAGTTATTCCTCGGCCTCCTTTAGCAGTAACGGTACTTGTAATAAGTGCAGCTTATTCGTAGCTTTGGAGGCCAGGCTGGGCGAAGTGGAGGCTCGGCTCCGCACCGTGGAAAATTCTACAGCTAGCCAGGCCCCTGTAGTCGGTGCGGACCAAGGTAGCTTAGCCGCCGTTAGTTCCCCCCTGGCAGATCCCGTGCAGTCGGGAAAGCAGGCTGACTGGGTGACTGTGAGGAGGAAGCGTAGCCCTAAACAGAAGCCCCGTGTACACCGTCAACCCGTTCACATCTCTAACCGTTTTTCCCCACTCGACGACACACCCGCCGAGGATCAAACTCTGGTTATTGGCGACTCTGTTTTGAGAAATGTGAAGTTAGCGACACCAGCAACCATTGTCAATTGTCTTCCGGGGGCCAGAGCAGGCGACATCGAAGGACATTTGAAATTGCTGGCTAAGGCTAAGCGTAAATTTGGTAAGATTGTAATTCACGTCGGCAGTAATGACACTCGGTTACGCCAATCGGAGGTCACTAAAATTAACATTAAATCGGTGTGTAACTTTGCAAAAACAATGTCGGACTCTGTTGTTTTCTCTGGGCCCCTCCCCAATCAGACCGGGAGTGACATGTTTAGCCGCATGTTCTCCTTGAATTGCTGGCTGTCTGAGTGGTGTCCAAAAAATGAGGTGGGCTTCATTGATAATTGGCAAAGCTTCTGGGGAAAACCTGGTCTTGTTAGGAGAGACGGCATCCATCCCACTTTAGAGGGAGCAGCTCTCATTTCTAGAAATCTGGCCAATTTTTTTGGATCCTCCAAACTGTGACTGTCTAGAGTTGGGACCAGGAGGCAGAGCTGTGGTCTTATACACCTCTCTGCAGCTTCTCTCCCCCTGCCATCCCCTTATTACCCCATCCCCGTAGAGACGGTGCCTGCTCCCAGACCACCAATAACTAGCAAAAATCTATTTAAGCATAAAAATTCAAAAAGAAAAAAATAATATAGCACCTTCAATTGCACCACAGACTAAAACAGTTAAATGTGGTCTATTAAACATTAGGTCTCTTTCTTCTAAGTCCCTGTTGGTAAATGATATAATAATTGATCAACGTATTGATTTATTCTGCCTAACAGAAACTTGGTTACAGCAGGATGAATATGTTAGTTTAAATGAGTCAACACCCCCGAGTCACACTAACTGTCAGAATGCTCGTAGCACGGGCCGGGGCGGAGGATTAGCAGCAATCTTCCATTCCAGCTTATTAATTAATCAAAAACCTAGACAGAGCTTTAATTCATTTGAAAGCTTGTCTCTTAGTCTTGTCCATCCAAATTGGAAGTCCCAAAAACCAGTTTTATTTGTTATTATCTATCATCCACCTGGTCGTTACTGTGAGTTTCTCTGTGAATTTTCAGACCTTTTGTCTGACTTAGTGCTTAGCTCAGATAAGATAATTATAGTGGGCGATTTTAACATCCACACAGATGCTGAGAATGACAGCCTCAACACTGCATTTAATCTATTATTAGACTCTATCGGCTTTGCTCAAAAAGTAAATGAGTCCACCCACCACTTTAATCATATTTTAGATCTTGTTCTGACTTATGGTATGGAAATAGAAGACTTAACAGTATTCCCTGAAAACTCCCTTCTGTCTGATCATTTTTTAATAACATTTACATTTACCCTGATGGACTACCCTGCAGTGGGGAATAAGTTTCATTACACTAGAAGTCTTTCAGAAAGCGCTGTAACTAGGTTTAAGGATATGATTCCTTCTTTATGTTCTCTAATGTCATATACCAACACAGAGCAGAGTAGCTACCTAAACTCTGTAAGGGAGCTAGAGTATCTCGTCAATAGTTTTACATCCTCATTGAAGACAACTTTGGATGCTGTAGCTCCTCTGAAAAGAGAGCTTTAAATCAGAAGTGTCTGACTCCGTGGTATAACTCACAAACTCGTAGCTTAAAGCAGATAACCCGTAAGTTGGAGAGGAAATGGCGTCTCACTAATTTAGAAGATCTTCACTTAGCCTGGAAAAAGAGTTTGTTGCTCTATAAGAAAGCCCTCCGTGAAGCTAGGACATCTTTCTACTCATCACTAATTGAAGAAAATAAGAACAACCCCAGGTTTCTTTTCAGCACTGTAGCCAGGCTGACAAAGAGTCAGAGCTCTATTGAGCTGAGTATTCCATTAACTTTAACTAGTGATGACTTCATGACTTTCTTTGCTAACAAAATTTCGACTATTAGAGAAAAAATTACTCATAACCATCCCAAAGATGTATCGTTATCTTTGGCTGCTTTCAGTGATGCCGGTATTTGGTTAGACTCTTTCTCTCCGATTGTTCTGCCTGAGTTATTTTCATTAGTTACTTCATCCAAACCATCAACATGCTTATTAGACCCCATTCCTGCCAGGCTGCTCAAGGAAGTCCTACCATTATTTAATGCTTCAATCTTAAATATGATCAATCTATCTTTGTTAGTTGGTTATGTACCACAGGCCTTTAAGGTGGCAGTAATTAAACCATTACTTAAAAAGCCATCACTTGACCCAGCTATCTTAGCTAATTATAGGCCAATCTCCAACCTTCCTTTTCTCTCAAAGATTCTTGAGAGGGTAGTTGTAAAACAGCTAACTGATCACCTGCAGAGGAATGGTCTATTTGAAGAGTTTCAGTCAGGTTTTAGAATTCATCATAGTACAGAAACAGCATTAGTGAAGGTTACAAATGATCTTCTTATGGCTTCGGACAGTGGACTTATCTCTGTGCTTGTTCTGTTGGACCTCAGTGCTGCTTTGATACTGTTGACCATAAAATTTTATTACAGAGATTAGAGCATGTCATAGGTATTAAAGGCATTGCGCTGCGGTGGTTTGAATCATATTTGTCTAATAGATTACAGTTTGTTCATGTAAATGGGGAATCTTCTTCACAGACTAAAGTTAATTATGGAGTTCCACAAGGTTCTGTGCTAGGACCAATTTTATTCACTTTATACATGCTTCCCTTGGGCAGTATTATTAGACGGTATTGCTTAAATTTTCATTGTTACGCAGATGATACCCAGCTTATCTATCCATGAAGCCAGAGGATACACACCAATTAGCTAAACTGCAGGATTGTCTTACAGACATAAAGACATGGATGACCTCTAATTTCCTGCTTTTAAACTCAGATAAAACTGAAGTTATTGTACTTGGCCCCACAAATCTTAGAAGCATGGTGTCTAACCAGATCGTTACTCTGGATGGCATTTCCCTGATCTCTAGTAATACTGTGAGAAATCTTGGAGTTATTTTTGATCAGGATATGTCATTCAAAGCGCATATTAAACAAATATGTAGGACTGCCTTTTTGCATTTACGCAATATTTCTAAAATCAGAAAGGTCTTGTCTCAGAGTGATGCTGAAAAACTAATTCATGCATTTATTTCCTCTAGGCTGGACTATTGTAATTCATTATTATCAGGTTGTCCTAAAAGTTCCCTAAAAAGCCTTCAGTTGGTTCAGAATGCTGCAGCTAGAGTACTGACGGGGACTAGCAGGAGAGAGCATATCTCATCCATATTGGCCTCTCTTCATTGGCTTCCTGTTAATTCTAGAATAGAATTTAAAATTCTTCTTCTTACTTTAAGGTTTTGAATAATCAGGTCCCATCTTATCTTAGGGACCTCGTAGTACCATATTACCCCATTAGAGCGCTTCGCTCTCAGACTGCGGGCTTACTTGTGGTTCCTAGGGTTTGTAAGAGTAGAATGGGAGGCAGAGCCTTCAGCTTTCAGGCTCCTCTCCTGTGGAACCAGCTCCCAATTCAGATCAGGGAGACAGATACCCTCTCTACTTTTAAGATTCGGCTTAAAACTTTCCTTTTCGCTAATGCTTATAGTTAGGGCTGGATCGGGTGACCCTGGACCATCCCTTGGTTATGTTGCTTTAGACGTAGACTGTGGGGGGTTCCCATGATGCACTGTTTCTTTCTTTTTTTGCTCCGTATGCATCACTCTGCATTTAATCATTAGTGATCGATCTCTGCCCCCCTTCTCGGCATGTCTTTTTCCTGGTTCTTTCCCTCAGCCCCAACCAGTCTCAGCAGAAGACTGCGCCTCCCTGAGCCTGGTTCTGCTGGAGGTTTCTTCCTGTTAAAAGGGAGTTTTTCCTTCCCACTGTGGCCAAGTGCTTGCTCATAGGGGGTCGTTTTGACCGTTGGGGTTTTTCATGGTTATTGTATGGCCTTGCCTTGCAATATGGAGCGCCTTGGGGCAACTGTTTGTTGTGATTTGGCGCTATATAAGAAAAAAGTTGATTGATTGATTGAAGTATGTAGGTTATCTAAGGACAATATACAGCATCAGTTTTTTTCTGAATTCATATGTCTGGGCGGTGGAAATGATCATATGAAACCATGTTTCAAAAACAGGAAAAGGAAAAATTTAGAGGAAAATTAGCTTTTTTGATGCATGGACTGAAACACTATTTTTACAGTGTGCATGACAACATCACAATTAGAAGTCTGCACTTCAGTGCAGCAGGTAGCACAGAGTTTAGACAGCTGCCTCTCTGTTTTTGTCTGCACATGTCTGACTGTTTGTCTGTTTCTGTTGGTTTTTAATCACAGCCTCTCTGTCTCTCTCTCTTTAAGTCTGTCTGCTACATACTTGGTCTTTTACCTACAATTTCCGAGTTGGCCAGTGATCAGGTTTGTGAGTGTTAAAACATGAACAAGCAGCACAGAACTTGCAAAAAACAAAAACAAATTATAAAAATAGTGCATATTGTCCATTTAGTACATTTGTCTTCATGAATATGCAATTTAGGGTTTGCCCACCCGAGTGCACAAAGTTCTGGAGGGGAGCACGTAGTTTGCACATGCAACATGATTTATCAAGGTCAAAAGAGGTGGTAAAGTCAGGCATATTAAAGAGTTAAATTTTGCTTTGTGCTTGTTTCTTTAAGAATAAATGTTTCCATGCATGTGGATCACACAGATGCACATGTCAGAGTGGTTATGGGACATCACAGCGTATGAACATGCTCATGTGCTGGCGATTAAAAAAAATCTCCTATTTCAGTCATTTAATTATTGTTCTATCCAGAATTCATAAACAAATTGGTGAATAATTGTGCTGCGTTCTTCTGGTGGAACACAGAGAACTGTGTGCACAGCTGTCTGACTCATGAGTCTGTGTGGAATGATCACCGCTGATGTGATCCATTTTGTGTGCTTAAAGCATGCAGACTACAAGTGTGTGCATTCTACCGGCAGACTGCAACATAATTATTACGAAGCTGGCTTAAATACTGTTCATGGAGCAATAATTAAATTTCTGAAATGTCAGATTGTTTTTCTTTATTCTTTTTTTAACTGCCAACACATGAACGTGTTCATTTGTGTGGCAGAGTTTCGTGCGTAATGAAGCACAAGATGCGGATCTAATCCAATTTTGCTCATTAACATGAGCAAAAATCTCATTTACATACTGCTGTTTACATCACTTTACTGCCGCTCTCAAATGTGCAGTTAGTCAGTCAGTCTTAGTCAGTCACCCACAAAACTGTCCATCCCAGTGTGCAAAATTGATTGCTAATGCAATTTACTCGTAATATACGATCTTAATCAGTCAGATCCTTTCCCTTGTTAGAGTTTTCTAGCAATGATGTTGTGACTCATCATTTTCAGTTGCTCTCCTTTATTGTATTCTGTGGCAAATGTGATCAAATTAGTTTCGGAACACCAACTTTTTCCAGTGACAAAATTATTTAATATCGAGCAACAACTTTGAGTGCTGAAGTCAAGGCAGAAGTGTCAGAACCTGCATTTCCACAAATGACCACTTGAGGCTGGCTCCAAAAACTGAGTGAATCACCTTGTTAAAATGTCCAAACTTACATCACAAATAAATATGTTTATAGTCTGTCATGAACATAAAAACTAGCTAGTTTTCCTGTTCATGATACTGTATTAAGAGGTGAATTTTCATTATTTATTAATATAGGCCATTTTATGCCATAACGTTAAGCATATTTAGAGCTGTGGTTGATTTGAGTAACAGCAATAGAACAGCCAGAAACAGGATGCTACCTCTCTTCTACAGCATAAGTAATTTAATACAAATATCAGTTATTATGGCTTACGATGCAGTTCATTGTACTTGCGGAACATTTAAAAACTCTGTGCTTCTTTAAATTTGGTGACTGAAATTTGGGGACAAAAACACACAGAAAAGCAAATGGTCAAACTGGCTCACTACAGTAGGTATTTGTCATCACATGGCTGAAACCCACACATTTACTGCTGCAGTTCTGCATCTAAAATATTAGGTTTCCTTTCACATGATCATTTTCAAAGCACAAATGTGTGAATTAAAAAGGTAATGTGTAAGTTATGCTTTCAATGATTATCTATATGATACTATATAATGGCTGAGTGGATCCTTGTCATCATGATTGGTGCTTTGTATGTCACATGACCGTGTTGAATTCTCACAGGACATGCTGGACTCCGAAAAATGATGCCCACCTCTTCCACCATTCGGAAGATTCAGATGGCTTTCGGTGGCTTTTCAGTCGTGTGACTATCCGAGAAATTGTGGAAGAGCTTGGCATGTCACAACATGTCCTGTGAGACTTCAACACGGTGGTGCTTTTGCTCCGCCATCAGCTTTGTGCCGAAGCCATCGGCATGAATTTCGCTGCAACTCTTTTCATGGCCAAATCTTCTGTCACAGTGGAATGTGCCGAAAAAATGCTGATGTCCACCTCTTCTGCAATTTCTCGGATAGTCACACGGCGGTCCCGCATCACCACAGCGTTCACTTTGGAAATGATCTGGTCATTTCAGCATGTTAATGGCCGCCCGGAGCGCAGCGTGCTCTCCACCGTTGTGCGGACGTGTTTAAACCAGTTGTACCGCTCCTTAATCTGTGTGATGCCCATAGGATCGTCACCGAAAGCCGTCTGAATAATCCGAATGGTTTCCACCTGGCTGCCGCCCAGTTTCTTGCAAAATTTGATGCAGTCGCGCTGCTCAAGTCGTTCCACCATTTTCCTTGCAAAGAAAAAAACGACGAGAGACTCCACCCAATCAACGGGCGTGAAAAAACTCACGTATGCGCACGAAGGTTCAAGGTTGGCTCATGCAAGCACACGTGATTCAAATCCATCAGGTTTTTGAAAAAAATAAAAAGGACCTCGTAAATGTATCTAAATGTGTATCATTTTGGATGTTACTCCATCTACATACAGTCAGGTCCATATGCATTTGGAAACTGACAATTTTTGTCATTGCATCGGTGCACCACCCCAATGGAGATAAAATGAAACAATTGGAATGACAATCAGAATGTATTGTAGTGTAGAGTTACAGCTTTAATTCAAGGAATTTCACAAAAATAAAACAACAACAAAAAAACATTAACCATTTAAGAATGCCAGAAGGAGACAAGTGAGGGAAACCCCCGAAACACCCCTGACAATTCTGAAGGAGTTGTTCATTCCTGTGGCTGTGCACAATCTACATTTTGTATGTTTCCTCAGTAATACAGTTTCATGGACTTCACACACTCTCAAATGATTTGACAGTAATGACATCAAGTGTTATTTATTTAAAAACCTCATTTCTCACTGTGTTTTCCTTAGTTACTATTCTTTCATACTAACCATAAATGAAAATTTCTCAGGAATTAGAACCTAGATGCAAGACGCACACAAATGATTTTTGCAGGTGAAAAGTATTTAGATAATGTAACATTTTTTCTGCAGTTCAGGGGTAGGGCTGGATAACAGAGATATGCTCCTGGGGATGACAACACAACTAAATTTGGATTAAGAGATAGTTAATTTGTTCTTGAATATGACTATTGTTGGCAGCACGGTGGTTTAGTGGTTAGCACTGTTGCCTCACAGCGAGACGGTTGTGGGTTCAATTCCCGTGGCCTTTCTGTGTGGAGTTTGCATGTTCTCCCTGTGTTTGCGTGGGTTTCCTCCGGGTGCTCCGGTTTCCTCCCACATCCAAAGACATGCAGGTTAGGTGGATTGGAATCTTTAAAATTGTCTGTAGGTGTGTGTGTGAGTGTGTCTGTGTTTGTTTGTTTGTTTGTGGCCCTGTGACAGACTGGCGTCCTGTCCTGGGTGTACCCCACCTCGCGCTCTATGGCTGCTGGGATAGGCTCCAGCCCCCCGTGACCCTTAAGTGGACTAAGAAGATGAATGAATGACTATTGTTGATGCACACACAGTACTACAGTTGTGCCCAAAAGTCTACATACTGTGGCAGAATTATTTTTTTGGCCATTTTTCAGAGAATATGAATGATAACACAAATAGTCCATGGGCCAAGCAGGTTTTAGGTACCACTTAAGAGGAAAAAAACGACACTTAGAATCCAGCCTCAGTGTATCATGGCCTACACAAAAATGTATGATAGTCATCCCAGGGTGGTAGCTGTAGCCAGGTAGGGGTCAATGAAAAATTACACAGAGGTCAAACTTTAAAAATGCTCCAATCATGTTATATCACATTATTTGTCTGATCATAACAATTCCATAAAGGTATAGTTTGGACCATCTATGACGGAATGTTCTGTTACAAAGGTCAATTTCAGTTTGTACAGGGGGCAAATATTAAAGTTGCTCCAATTTCAGTAAAAAATATGCAAATTATTGTTTGGGTTAATAAGGTTCTAAAAAGGAATAGTTTGCACCATCTGTCATGGTCAGTTATCATGTTACAGGGTAACATATGTCACATGTCATAGAATTCAATGGATGTTGACCTTGTTTGACCTTTACTTTGGAGACAAAGCATTCAACACAGTCAAAACTATTCCATTTATTGATCCTTTTATTTCAACCAATAATTTGCATAATTTTTGCTGAAATTGGAGCAACTTTAACTTTTGACCCCTGTACAAACTGAAATTGACCTTTGTCACCATTTTTGCTGTTTTGACCCCAAAACATTCCATCATAGATAGTCCAAACTATACCTTTTTGGAATCGTTATGATCAGACAAATAATGTGATATAGTTTTCAACATGATTGGAGCATTTTTAAAGTTTGACCTCTGTGTAATTCTTCAGTGACCCCTATCTGGCTACAGCTGCCACCCTGGGATGGCTATCATACATTTTTGTGTAGGTCATGATACACTGAGGCTGGATTCTAAGTGTCGTTTTTTCCCCTTAAGTGGTACCAGTTAGGTCAAAATTCATGACTGGCTCATGGACTAAAAACTTTTTTCACTCATGGTTAGTGGTTGGGTGAAGCCATTTATTATCAAACTGTGTTTGCTCTTTTTAAATCATAATGACAACAGAAACTATGCAAATGACCCTGATCAAAAGTTTACATACCCCTGTTCTTATACCCATGTCACATTAGAGCACGAATGAGCCCGAATGCTGTACGAATGAGGATTCCAGCCACATTCAGGCAAATTCAAGCAGCGTTTGAACTCCTCATACAGCAGTCTTACAGCAGCATTTATGCAGACAGAGCACACACACACTACACTCCTGTTGTGTTCATGTTGGAAAACAATCAAATAGTGGTCGAGGTGCAGTCATACCACAATGTTACTGCAGTCGTGATATTCTTACGGCAATTTGTACGCAGTTCAAAGCAGTTGGAGCTCTTTCAAGGGGCTGTTCAAATTGTTTGAGCAGATGGAATCCTGGCTGAATGTCCCGACTGTGCCCATACGCACCTCCCCATCACACTAGTGCATGAATGAGCCCAAATGCTGCACAAATGGACATTCAAACTACTTTCGGCCAAATCTCTGCAGCATTCGAAAACCTTGAACACTTGAGTACAATCCATATGGGTGCATTCACACGGCCAGTTGAAATGTGGAGCACATGCACACCTGCGCCCCTCCTACGCCTTTCAGTCCAGCTGTAATAACAGCCGATTGAAGCACTGCACGTGCATGAGGCTGGATCATCCACATATCTCGCTGTGCGTGTGTGTGGTTACAACAGGTGATCACACTGCAGTGCGTGTGTGCTCATAATAGCTGATCAAAGCACTGGATGGGCATCAGGCTGGATCTTCTGATCACTTGTTACATATCATCTAATCACTTTACTGCTTGTGCATGAACCCATCTGGTCAGCAGAGCATACAGCCCCCACCCCCACGACACACATACACACAATTTCAAAATCGTGTGTTTCTTTTTATTCTTTTACACATCTTAAACATATTTTAAAAGTATTTGTGCATTTTTAAGGAACAGTCTATGCATTTGCACATTTTACAGCCTTTGTAAACATTCTAAACATGTTTTTAAAGAAGCTTCTATTCTTTTACACATTTAACTTTCTATTCTTCTATTTTTACCTTTTGTCATATTTTAAACATTTTTTTAAACATTTAAACATCTCTGTGTTTTTAAATGTCTTTGGCATAACTAACACATTTTAACATAAATAATATTAATTCACAGGGATGGGTATTGATAAGATTTTATCGATATCAATGCCACTACTGATTCCGCTTATTGATCCGATTCCTTATCGATTCCTTTATCGATACCTCTTTTTCTCTCTATTTTCTGTGTACTAAATGTAGGCTTTACAGGTTTTCTATGTCAACAACATTTTATTGAGTCTTAAAGTAAATAAATATGAAATTGGTCACTGGATTCTTGATCTCTGGACATAAATAGAAATAAACAAAATCTGTAGTTTTTCTCAAAAGCATTTCCTTTCAGACATTAATGGCATGAATGTCACTCCATACCTCTGAGTTGAGCTCAGCTGGCTGCTGCACGTCAGCATTAATGTAATTCATAAAGAACGCAGGACGTCTCATTCTGGGAGGAAAAAAATGTTTTAGTCTGTTGTCTCTGTTACAATGTTTGGAAAGGTGTCATTTGATTTCAAACGGCAATTTGCTTTGAAGTTATTAATTCCGGACTCTAACATGACTCGGCAGAGAGCAGCGCAGCGTTTGGAGCTGTGCGAACGGAACAGAGGACGATTCTTGTTTCTTGTTAGTGACTTTAATCCACACAAAAGTGACTCAAGATTGACATTTTAAAATGGCTTTGAGAGGGGTTAAGAAGCAGGCTTGTCGCTTCTGAAAAGCATCAAAGCAGCAAAGCAATGAACCAATGAAGCAGTGGGTCAGAGCACTGCTTTGTTGCTTCAAACTTCAAGAACAGCCGCTGCAGAAGTGATTGATTACAGACCCGCTGCAGTGTCTGTAATCAACGTAAAGAAATGATCATTTTCCCAATAAAACACCCTCAAAAACAGCAGCCGCTCTGAAGGACTGATGAGGGAATTGTTAAGCAAAAGACTATTGATGGTGGATCAAATCAGTTCTTAATGATTCTCGAAAAGAACTGGTTCTTGCTACCATCCCTTGCACTCCCCCTGAAGAACTTTGGCACCCCCCGGGGGGCACCTCACAATTTGAAAACCACTGTATGAAATTGTCTGATGGCACTGGGTAGGAATGATCTCCTGTACCGTTCCCTCA
Source organism: Thalassophryne amazonica (assembly GCF_902500255.1). Classification (NCBI taxonomy): domain Eukaryota; kingdom Metazoa; phylum Chordata; class Actinopteri; order Batrachoidiformes; family Batrachoididae; genus Thalassophryne; species Thalassophryne amazonica. The sequence continues at coordinate 108,696,573 of NC_047112.1, read as the reverse complement.
GGCAGCGTGGTTGTACAACCCCAATTCCAATGAAGTTGGGACATTGTGTAAAATGTAAATAAAAACCAAATACGATTTGCAAATCCTCTTCAACCTATATTCAGTTGAATACATCACAAAGACAAGATATTTAATGTTCAAACTGATAAACTTTATTGTTTTTGTGCAAATATTTGCTCTTTTTGAAATGGATGCCTACAACGCGTTTCAAAAAAGCTGGGACAGTGGGATGTTTACCACTGTGTTACATCACCTTTCCTTCTAACAACACTCAATAAGCGTTTGGGAACCGAGGACACTAATTGTTGAAGCTTTGTAGGTGGAATTCTTTCCTATTCTTGCTTGATGTACAACTTCAGTTGGCCAACAGTCCGGGGTCTCCATTGTTGTATATTGCGCTTCATAATGCGTCACACAATTTCAATGGGCGACAGGTCTGGACTGTGCAGCCAGACTGTGCACTGTGATTTTTCTTCTAGTTTATATTTGTTCTTGAGCTGCAGGTCTGTGCTCTGAGTTCTGTTATAGTTTATGTTTCTTCCTTTGACAGCGAGCTGCGTGCACATGTGAATGACCCCCCGTGAGTAAATGTGGAGATGTTTGGAGTTGTACTTGATGTGGACATGTCCTGTCTCTGGCATTCAGTCTGTGAGCAGGACTTATGTCCTTTTTTGTCCTTTATTTAACACAGTGATGAGAGAGTTTAAGGGGAGCGTGAGGACTGCAGTGACCAGACAGTTTTTTCGTTTAATTGTTCACATGTGTGCACGCGAACGAATTGTCCGTGAGTGGACTGGAGATGTCCGGACTTTTTACTGGATGTGGACATGTCCTGTCCTGTCTCTGTCTCTAGTCTGTGAGCAGGACTTTTATGGACTTGATTTAAACACAGTTGTGAGAGAATTTAAGAGTGAGTAGCTGCAGCAGCTGTCAGGCTGCAATTAGCAGCTATTTTTTTTTCTGTGCTCTTTTTGGGTGTGTAGTTTTTAACTGCATTGTGTACGTGCTATAAAAAATTCTGCGCGATTTATACTGTGGGAACAATGGAACACAGCAGGAATCATAAATCAGCGTCGGGTAACGTTGTATTGTGAGGGTGTGGCTTCCAGTCACGTTGAGTACCATCACGTTGCCCTGACTTGCGCTGAAACCACTTAATTTCTGCGTCGAACACAGGATGCAAAAAAAAAAAAAAAAAATTAAACATGTATAATTTTTGGCATCCGATTCTCTTCATCCTTTGCATCCCTCATGCTGTTGTGGTGTTGAGCTGCATCATCTCGGCACTGGGTTGCTTCCACGTGGTGTCGTCATGACGCCGCACAATGCAACTCGAAGTGGGCCCGGTGTGAAAGGGGCTTAAGATTATCCAGTGTCTTCTGGAGGTAGTGGGAGGCATTGTCCTTAATTGCCAGTAGTGTAGCCAGCATTCTGTCCTCAACCACCTCCTCCAGGTTGGTGAGCTTGGAGCCAACAACAGACCATGCCTTTTTGACCAGTTTATTCAGTCTGCTGGCATCCTTTGCTGTGATGCCTGTACCCCAGCAGACCACAGGAAAGAAGATGATGCTCACAACAACAGTGATAGAACATCTAAAGCATCCATTACATACATGAAAGGATCTGAGCCTCTTCAGGAAGTAAAGCCGGCTCAGGCTCTTCTTGTGGATGGTCTCTGTGTTCGTAGACCACTCCGGTTTATTGTCCAAATAGATGTCCAGATACTTATATGATGGGACTATGTCCACAACAGTCCCACTGATGCAGACGAGCAACGGCAGGAGCTTGTTCTTCCTGAAATCCACAATCTCCTTCATTTTTGCCACATTCAGATGTAGATGATTCTCCCCACAACACCTCACAAACTGGTCAACCAGGTCCCTATACTCATCCTCCTGACCATTTTCCACACACCCAACTATGCCTGTGTCTTCAGAAAATTTCTGTAGATGACACATCTGCAGTGTAGGTGGTGCAAAGGAAGGGGTATAGAACACTTCCTTGTGTCACGAAGTGTGGTCTGCCTGTCAGATAGTTAGTGATCCATGTGGTCCGCCTGTTTTCTCAGTTTCACCTTCAGTAGTCTAGGCTGAATGGTGTTAAAGGCACTGGAGAAATCAAAGAACATGACTCAGATTGTGGTGTCGGGTCTGTCCAGGGCAGAGTAAGCCTTATGCAGCAGATATATTACAGCATCATCCGCACTTAGATGGGGCTGATATGCAAACTGCAGGGGGTCTTGTGTTGAGGATACCAGTGATTTGAGGTGTGCCAGGACCAGTCTCCTTCATAATGTACAAGGTCAGTGCTATTGGCCTGTAGTCATTAGGAGTCACAGGATGCCCTTTCTTAGGCACTGGGACTAGGCAGGATGTTTTCCACAGCACTGGAACTGTCTGAAGGTAAAGGCTCAGGTTGAAGAGATGCTGTAGTACTCCACAGATCTGGCTGGAACACGCTTTCAGCACCCGAGGGTTGATACCATCCGGTCAAGCAGCTTTCCCCTGGTTTAGTCTGTCCAACTCTCTCCTCACCTGTCTGGCTGTGATTTGTAGTCCGGTCTAAGGCACTAAAGATGTGGCAGAATCTATGGTGGATGTCAGCAGGGGTCGAGGAGTGGAAAAGATTTAAAGAGATGTCTGCTGCAGGAGTTGGTGGGTGGCTGTGAAGGTTGTGAGAGAAACCTGGGGTCATTACTCAAGAGCAACAGTCAGGTGGGAGTTGAGATGGTCAAGCTGGAGTCAAAAATCATTGAAAAATCAGTCAGTAAAGATGAGGAGGAAAAAATGTCAGTGGCCTCCACCTGTAAAACCATTCCTGTTTTGGATGTCAATGTCAACTCGTTGTCCCTCTAGTGCACCTGTTATTAATTTCATTAACACCAAAACAGCTGAAAGTGATTAACAAACCCACCCTGCTACTTAACTGACCAGATCAATATCACATAAGTTGAACTGACTTGATGCAATACTCAGATTAAAATGTGTTGCTTTAATATATTTTAGCTATATAGCCAGTAAAATAAATATTGAACACATTGCCATTTTTCTCAGTAAATATATTTCTTAAGGTGCTATTGACCAGAACTTTTTTACCAGATGTCTGTAACAACCCAGTTAATACACAGATGCAAAGAAACCAAAGCACATAAGTATAGAAATAAAGTTATGAATTTAATAAAATGGAATGACACCAGAAAAAAATTATTGATCACACTTACTGAAATGTATTCAATACTTTGTACAAAAGTCTTCCTTGGTAATAACAGCTTTGAGATGCCTCCTGTATGGATAAATTTGTTGCATGCATTGCTAAGGTGTGATTTTCAGAATCAGAATCAGAATCAGAAGAAGTTTATTGCCATTGCCAGTGAACAGGATTCACAGACTAGGAATTTGCTTCGATATAATGGTGCAACATTAAACAGAGAGCAATATAAAATGCTAAGATAAAATATAAAATATGTGCCAAAATAAGACAAAATATACGATAAAAAAAATGACATATGAAATATGAAAGAAAGAGAAACAGAAAAAAACAGTGCAGTGGGAGGAGTGCAATTAAAACCAAAGTACACTGTCTAAAGTGACCGGTGATAATCAATCAATCAATCAATCAATCAATCAATTTTTTTATATAGCGCCAAATCACAACAAACAGTTGCCCCAAGGCGCTTTATATTGTAAGGCAAGGCCATACAATAATTATGTAAAACCCCAACGGTCAAAACGACCCCCTGTGAGCAAGCACTTGGCTACAGTGGGAAGGAAAAACTCCCTTTTAACAGGAAGAAACCTCCAGCAGAACCAGGCTCAGGGAGGGGTAGTCTTCTGCTGGGACTGGTTGGGGCTGAGGGAGAGAACCAGGAAAAAGACATGCTGTGGAGGGGAGCAGAGATAGATCACTAATGATTAAATGCAGAGTGGTGCATACAGAGCAAAAAGAGAAAGAAACAGTGCATCATGGGAACCCCCCAGCAGTCTACGTCTATAGCAGCATAACTAACGGATGGTTCAGGGTCACCTGATCCAGCCCTAACTATAAGCTTTAGCAAAAAGGAAAGTTTTAAGCCTAATCTTAAAAGTAGAGAGGGTGTCTGTCTCTCTGATCTGAATTGGGAGCTGGTTCCACAGGAGAGGAGCCTGAAAGCTGAAGGCTCTGCCTCCCATTCTACTCTTACAAACCCTAGGAACTACAAGTAAGCCTGCAGTCTGAGAGCGAAGCGCTCTATTGGGGTGATATGGTACTACGAGGTCCCTAAGATAAGATGGGACCTGATTATTCAAAACCTTATAAGTAAGAAGAAGAATTTTAAATTCTATTCTAGAATTAACAGGAAGCCAATGAAGAGAGGCCAATATGGGTGAGATATGCTCTCTCCTTCTAGTCCCCGTCAGTACTCTAGCTGCAGCATTTTGAATTAACTGAAGGCTTTTTAGGGAACTTTTAGGACAACCTGATAATAATGAATTACAATAGTCCAGCCTAGAGGAAATAAATGCATGAATTAGTTTTTCAGCATCACTCTGAGACAAGACCTTTCTGATTTTAGAGATATTGCGTAAATGCAAAAAAGCAGTCCTACATATTTGTTTAATATGCGCTCTGAATGACATATCCTGATCAAAAATGACTCCAAGATTTCTCACAGTATTACTAGAGGTCAGGGTAATGCCATCCAGAGTAAGGATCTGGTTAGACACCATGTTTCTAAGATTTGTGGGGCCAAGTACAATAACTTCAGTTTTATCTGAGTTTAAAAGCAGGAAATTAGAGGTCATCCATGTCTTTATGTCTGTAAGACAATCCTGCAGTTTAGCTAATTGGTGTGTGTCCTCTGGCTTCATGGATAGATAAAGCTGGGTATCATCTGCGTAACAATGAAAATTTAAGCAATACCGTCTAATAATACTGCCTAAGGGAAGCATGTATAAAGTGAATAAAATTGGTCCTAGCACAGAACCTTGTGGAACTCCATAATTAACTTTAGTCTGTGAAGAAGATTCCCCATTTACATGAACAAATTGTAATCTATTAGACAAATATGATTCAAACCACCACAGCGCAGTGCCTTTAATACCTATGGCATGCTTTAATCTCTGTAATAAAATTTTATGGTCAACAGTATCAAAAGCAGAACTGAGGTCTAACAGAACAAGCACAGAGATGAGTCCACTGTCCGAGGCCATAAGAAGATCATTTGTAACCTTCACTAATGCTGTTTCTGTACTATGATGAATTCTAAAACCTGACTGAAACTCTTCAAATAGACCATTCCTCTGCAGATGATCAGTTAGCTGTTTTACAACTACCCTTTCAAGAATTTTTGAGAGAAAAGGAAGGTTGGAGATTGGCCTATAATTAGCTAAGATAGCTGGGTCAAGTGATGGCTTTTTAAGTAATGGTTTAATTACTGCCACCTTAAAAGCCTGTGGTACATAGCCAACTAACAAAGATAGATTGATCATATTTAAGATCGAAGCATTAAATAATGGTAGGGCTTCCTTGAGCAGCCTGGTAGGAATGGGGTCTAATAAACATGTTGATGGTTTGGATGAAGTAACTAATGAAAATAACTCAGAACAATCGGAGAGAAAGAGTCTAACCAAATACCGGCATCACTGAAAGCAGCCAAAGATAACGATACGTCTTTGGGATGGTTATGAGTAATTTTTTCTCTAATAGTTAAAATTTTGTTAGCAAAGAAAGTCATGAAATCATTACTAGTTAAAGTTAATGGAATACTCAGCTCAATAGAGCTCTGACTCTTTGTCAGCCTGGCTACAGTGCTGAAAAGAAACCTGGGGTTGTTCTTATTTTCTTCAATTAGGGATGAGTAGAAAGATGTCCTAGCTTTACGGAGGGCTTTTTTATAGAGCAACAGACTCTGTTTCCATGCTAAGTGAAGCTCTTCTAAATTAGTGAGACGCCATTTCCTCTCCAACTTACGGGTTATCTGCTTTAAACTACGAGTTTGTGAGTTATACCACGGAGTCAGGCACTTCTGATTTAAAGCTCTCTTTTTTAGAGGAGCTACAACATCCAAAGCTGTCTTCAATGAGGATGTAAAACTATTGACGAGATACTCTATTTCACTTACAGAGTTTAGGTAGCTACTCTGCACTGTGTTGGTATATGGCATTAGAGAACATAAAGAAGGAATCATATCCTTAAACCTAGTTACAGCGCTTTCTGAAAGACTTCTAGTGTAATTAAACTTATTCCCCACTGCTGGGTAGTCCATCAGGGTAAATGTAAATGTTATTAAGAAATGATCAGACAGAAGGGAGTTTTCAGGGAATACTGTTAAGTCTTCAATTTCCATACCATAAGTCAGAACAAGATCTAAGATATGATTAAAGTGGTGGGTGGACTCATTTACTTTTTGAGCAAAGCCAATAGAGTCTAATAATAGATTAAATGCAGTGTTGAGGCTGTCATTCTCAGCATCTGTGTGGATGTTAAAATCGCCCACTATAATTATCTTATCTGAGCTAAGCACTAAGTCAGACAAAAGGTCTGAAAATTCACAGAGAAACTCACAGTAACGACCAGGTGGACGATAGATAATAACAAATAAAACTGGTTTTTTGGACTTCCAATTTGGATGGACAAGACTAAGAGTCAAGCTTTCAAATGAATTAAAGCTCTGTCTGGGTTTTTGATTAATTAATAAGCTGGAATGGAAGATTGCTGCTAATCCTCCGCCCTGGCCCGTGCTACGAGCATTCTGACAGTTAGTGTGACTCGGGGGTGTTGACTCATTTAAACTAACATATTCATCCTGCTGTAACCAGGTTTCTGTAAGGCAGAATAAATCAATATGTTGATCAATTATTATATCATTTACCAACAGGGACTTAGAAGAGAGAGACCTAATGTTTAATAGACCACATTTAACTGTTTTAGTCTGTGGTGCAGTTGAAGGTACTATATTATTTTTTCTTTTTGAATTTTTATGCTTAAATAGATTTTTGCTGGTTATTGGTAGTCTGGGAGCAGGCACCGTCTCTACGGGGATGGGGTAATGAGGGGATGGCAGGGGGAGAGAAGCTGCAGAGAGGTGTGTAAGACTACAACTCTGCTTCCTGGTCCCAACCCTGGATAGTCACGGTTTGGAGGATTTAAGAAAATTGGCCAGATTTCTAGAAATGAGAGCTGCTCCATCCAAAGTGGGATGGATGCCGTCTCTCCTAACAAGACCAGGTTTTCCCCAGAAGCTTTGCCAATTATCTATGAAGCCCACCTCATTTTTTGGACACCACTCAGACAGCCAGCAATTCAAGGAGAACATGCGGCTAAACATGTCACTCCCGGTCTGATTGGGGAGGGGCCCAGAGAAAACTACAGAGTCCGACATTGTTTTTGCAAAGTTACACACCGATTTAATGTTAATTTTAGTGACCTCCGATTGGCGTAACCGGGTGTCATTACTGCCGACGTGAATTACAATCTTACCAAATTTACGCTTAGCCTTAGCCAGCAGTTTCAAATTTCCTTTAATGTCGCCTGCTCTGGCCCCCGGAAGACAATTGACTATGGTTGCTGGTGTCGCTAACTTCACATTTCGCAAAACAGAGTCGCCAATAACCAGAGTTTGATCCTCGGCGGGTGTGTCGCCGAGTGGGGAAAAACGGTTAGAGATGTGAACGGGTTGGCGGTGTACACAGGGCTTCTGTTTAGGGCTACGCTTCCTCCTCACAGTCACCCAGTCAGCCTGCTTTCCCGGCTGCTCGGGATCTGCCAGGGGGTAACTAACGGCGGCTAAGCTACCTTGGTCCGCACCGACTACAGGGCCCTGGCTAGCTGTAGAATTTTCCACGGTGCAGAGCCGAGTCTCCAATTCGCCCAGCCTGGCCTTCAAAGCTACGAATAAGCTACACTTATTACAAGTACCGTTACTGCTAAAGGAGGCCGAGGAATAACTAAACATTTCACACCCAGAGCAGAAAAGTGCGGGAGAGACAGGAGAAGCCGCCATGCTAAATCGGCTAAGAGCTAGTAGCTACGCTAAGCTAGCGGATTCGTAAAAACACGCAAAGTGAATAATGTGTAAATAATTTAGAGGTGATTCAGCAGAAGGAGTGCTTTAGTTAAGGCATGTAAAGATTACACTGGGAAACAAATCGTAATCTAGATAACTAGATCAATCTAACTGCGCAGATTAAACAGCTAACAGATACAGAAAAACACCGCTGTGCTCCGGAACAGGAAGTGATACAATACCGCAGTGAGAGCCAACCACCAGTAGAGGCAAGCAAGAGCCTAACGGCAGAGGGGAAGAAACTGTTCTTATGGCGGGAGGTTCTGTTCCGGATGGACTGTAGCCTCCTGCCCGAGGGGAGTGGTTTGAATAGACTGTGTGCAGGGTGAGAAGGGTCAGCTGTGATCCGACCTGCTCGGCCCAGAGTCCTGGAGACGTGCAGATCGTGGAGAGATGGAAGGCTACAGCCGATCACCTTCTCAACAGAGGCCACAATGCGCTGCAGTCTGTGTCTGTCCCTGGCTGTGGCCCCGGCGTACCACACCGTGATGGAGGAGCAGAGGATGGACTCGATGATGGCCGTGTAGAACTGCACCATCAGCTGGACAGGCAGCTTGGCCTTCTTCAGCTGCCGCAGGAAGTACATCCTCTGCTGGGCCTTCTTGATGAGGGAGCTGATGGTTGACTCCCACTTGAGGTCCCGGGTGATGGTGGTGCCGAGGAAGCGGTGACAGTCCACAGTGGTGATGGGGCTGTTGGTGAGGGCGAGGGAGGGCGGGGGGCTGTGGCTTTCCTGAAGTCCATCATCTCCACTGATTTTGGCCCATTCTTCCACACAAACAGTCTTCAAATCTTGAAGGTTCCTTGGACCTCTTCTATGAACATGAAGAGCCAATCTTTAGTTCTTTCCATAGATTTTCATTGGATTCAAGTCAGGTGATTGGTTTGGCCATTCTAGCAGCTTTATTTTCATTCTCTGAAACAAACTTCAAGTTTCCTTGGGTGTGTGTTTGGGATCACTGTCTTGATGAAATGTCCACCTTTGTTTCATCTTCATCATCCTGGTAGACTTTTTTTTTTTATCAAGAATGTCTCAGCACATTTTTCCATTCATCCTTTCTTCAATTATATGAAGTTTGTCAGTGCTGGATGCTGAGAAACAGCCCCACACCATGATGTTCTCAGCTCCAAACTTCACTCTTGGTATGGTGTTTTTGTGGTGATGTACAGTGCCGTTTATGGTGTGTATTTTGGCATCCAAAGAGTTCACTTTTGGTCTCATCTGACCAGACTATATCTCCCTGTATTTCACAGGCTTGTCTAAATGTTGTGCAGCAAAGTTTAAACAAGCTGTTGTGAAAGTGTAGTGACACAGACCCACATGGGGCGCAAATGAACGGTCAATAGATGAGCCAAAAAGTAACAATTTAATGTTGTGAAATGTGCACAACGAATATACAGACAATCTCAGAATATGATTACAGTCAAATTACAAAGGTGACGTGTGGGCAGGCTCGAGGATAGAAGACGTCTGTCCTGAGAAGGGCCGGAACCACACGATTTCTGCCACCACCGAACCTGGTGAATACTGGAGCCGCCAAGTCCCGAATTCCCAGGTGATCACCGTCTCCGACTGTCGGATCTGGTACTGCTGGTGAGAACAAAGACAGTCAAGTGTGGGTGTGTGTACACCCAGTAACAACAACGGTGGGAATGCCACCTCCACCTCTCACTCAATATGTGATGAGTACCGCAGTGATTCCTCAGGGGAAAAGAGTGCCGTCCTGCACTCACTCAGCTTCCACAGATAGAGGAACCGGTACTCCTGCAAACACTCACAATATACAGATATATTGTAACACAAAACGGCTGAGGATATTACCTTCAATGAAGTACGATATCTCGGCGATGAGGTGGAGATGACGTCTGGGTTTTATGGAGTGAGGTGATGAAGAATGAGTGACAGCTGTCACTCTCGGCTGTGTCCGTGGCGGCAGCGCCCTCTCGTGCCTGAAGCCCGCACTTCAGGCAGGGCGCCCTCTGGTGGTGGGCCAGCAGTACCTCCTCTTCTGGCGGCCCACACAACAGGACCCCCCCCCCTCAACGGGCGCCTCCTGGCGCCCGACCAGGTTTGTCGGGGTATCGGGTGTCGGCGGTAGAAGTCGGCCAGGAGGGCCGGATCCAGGATGAAGCTCCTCTTCACCCAGGAGCGTTCTTCGGGTCCATACCCTTCCCAGTCCATCAGATATTGGAACCCCCGGCCCATTCGACAGACGTCCAGGAGCCGGCGCACTGTCCAAGCCGGCTCCCCGTCAATGATCCGGGCAGGAAGCGGCGCCGGACCGGGAGCACAGAGGGGTGAGGTGTGGTAGGTTTGATCCTGGAAACATGGAAGACCGGGTGGATCCGCAGTGAAGCTGGGAGCTGGAGCTTCACCGCGGCAGGGCTGAGGACTTTGAGGATACGGAAGGGGCCGATGAACCTGTCCATCAATTTTGTAGACTGTACTTGCAGGGTGATGTCCTTCGTTGACGGTCTGCATGGGTCTTGGCCCTCGTCTGGGCTTTCAACTAGGCAGAACGGGCGGTGCGCCACACCCGACGGCACCTCCGAAGATGGGCCCAGACTGAGGGCACACCGACCTCTCCCTCCACCACGGGAAATAATGGGGGCTGGTACCCCAAACACACCTCAAATGGGGAGAGGCCGGTGGCAGAAGACACCTGGCTGTTATGCGCATACTCGATCCAGGCCAGATGGTTACTCCAGGCCGTCGGGTGCGTGGATGTTACGCAGCGGAGGGTCTGTTCCAGTTCCTGGTTGGCCCGCTCTGCCTGTCCGTTCGTCTGTGGATGGTACCCGGACGAGAGGCTCACGGTGGCCCCCAGTTCCCTGCAGAAGCTCCTCCAGACGTGTGAGGAGAACTGGGGACCACGGTCAGAGACGATGTCGGTGGGTATCCCATGCAGACGGACGACGTGGTGGACCAGGAGGTCTGCTGTCTCCTGGGCTGTTGGGAGCTTCGGGAGGGCCACGAAGTGGGCCGCCTTGGAGAATCGGTCCACTATCGTGAAGATGGTGGTGTTGCCCTGGAACGGCGGGAGGCCCGTGACGAAATCCAGGCCGATGTGGGACCAGGGGCGATGAGGCACCGGTAATGGCTGGAGAAGTCCTTGGGACCTTTTATGGTCTGCCTTGCCCCTGGCACAGGTGGTGCAGGCCTGGATATACTCCCGGACGTCAGCCTCCATAGACGCCCACCAGAAGCGCTGCCGGATAACTGCCATGGTCCTTCGCACCCCTGGATGACAGGAGAGCTTGGAACCATGACAGAAGTCCAAGACTGCAGCTCTGGCCTCTGGTGGGACGTATAAACGGTTCTTCGGACCTGTTCCTGGGTCCGGGCTCTGTGCCAGGGCCTGCCGGACGGTCTTCTCCCCGTCCCAGGTGAGGGTGGCCACGATAGTGGACTCCGGCAGGATGGGCTCCGGTGGATCCGACAGTGCAGTTTTGACCTCCTCTTCGTGGCATCCGACCTCTGGTTCTTGGTCCCGGGGCGATAGGTGATCCGGAAGTCAAAACGCCCGAAGAACAGTGACCAGCGGGCTTGCCTGGGGTTCAGCCGCTTGGCAGTCCTGATATACTCTAGGTTCCGATGGTCAGTGAAAACCGTGAACGGCACAGACGCTCCCTCCAACAGGTGTCTCCACTCCTCAAGAGCCTCTTTCACCGCAAGGAGTTCTCGATTGCGGACATCATAGTTCCGTTCAGCCGGGGTCAACCTGCGTGAAAAGTAGGCACACGGGTAAAGAACCTTATCGGTCTCTCCACTCTGGGACAGCACGCTCCTATCCCTGAGTCAGAGGCGTCCACTTCAACCATGAACTGGCGGCTAGGGTCGGGCTGCACCAAAACTGGCGCAGTAGAGAACCATCGTTTCAACTCCTTGAACGCGGCTTCGCACCGATCCGACCAGGTGAAGGGGACTTTTGGAGAGGTCAGGGCTGTCAGGGGGCTAACTACCTGACTGTAGCCCTTAATGAACCTCCTATAGAAATTAGCGAAGCCGAGGAACTGTTGCAGCTTCCTACGGCTTGTTGGTTGGGGCCAATCTCTCACCGCCGCAACCTTGGCCGGATCAGGGGCGACGGAGTTAGAGGAGATGATAAACCCCAGGAAGGACAAAGACGTGCGGTGAAACTCGCACTTCTTGCCCTTCACAAACAGTCGGTTCTCTAACAACCGCTGCAGGACCTGACGTACATGCTGGACATGGGTCTCAGGATCTGGAGAAAAGATGAGAATATTGTCCAGATATACGAAGACGAATCGGTGCAGGAAGTCCCGCAAGACGTCGTTAACCAAGGCTTGGAACGTCGCGGGGGTGTTGGTGAGGCCGAACGGCATGACCAGGTACTCAAAGTGACCTAACGGGGTGGTAAATGCTGTCTTCCATTCGTCTCCCTTCCGGATCCGAACCAGGTGATACGCATTTCTAAGATCCAGCTTAGTAAAGATTTTGGCTCCATGCAGGGGGGTGAACACGGAATCCAACAATGGCAACGGGTATCGATTGCGAACCGTAATCTCATTCAGCCCCCTGTAATCAATGCATGGACGGAGTCCGCCATCTTTCTTGCCCACAAAGAAGAAACCTGCCCCCATCGGGGAGGTGGAGTTCCGGATCAGCCCGGCAGCTAATGAGTCCCGGATGTAGGTCTCAATTGATTCGCGCTCAGGTCGTGAGAGGTTGTACAGCCTGCTGGACGGGAACTCAGCGCCTGCAACCAAATCAATGGCACAATCGTACGGACGGTGCGGGGGAAGGGTGAGTGCCAGATCCTTGCTGAAGACGTCAGCAAGATCGTGGTACTCAACCGGCACTGCCGTCAGATTGGGAGGGACTTTGACCTCCTCCTTAGCCTGTAAACCGGGAGGAACCGAGGATCCTAAACACACCTGATGGCAGGTTTCGCTCCACTGAACCACCACCCCAGACGGCCAATCAATCCGGGGATTGTGCTTCAACATCCATGGGATGCCCAAAATCACGCGGGAGGTAGAAGGAGTTACAAAAAACTCAATCTCCTCCCGATGGTTTCCAGACACCACCAGAGTTTCTGGTTGTGTCTTGTGTGTGAGTAACGGGAGGAGGGTGCCATCTAGTGCTCGCACCTGCAATGGCGAAGGAAGAGCCACCAGAGGGAGCCCTACCTCCCTTGCCCATCTGCTGTCTAGCAGATTCCCTTCTCACCCCGTGTCCACCAGTGCTGGGGCTTGAAGGGTTAAATCCCCGCTCAGGATTGTGACTGGGAGTCGTGTGGCAATCTGTGTGTGTCTCACTTGAATGTTTTGACCCCCCCTTAGCCCAGTCTCTAAGGGCGAGTGTTGTCGTTTTGGCCGTTTGGGGCAGTTTCTCTGTGTGTGCTCAGTTGAGCTGCAGAGAAAACACTCTCCACGGATCAACCTCCTCATTTTGGCCCTGTGCATTTCCCTAACAACGTCAGCAGGGGGAGCTGTTGCCCCACAAAGCGCTGCGGCTGTGGAGCGTGGGGAGGGCGGCCCCTTTTCGAACCCGGAAGGGAGAGGGACGACGCGTATCCGGTCACGTCCTTCGCCTCGCTCCCGACGGCGTTCCTCCAACCGATTGTCTAACCGTATAACGAGATCGATAAGCCCATCTAAATCCCGCGGTTCCTCCTTAGCTACCAGCTGCTCCTTCAGAACCAACGACAGTCCATTTATGAAGGCGGCGCGGAGCGCAACGTTATTCCAGCCGGACCTCGCAGCCGCGATGCGGAAGTTGACTGCATAAGCGGCTGCGCTCTCGCGTCCCTGTCTCATTGACAGCAGCACAGTTGAAGCGGTCTCTCCTCTGTTAGGGTGATCAAACACTGTTCTGAACTCCCCCACAAACCCAGTGTATGCTGATAACAACCGTGAGTTCTGTTCCCAGAGCGCCGTAGCCCAGGCGCGTGCTTTACCCCGAAGCAGAGCAATCACATAAGCTATTTTACTAGCATCTGACGCGTACATGACGGGACGTTGTGCGAAGACGAGCGAACACTGCATAATAAAGTCCGCGCACGTCTCCACACAACCGCCGTACGGCTCAGGAGGGCTTATGTATGCTTCAGGGGATGGTGGGAGGGGTTGTTGAACCACCACTGGAACGTTCATATCCTGCACAGGGTCGACAGGAAGACGAGCTGCAGCAGCGCCCTGAGCGCTCGCCGCCATCTGCGCGGAGAGAGCCTCCACCCTGTGGTTCAGGAGGAAGTTTTGCTCGGTCATTTGATCCAACCGAGCCGTAAAGGCGGTGAGAATGTGCTGCAGCTCACCAATCACGCCTCCTGCAGACGCCTGCGCTCCCTGCTCTCCCATTGGTCGTTCAACAGCTGGGTGACGCCCCTCGGAGTCCATGACGCTGGCCGAGATATCCTGTTGTGAAAGTGTAGTGACACGGACCCACAACAGGGGGCGCAAATGAACGGTCAATATATGAGCCAAAAAGTAACAATTTAATGTTGTGAAATGTGCACAACGAATATACAGACAATCTCAGAATATGATTACAGTCAAATTACAAAGGTGACGTGTGGGCAGGCTCGAGGATAGAAGACGTCTGTCCTGAGAAGGGCCGGAACCACACGATTTCTGCCACCACCGAACCTGGTGAATACTGGAGCCGCCAAGTCCCGAATTCCCAGGTGATCACCGTCTCCGACTGTCGGATCTGGTACTGCTGGCGAGAACAAAGACAGTCAAGTGTGGGTGTGTGCACACCCAGTAACAACAACGGTGGGAATGCCACCTCCACCTCTCACTCAATATGTGATGAGTACCGCAGTGATTCCTCAGGGGAAAAGAGTGCCGTCCTGCACTCACTCAGCTTCCACAGATAGAGGAACTGGTACTCCTGCAAACACTCACAATATACAGATATATTGTAACACAAAACGGCTGAGGATATTACCTTCAATGAAGTACGATATCTCGGCGATGAGGTGGAGATGACGTCTGGGTTTTATGGAGTGAGGTGATGAAGAATGAGTGACAGCTGTCACTCCCGGCTGTGTCCGTGGCGGCAGCGCCCTCTCGTGCCTGAAGCCCGCACTTCAGGCAGGGCGCCCTCTGGTGGTGGGCCAGCAGTATCTCATCTTCTGGCGGCCCACACAACACAAGCTTTAACATGCTTTTTCTTCAGCAATCTTGCGTGGTGAGTGTGTGCATACAGGCCATGGCCTTTGAGTGCATGACATATTGTTTTCTTTGAAACAATTGTTCATCTGAACTCCACAAATGGTTCTTAGCTGTTGGACAACTCTTCTGATAGTTCTTTCACTCCTATGTCAGAAATCTTGTGAGAAGCACCTGGTTGTGGCCAGTATATGGTGAAATGATGTTCTTTCCACTTTCAGATTATGGCCCCAATAGTGTTCACTGAAACATTCAGAAGTTTAGAAATCCTTCTCGAACCAGTGCCATCAGTATGTTTTGAAAGGTTGCAAAGATCTTGAGAAAGCTCTTTGCATTTTCCCATCATGAGATGTTTCTTGTGTAACACCCTGGTAATGAGACACTTTTTTATAGGCCATTCGTTGGGACTGAACCAGCTGATATTACTTTGGACTGACAAGGGGCAGGATGTCTTTCTAATTACTGATAGATTTCAGCTGGTGCATTCCATGTCTTTTTGCACCTCCCTTTCTTCATGTGTTCAATACTTTTTCGGTGTCATTTCACATAATTACACATAGCTTATTTCCTATACTTATTTAATTTGATTTCTTTATATGTGTGTATTACTTGGGTTGTTACTGACATCTGGTGAAAATTTCCTGTCAATAGCACCTTTAAAAATATATTAACTGAGAAAAATGGGGACATATTAAGAGCTTCTGACAGAGTAAATCAATCATTTCTAAAAATATGTGGAAAGTGGTAATCAATGTATCTTGCCTATTCTTTGGGGGTTGGCACCCATGACCTAACAACAATGTCCATGTATTGCATTGGCTGATGTGCTCCCTGGTTACCATGGAGGATGGTGTCACAGAAGTGGTAGAGGCTGTGACCTCGAGTTTGAAGGTTACCCATCCCATAGTTTTCCAAGTTGGTGACAGTGAGTTTAACCTTTGTGACCAGTACACCAGAGGCGGTCTGTCAAAGTTCTGCATTGCTGATCTGAGGTCTGTTTGTGAGAACTTTGATATTGAGGTGACTGGGTCAGGCAAATGTAAACAGCCTTACATTGCAGCTTTGCAGGACTTTCTAGCAGTGTGTGAATGCCATGCACTTTCTTGAAATATTTAGTCTTGGCACCAGAGAAGGACTTCTGTGTAAGTATGTACTGTAGTGATCTATCTGCATATACATGTATTGTATATGTACAAGAGTTGTCACTTTGACTCAAGGGCTGTTCTGAAATTATCATCAGGAAAATACAAGGTTTTGCCTATCTGAAGAATAGTGAACCATTGTTACAGAACGTACCCTTGCAAAATTATTCACTTTCTCCAGTCCCCACTTCTCACTTGACCCAATGGACAAAACATAATGCCACCGACATCGCCTCAGAATAATTTCTGGAACAGCCCTCATAATCTTGAGTTCTGTGCAATATTGATGTACTCGCCAGAGAACATTGTGGATTTCTGTTAGTAATGATATAAACTAAATTGTTTTGGAGTAGAGATTCACTATAATTAGCTGATCACATGATGGGAGATAAATTATTCCTTACTGTCAGACCAGCTCAAGATTGGACATCATTAAATTTGGATTTTCTTCACGTCAAAAATCAATCAACTTCAGTATTTTGAATACTGTTTTTAATAATAACATGTGAAATATATATATTTGGTGTCAGTCCATGACCTTGATGACATTAGGGTACGTTTAACATCAGTGTTGGCAGAGACTGCCAAATATGCTTATTTAGATATTGTCCAGACCCAAATTATGGTAAAAATAAATTTGCGTGTACCAACTCTTAATGTCGAGGGCAACCAATTTTTTTTTTTGCTATATATACTGTATAGGTATCCTCCTTCATACACAGCCTGATACCACACTCTGAGAATGATCTCCATTTTTGTGGTCTTGTTGTCAATATGATCATTTTTTCCTGAAAACTCACCAAATTGAAAATAGTGTAGAAGTGCCTGATAGAAGTGTCTAAAATGTATAATATGCCCATAAATACTCAGAAAATGTTGTGTATGTAATAAAAATACATACTTTGTTCTACACCATGATATGTGTCTATTTTCTCTTGTTTCAGTATTTACAGAGAACTTGAATGCTAAAAAGTCACTAAAACCTAGTCAAATCCTGGTCTGTAATCAGCCATTTTGGGGGGGTTTGGGGGGTATTTACATGTAAGGGCTTGTTACTATGGGAACCAAGATGAATTCAGAAGAAATCTTTTGTGGTTTGTGTAAAATTTTATCCAAATACGCCAACCCCCACTTTCCACCCCAAGATTGATTTACTCTGTCAGAAGCTCTTAAATACTTACTTTATCCACTGTGTGTGTGTGTCTCTCTCTCTCTCTCTCTCTCTCTCTCTCTCTCTCTCTCTCTCTCTCACACACACACTGCTTTAATTCTAATTTATGCTTCAGCTATTTAAAACTATTTAAAACTGTGTTGAAGAGTCCTGATCACCCCGAGCTTGTGTTCAAGGGGGTAGTTTGAGCCAGAGAGCAGATATTGGTCAGTGTGAGTGGGTTTTCTGTAAACCCCTGTCTGGAGCTGCCAGACAGGGATCAACACAGAGCCCTACAGGTGCCCACAACTGCAGAGGGAAGGGCTAAAGAACAACAACTTGTACGGAAAGCCCTCACAGTATGTGGGTACCCACAATGGTCCCTGGACAAAGTGCAGAAGTCCCAGAAAACAAAGAGACCAGATAGACAGGAGACAGAGACAAGAAGAAGAGTGTCTCTCCCTTATTTAGCAGGAGTAGGGGAAAAACTACAGAGGATCTTCAGACAGCACAAAATCCCAGTTTACTTTAAACCGGTTAACACCTTGAGACAGAAATTAGTTCACCACAAGGACAGGATCCCTAGTTACAAACAGAGCAATGTAGTGTATTCTATCAGATGTCAGGAAAACTGTAATGAACACTACATAGGTGAGACTAAGCAACCTTTAAACAAAAGGCTATACCAGCACCGCAGAGAGGGTGCAAATGGACCTCAGTCTGCAGTTCATCTCCACCTGTAAGACACTAACCACACGTTTGAGGACAAGGAAGTTAAAAACTTAGCCAGAGATAAGAAATGGGTTGAGAGAGGTGTCAAGGAAGCATTCTTTGTGAAACAGTTGAAACCCAGCTTTAACCGGGGAGGGGTCTGAGACACACTTTGTCCCCTGTTTAAAACGGGGTACTCAGGTCAAAGCAGTTTCAGACTTTTGTTCATGGTAATGAGTCATTCACGTCATCAGGAGAGTCATCAAGGGAGCCATTAGGAGAGGCTTCGTCCCATCATTAGGAGGGACAGCTGCCCTGTCATTAGGAGGGTGCTAACTACAGCACAATAGGTGCTAATTAGAGCTATTGTTTAGTCACTAGCCTATAGCAGTCTGCCTCTCGGTAGGAGGGGTCTGGTTAGGTTAAAAAACTCTAGCTTTTGTTGGCTTCTGTATTTTCTTCTCTACAAGAGTCAAGACAGAAGTCAGACTACCAGAGCAAGAATTGTAGCTGAGGAAGCTTCTGTGATTTGAAGTGAAACGTCCTCGCGTCAAGCAACCCAGTCCAGTCGAAAATTCAAGCTTCTCTACTATGGAAACCACCTGGACAACTGAGAGCCTACACAGAAACAATTTAAGAGAGACAATTAAATAAAAGAAGTAAAAGGCAAGAAAAAATTGTAATGACATAAAATGCTAATCATAAGCATGGGAGAACAATTACATTTTGAGCCTAGACTGAAAAGTGTCCACAGAATCACACTGCCTCACTGACACAGAGAGACTGTTCCACAGAGTAGGGGTCCAATAAGAGAAGACTCTTTGACCCGCTGATTTTTTCTTCACACTGGGAACACAAAGTAGTCCCTCAACCTGCGAACGCAGAGCCAGGACCGGTATGTGGGGTTTCACCAAATCGGCCAGGTAGCAAGGCGCCAATCTGTGAACAATTTTGTAGGTTAGCAGTAAAACCTTAAAGTCTGCTCTCACAGATATAGGAAGCCGAGAAGAGATGCCAGAATGGGGTAATATGGGCAAACCTTCTGTTGTGAAAGTGTAGTGACACGGACCCACAACAGGGGGCGCAAATGAACGGTCAATAGATGAGCCAAAAGGTAACAATTTAATGTTGTGAAACGTGCACAACGAACATACAGACAATCTCAGAATATAATTACAGTCAAAATACAAAGGTGACATGTGGGCAGGCTCGAGGATAGAAGACGTCTGTCCGGAGAAGAGCCGGAACCACACGATTTCCGCCCCCACCGAACCTGGTGAATACTGGAGCCGCCAAGTCCCGAATTCCCAGGTGATCACCGTCCCCGACTGTCGGATCTGGTACTGCTGGCGAAGAACAAAGACAGTCAAGTGTGGGTGTGTGTACACCCAGTAACAACAGCGGTGGGAATGCCACCTCCACCTCTCACTCAATATGTGGCAGAGTACCGCAGTGATTCCTCAGGGGAAAAGAGTGCCGTCCTGCACTCACTCAGCTTCCACAGAAAAAGGAACCGGTACTCCTGCAAACACTCACAATATACAGATATATTGCAAAAGACACAAACGGCTGAGGATATTACCTCCAATGAAGTATGATATCTCGGCGATGAGGTGGAGATGACATCTGGTCTTTATGGAGTGCGATGATGAAGAATGTGTGACAGCTGTCAGGAATTAATGAGTGACAGCTGTCACTCCCGGCTGTGTCCGTGGCGACAGCGCCTTCTCGTGCCTGAAGCCCGCACTTCAGGCAGGGCGCCCTTTGGTGGTGGGCCAGCAGTACATCCTCTTCTGGCGGCCCACACAACAGGACCCCCCCTCAACGGGCGCCTCCTGGCGCCCGACCAGGCCTTTCCGGGTGTCTGCGGTAGAAATCGGCCAGGAGGGCCAGGTCCAGGATGAAGCTCCTCTTCACCCAGGAGCGTTCTTCGGGTCCATACCCTTCCCAGTCCACCAATACTGGAACCCCCCGGCCCATTCGACGGACGTCCAGGAGCCGGCGCACTATCCAAGCCGGCTCCCCGTCAATGATCCGGGCAGGAGGCGGCGCCGGACCAGGAGCACAGAGGGGTGAGGTGTGGTGAGGCTTGAGTCTGGACACATGAAAAACCGGGTGGATCCGCAGTGAAGCTGGGAGTCGGAGCTTCACTGCAGCAGGACTGAGGATTTTGAGGATCTTGAAAGGTCCAAAGTACCGGTCCTTCAACTTGGGGGAGTCCACTTGGAGGGGGATGTCCTTCGTGGACAGCCACACCTCCTGCCCGGGCTGGTAAGCAGGGGCCGGGGATCGCCGGTGGTCTGCATGGGTCTTCGCCCTCGTCCGGGCCTTCAACAAGGCAGAACGGGTGGAGCGCCACACCCGACGGCACTTCCGCAGGTGGGCCTGGACCGAGGGCACACCGACCTCTCCCTCCACCACGGGGAACAACGGGGGCTGATACCCCAAACACACCTGAAATGGGGAGAGGCCGGTGGCAGAAGACACCTGGCTGTTATGCGCATACTCGATCCAGGCCAGATGGTTACTCCAGGCTGTTGGGTGCGCGGATGTGACGCAGCGGAGGGTCTGTTCCAGTTCCTGGTTGGCCCGCTCTGCCTGTCCGTTCGTCTGTGGATGGTACCCGGACGAGAGGCTCACGGTGGCCCCCAGTTCCCTGCAGAAGCTCCTCCAGACGTGTGAGGAGAACTGGGGACCACGATCTGAGACGATGTCGGTGGGTATCCCATACAGACGGACAACGTGGTGGCCCAGGAGGTCTGCTGTCTCCTGGGCTGTTGGGAGCTTCGGGAGGGCCACGAGTGGGCCGCCTTGGAGAATCGGTCCACTATCGTGAAGATGGTGTGTTGCCCTGGGACGGCGGGAGGCCCGTGACGAAATCCAGGCCGATGTGGGACCAGGGGCGATGAGGCACAGGAAGCGGTTGGAGTAGTCCTTGGGCCTTCCTGTGGTCAGCCTTGCCCCTGGCACAGGTGGTGCAGGCCTGGATATACTCCCGGACGTCGGCCTCCATAGATGCCCACCAGAAGCGCTGCTGGACAACTGCCATGGTCCTTCGCACCCCTGGATGACAGGAGAGCTTGGAAACCGTGACAGAAGTCCAAGACTGCAGCTCTGGCCTCTGGTGGACGTAATAAACGGTTCTTCGGACCTGTACCTGGGTCCGGGCTCCGTGCCAGGGCCTCCCTGACGATCTTCTCCACGTCCCAGGTGAGGGTGGCCACGATAGTGGACTCCGGCAGGATGGGCTCCGGTGGATCCGACAGTGCAGTTTTGACCTTCTCTTCGTGTACCCGGGACAAGGCATCCGACCTCTGGTTCTTGGTCCTGGGGCAAACGGCTGATTTGATTTGATTTGATCCGGCAGTCAAAACGCCCGAAGAACAGTGACCAGCGGGCTTGCCTGGGGTTCAGCTGCTTGGCGGTCCTGATATGCTCCATGTTCCGATGGTCAGTGAAAACCGTGAACGGCACAGACGCTCCCTCCAACAGGTGTCCTCCACTTCCTCAAGAGCCTCTTTCACCGCAAGGAGTTCTCGATTGCCGACGTCATAGTTCCGTTCAGCCGGGGTCAACCTGCGTGAAAAGTAGGCACACGGGTGAAGAACCTTATCGGTCTCTCCGCTCTGGGACAGCACGGCTCCTATCCCTGAGTCAGAGGCGTCCACTTCAACCACGAACTGGCGGCTAGGGTCGGGCTGCACCAAAACTGGCGCAGTAGAGAACCGTCGTTTCATCTCCTTGAACGCGGCTTCGCACCGATCCGACCAGGTGAAGGGGACTTTTGGAGAGGTCAGGGCTGTCAGGGGGCTAACTACCTGACTGTAGCCCTTAATGAACCTCCTATAGAAATTAGCGAAGCCGAGGAACTGTTGCAGCTTCCTACGGCTTGTTGGTTGGGGCCAATCTCTCACCACCGCAACCTTGGCCGGATCAGGGGCGACGGAGTTAGAGGAGGATGATAACCCCAGGAAGGACAAAGATGTGCGGTGAACTCGCACTTCTCGCCCTTCACAAACAGTCGGTTCTCTAATAACCACTGCAGGACCTGACGTACATGCTGGACATGGGTCTCAGGATCTGGAGAAAAGATGAGAATATCGTCCAGATATACGAAGACGAATCGGTGCCGGAAGTCCTGCAAGACGTCGTTAACCAAGGCTTGGAACATTGCAGGGGCGTTGGTGAGGCCGAACGGCATGACCAGGTACTCAAAGTGACTACACGGGGGGGTTATTAAATGCCGTCTTCCATTCGTCTCCCTTCCGGATCCAAACCAGGTGATACGCATTTCTAAGATCCAGCTTAGTAAAGATTTTGGCTCCATGCAGGGGGTGACCACCGAATCCAACAATGGCAACGGGTACGATTGCGAACCGTAATCTCATTCAGCCCCCTGTAATCAATGCATGGACGGAGTCCGCCATCTTTCTTGCCCACAAAAAAAGAAACCTGCCCCCATCGGGCAGCTAATGAGTCCAGGATGTAGGTCTCCATTGATTCGCGCTCAGGTCGTGAGAGGTTGTACAGCCTTGCTGGAACGGGAACTCAGCGCCTGGAACCAAATCAATGGCACCAATCGTACGGGACGGGCGGGGGAAGGCTGAGTGCCAGATCCTTGCTGAAGATGTCAGCAAGATCGTGGTACTCAACCGGCACTGCCGTCAGATTGGGAGGGACTTTGACCTCCTCCTTAGCCTGTAACCGGGAGGAACCGAGGATCCTAAACACGGATGTAGGTCTCAATTGATTCGCGCTCAGGTCGTGAGAGGTTGTACAGCCTGCTGGACGGGAACTCAGCGCCTGGAACCAAATCAATGGCACAATCGTACGGACGGTGCGGGGGAAGGGTGAGTGCCAGATCCTTGCTGAAGACGTCAGCAAGATCGTGGTATCACCGGCACTGCCGTCAGATTGGGAGGGACTTTGACCTCCTCCTTAGCCTGTAAACCGGGAGGAACCGAGGATCCTAAACACACCTGATGGCAGGTTTCGCTCCACTGAACCACCACCCCAGACGGCCATCAATCCGGGGATTGTGCTTCAACATCCATGGGATGCCAAAATCACGCGGGAGGTAGAAGGAGTTACAAAAAACTCAATCTCCTCCCGATGGTTTCCAGACACCACCAGAGTTACTGGTTGTGTCTTGTGTGTGGTAAAGGGAGAGGGTGCCATCTAGTGCTCGAACCTGCAATGGCGAAGGAAGCGCCACCAGAGGGGAGCCCTACCTCCCTTGCCCATCTGCTGTCTAGCAGATTCCCTTCTGACCCCGTGTCCACCAGTGCTGGGGCTTGAAGGGTTAAATCCCCGCTCAGGATTGTGACTGGGAGTCGTGTGGCAATCTGTGTGTGTCTCAATTGAATGTTTTGACCCCCCCTTAGCCCAGTCTCTAAGGGCGAGTGTTGTCGTTTTGGCCGTTTGGGGCAGTTTCCTGTATGTGCTCATTTGAGCTGCAGAGAAACACTCTCCCGCGGATCAGCCTCCTCATTTTGGCCCTGTGCAGTTTCCTAACACGTCCAGCAGGGGGAGCTGTTGACCCACAAGGAGCGCGTGGCTGTGGAGCGTGGGGAGGGCGGCCCCTTTTCGAAACCCGGAAGGGAGAGTGACGGCGCGTATCCGGTCACATGTCCTTCGCCTCGCTCCCGACGGCGTTCCTCCAACCGATTGTTAACCGTATAAGCAGATCGATAAGCCCATCTAAATCCCGCGGTTCTCCTTAGCTACCAGCTGCTCCTTCAGAACCAACGACAGTCCATTTATGAAGGCGGCGCGGAGCGCAACGTTATTCCAGCCGGACCTCGCAGCCGCGATGCGGAAGTTGACTGCATAAGCGGCTGCGCTCTCGCGTCCCTGTCTCATTGACAGCAGCACAGTTGAAGCGGTCTCTCCTCTGTTAGGGTGATCAAACACTGTTCTGAACTCCCCCACAAACCCAGTGTATGCTGATAACAACCGTGAGTTCTGTTCCCGAGCGCCGTAGCCCAGGCGCGTGCTTTACCCCGAAGCAGAGCAATCACATAAGCTATTTTACTAGCATCTGACGCGTACATGACGGGACGTTGTGCGAAGACGAGCGAACACTGCATAATAAAGTCCGCGCACGTCTCCACACAACCGCCGTACGGCTCAGGAGGGCTTATGTATGCTTCAGGGGATGGTGGGAGGGTTGTTGAACCACCATGGAACGTTCATATCCTGCACAGGGTCGACAGGAAGACGAGCTGCAGCAGCGCCCTGAGCGCTCGCCGCCATCTGCGCGGAGAGAGCCTCCACCCTGTGGTTCAGGAGGAAGTTTTGCTCGGTCATTTGATCCAACCGAGCCGTAAAGGCGGTGAGAATGTGCTGCAGCTCACCAATCACGCCTCCTGCAGACGCCTGCGCTCCTGCTCTCCCATTGGTTGTTCAACAGCTGGGTGACGCCCCTCGGAGTCCATGACGCTGGCCGAGATATCCTGTTGTGAAAGTGTAGTGACACGGACCCACAACAGGGGGCGCAATGAACGGTCAATAGATGAGCCAAAAAGGAACAATTTAATGTTGTGAAATGTGCACAACGAATATACAGACCATCTCAGAATATGATTACAGTCAACTTACAAAGGTGACGTGTGGGCAGGCTCGAGGATAGAAGACGTCTGTCCTGAGAAGGGCCGGAACCACACGATTTCTGCCACCACCGAACCTGGTGAATACTGGAGCCGCCAAGTCCCGAATTCCCAGGTGATCACCGTCTCCGAGTCGGATCTGGTACTGCTGGCGAGAACAAAGACAGTCAAGTGTGGGTGTGTGCACACCCAGTAACAACAACGGTGGGAATGCCACCTCCACCTCTCACTCAATATGTGATGAGTACCGCAGTGATTCCTCAGGGGAAAAGAGTGCCGTCCTGCACTCACTCAGCTTCCACAGATAGAGGAACTGGTACTCCTGCAAACACTCACAATATACAGATATATTGTAACACAAAACGGCTGAGGATATTACCTTCAATGAAGTACGATATCTCGGCGATGAGGTGGAGATGACGTCTGGGTTTTATGGATGGTGATGAAGAATGAGTGACAGCTGTCACTCCCGGCTGTGTCCGTGGCGGCAAGCGCCCTCTCGTGCCTGAAGCCCGCACTTCAGGCAGGCGCCCTCTGGTGGTGGGCCAGCAGTATCTCATCTTCTGGCGGCCCACACAACACAAGCTTTAACATGCTTTTTCTTCATCAGCAATTGCGTGGTGCGTGGTGAGTGTGTGCATCAGGCCATGGCCTTTGAGTGCATGACATATTGTTTTTCTTTGAAACAATTGTTCATCTGAACTCCACAAATGGTTCTTAGCTGTTGGACAACTCTTCTGATAGTTCTTCACTCCTATGTCAAAATCTGTGAGAAGCACCTGGTTGTGGCCAGTATATGGTGAATGATGTTCTTTCCACTTTCAGATTATGGCCCCAATAGTGTCACTGAAACATTCAGAAGTTTAGAAATCCTTCTCGAACCAGTGCCATCAGTATGTTTTGAAAGGTTGCAAAGATCTTGAGAAAGCTCTTTGCATTTTCCCATCATGAGATGTTTCTTGTGTAACACCCTTAATAGACACTTTTTTATAGGCCATTCGTTGGGACTGAACAGCTGATATTACTTTGGACTGACAAGGGGCAGATGTCTTTCTAATTACTGATAGATTTCAGCTGGTGCATTCCATGTCTTTTTGCACCTCCCTTTCTTCATGTGTTCAATACTTTTTCGGTGTCATTTCACATAATTACACATAGCTTATTTCCTATACTTATTTAATTTGATTTCTTTATATGTGTGTATTACTTGGGTTGTTACTGACATCTGGTGAAAATTTCCTGTCAATAGCACCTTTAAAATATATTAACTGAGAAAATGGGGACATATTAAGAGCTTCTGACAGAGTAAATCAATCATTTCTAAAAATATGTGGAAAGTGGTAATCAATGTATCTTGCTATTCTTTGGGGGTTGGCACCCATGACCTAACAACAATGTCCATGTATTGCATTGGCTGATGTGCTCCCTGGTTACCATGGAGGATGGTGTCACAGAAGTGGTAGAGGCTGTGACCTCGAGTTTGAAGGTTACCCATCCCATATTTTTCCAAGTGGTGACAGTGAGTTTAACCTTTGTGACCAGTACACCAGAGGCAGTCTGTCAAAGTTCTGCATTGCTGATCTGAGGTCTGTTTGTGAGAACTTTGATATTGAGGTGACTGGGTCAGGCAAATGTAAACAGCCTTACATTGCAGCTTTGCAGGACTTTCTAGCAGTGTGTGAATGCCATGCACTTTCTTGAAATATTTAGTCTTGGCACCAGAGAAGGACTTCTGTGTAAGTATGTACTGTAGTGATCTATCTGCATATACATGTATTGTATATGTACAAGAGTTGTCACTTTGACTCAAGGGCTGTTCTGAATTATCATCAGGAAAATACAAGGTTTTGCCTATCTGAAGAATAGTGAACCATTGTTACAGAACGTACCCTTGCAAAATTATTCACTTTCTCCAGTCCCCACTTCTCACTTGACCCAATGGACAAAACATAATGCCACCGACATCGCCTCAGAATAATTTCTGGAACAGCCCTCATAATCTTGAGTTCTGTGCAATATTGATGTACTCGCCAGAGAACATTGTGGATTTCTGTTAGTAATGATATAAACTAAATTGTTTTGGAGTAGAGATTCACTATAATTAGCTGATCACATGATTGGGAGATAAATTATTCCTTACTGTCAGAACCAGCTCAAGATTGGACATCATTAAATTTGGATTTTCTTCACGTCAAAAATCAATCAACTTCAGTATTTGAATACTGTTTTTAATAATAACATGTGAAATATATATATTGGTGTCAGTCCATGACCTTGATGACATTAGGGTACGTTAACATCAGTGTTGGCAGAGACTGCCAAATATGCTTATTTAGATATTGTCCAGACCCAAATTATGGTAAAATAAATTTGCGTGTACCAACTCTTAATGTCGAGGGCAACCAATTTTTTTTTTTGCTATATATACTGTATAGGTATCCTCCTTCATACACAGCCTGATACCACACTCTGAGAATGATCTCCATTTTTGTGGTCTTGTTGTCAATATGATCATTTTTTCCTGAAACTCACCAAATTGAAAATAGTGTAGAAGTGCCTGATAGAAGTGTCTAAAATGTATAATATGCCCATAAATACTCAGAAAATGTTGTGTATGTAATAAAAATACATACTTTGTTCTAACACCATGATATGTGTCTCTTTTCTCTTGTTTCAAGTATTTACAGAGAACTTGAATGCTAAAAAGTCACTAAAACCTAGTCAAATCCTGGTCTGTAATCAGCCATTTTGGTGGGGGTTTGGGGGGTATTTACATGTAAGGGCTTGTTACTATGGGAACCAAGATGAATTCAGAAGAAATCTTTTGTGGTTTGTGTAAAATTTATCCAAATACCCAACCCCCACTTTCCACCCCAAGATTGATTTACTCTGTCAGAAGCTCTTAAATACTTACTTTATCCACTGTGTGTGTGTGTGTCTCTCTCTCTCTCTCTCTCTCTCTCTCTCTAGAGAGAGAAGAGAGAGAGAGAGAGACACACACACTGCTTTAATTCTAATTTATGCTTCAGCTATTTAAAACTATTTAAAACTGTGTTGAAGAGTCCTGATCACCCCGAGCTTGTGTTCAAGGGGGGTAGTTTGAGCCAGAGAGCAGATATGGGTCAGTGTGAGTGGGTTTTCTGTAAACCCCTGTCTGGAGCTTGCCAGACAGGGATCAACACAGAGCCCTACAGGTGCCCACAACTGCAGAGGGAAGGGCTAAAGAACAACAACTTGTACGGAAAGCCCTCACAGTATGTGGGTACCCACAATGGTCCCTGGACAAAGTGCAGAAGTCCCAGAAAACAAAGAGACCACATAGACAGGAGACAGAGACAAGAAGAAGAGTGTCTCTCCCTTATTTAGCAGGAGTAGGGGAAAAACTACAGAGGATCTTCAGACAGCACAAAATCCCAGTTTACTTTAAACCGGTTAACACCTTGAGACAGAAATTAGTTCACCACAAGGACAGGATCCCTAGTTACAAACAGAGCAATGTAGTGTATTCTATCAGATGTCAGGAAAACTGTAATGAACACTACATAGGTGAGACTAAGCAACCTTTAAACAAAAGGCTATACCAGCACCGCAGAGAGGGTGCAAATGGACCTCAGTCTGCAGTTCATCTCCACCTGTAAGACACTAACCACACGTTTGAGGACAAGGAAGTTAAAAACTTAGCCAGAGATAAGAAATGGGTTGAGAGAGGTGTCAAGGAAGCATTCTTTGTGAAACAGTTGAAACCCAGCTTTAACCGGGGAGGGGTCTGAGACACACTTTGTCCTGTTTAAAACGGGGTACTCAGGTCAAAGCAGTTTCAGACTTTTGTTCATGGTAATGAGTCATTCACGTCATCAGGAGAGTCATCAAGGGAGCCATTAGGAGAGGCTTCGTCCCATCATTAGGAGGGACAGCTGCCCTGTCATTAGGAGGGTGCTAACTACAGCACAATAGGTGCTAATTAGAGCTATTGTTTAGTCACTAGCCTATAGCAGTCTGCCTCTCGGTAGGAGGGGTCTGGTTAGGTTAAAAAAACTCTAGTTTTGTTGGCTTCTGTATTTTCTTCTCTACAAGAGTCAAGACAGAAGTCAGACTACCAGAGCAAGAATTGTAGCTGAGGAAGCTTCTGTGATTTGAAGTGAAACGTCCTCGCGTCAAGCAACCCAGTCCAGTCGAAAATTCAAGCTTCTCTACTATGGAAACCACCTGGACAACTGAGAGCCTACACAGAAACAATTTAAGAGAGACAATTAAATAAAAGAAGTAAAAGGCAAGAAAAAATTGTAATGACATAAAATGCTAATCATAAGCATGGGAGAACAATTACATTTTGAGCCTAGACTGAAAGTGTCCACAGAATCACACTGCCTCACTGACACAGAGAGACTGTTCCACAGAGTAGGGGTCCAATAAGAGAAGACTCTTTGACCCGCTGATTTTTTCTTCACACTGGGAACACAAAGTAGTCCCTCAACCTGCGAACGCAGAGCCAGGACCGGTATGTGGGGTTTCACCAAATCGGCCAGGTAGCAAGGCGCCAATCTGTGAACAATTTGTAGGTTAGCAGTAAAACCTTAAAGTCTGCTCTCACAGATATAGGAAGCCGAGAAGAGATGCCAGAATGGGGTAATATGGGCAAACCTTCTGTTGTGAAAGTGTAGTGACACGGACCCACAACAGGGGGCGCAAATGAACGGTCAATAGATGAGCCAAAAGGTAACAATTTAATGTTGTGAAACGTGCACAACGAACATACAGACAATCTCAGAATATAATTACAGTCAAAATACAAAGGTGACATGTGGGCAGGCTCGAGGATAGAAGACGTCTGTCCGGAGAAGAGCCGGAACCACACGATTTCCGCCCCCACAGAACCTGGTGAATACTGGAGCCGCCAAGTCCCGAATTCCCAGGTGATCACCGTCCCCGACTGTCGGATCTGGTACTGCTGGCGAAGAACAAAGACAGTCAAGTGTGGGTGTGTGTACACCCAGTAACAACAGCGGTGGGAATGCCACCTCCACCTCTCACTCAATATGTGGCAGAGTACCGCAGTGATTCCTCAGGGGAAAAGAGTGCCGTCCTGCACTCACTCAGCTTCCACAGAAAAAGGAACCGGTACTCCTGCAAACACTCACAATATACAGATATATTGCAAAAGACACAAACGGCTGAGGATATTACCTCCAATGAAGTATGATATCTCGGCGATGAGGTGGAGATGACATCTGGTCTTTATGGAGTGCGATGATGAAGAATGTGTGACAGCTGTCAGGAATTAATGAGTGACAGCTGTCACTCCCGGCTGTGTCCGTGGCGACAGCGCCTTCTCGTGCCTGAAGCCCGCACTTCAGGCAGGGCGCCCTTTGGTGGTGGGCCAGCAGTACATCCTCTTCTGGCGGCCCACACAACAGGACCCCCCCCTCAACGGGCGCCTCCTGGCGCCCGACCAGGCCTTTCCGGGTGTCTGCGGTAGAAATCGGCCAGGAGGGCCAGGTCCAGGATGAAGCTCCTCTTCACCCAGGAGCGTTCTTCGGGTCCATACCCTTCCCAGTCCACCAAATACTGGAACCCCCGGCCCATTCGACGGACGTCCAGGAGCCGGCGCACTATCCAAGCCGGCTCCCCGTCAATGATCCGGGCAGGAGGCGGCGCCGGACCAGGAGCACAGAGGGGTGAGGTGTGGTGAGGCTTGAGTCTGGACACATGAAAAACCGGGTGGATCCGCAGTGAAGCTGGGAGTCGGAGCTTCACTGCAGCAGGACTGAGGATTTTGAGGATCTTGAAAGGTCCAAAGTACCGGTCCTTCAACTTGGGGGAGTCCACTTGGAGGGGGATGTCCTTCGTGGACAGCCACACCTCCTGCCCGGGCTGGTAAGCAGGGGCCGGGGATCGCCGGTGGTCTGCATGGGTCTTCGCCCTCGTCCGGGCCTTCAACAAGGCAGAACGGGTGGAGCGCCACACCCGACGGCACTTCCGCAGGTGGGCCTGGACCGAGGGCACACCGACCTCTCCCTCCACCACGGGGAACAACGGGGGCTGATACCCCAAACACACCTGAAATGGGGAGAGGCCGGTGGCAGAAGACACCTGGCTGTTATGCGCATACTCGATCCAGGCCAGATGGTTACTCCAGGCTGTTGGGTGCGCGGATGTGACGCAGCGGAGGGTCTGTTCCAGTTCCTGGTTGGCCCGCTCTGCCTGTCCGTTCGTCTGTGGATGGTACCCGGACGAGAGGCTCACGGTGGCCCCCAGTTCCCTGCAGAAGCTCCTCCAGACGTGTGAGGAGAACTGGGGACCACGATCTGAGACGATGTCGGTGGGTATCCCATACAGACGGACAACGTGGTGGACCAGGAGGTCTGCTGTCTCCTGGGCTGTTGGGAGCTTCGGGAGGGCCACGAAGTGGGCCGCCTTGGAGAATCGGTCCACTATCGTGAAGATGGTGGTGTTGCCCTGGGACGGCGGGAGGCCCGTGACGAAATCCAGGCCGATGTGGGACCAGGGGCGATGAGGCACAGGAAGCGGTTGGAGTAGTCCTTGGGCCTTCCTGTGGTCAGCCTTGCCCCTGGCACAGGTGGTGCAGGCCTGGATATACTCCCGGACGTCGGCCTCCATAGATGCCCACCAGAAGCGCTGCTGGACAACTGCCATGGTCCTTCGCACCCCTGGATGACAGGAGAGCTTGGAACCGTGACAGAAGTCCAAGACTGCAGCTCTGGCCTCTGGTGGGACGTATAAACGGTTCTTCGGACCTGTACCTGGGTCCGGGCTCCGTGCCAGGGCCTCCCTGACGATCTTCTCCACGTCCCAGGTGAGGGTGGCCACGATAGTGGACTCCGGCAGGATGGGCTCCGGTGGATCCGACAGTGCAGTTTTGACCTTCTCTTCGTGTACCCGGGACAAGGCATCCGACCTCTGGTTCTTGGTCCTGGGGCAATAGGTGATCCGGCAGTCAAAACGCCCGAAGAACAGTGACCAGCGGGCTTGCCTGGGGTTCAGCTGCTTGGCGGTCCTGATATACTCCAGGTTCCGATGGTCAGTGAAAACCGTGAACGGCACAGACGCTCCCTCCAACAGGTGTCTCCACTCCTCAAGAGCCTCTTTCACCGCAAGGAGTTCTCGATTGCCGACGTCATAGTTCCGTTCAGCCGGGGTCAACCTGCGTGAAAAGTAGGCACACGGGTGAAGAACCTTATCGGTCTCTCCGCTCTGGGACAGCACGGCTCCTATCCCTGAGTCAGAGGCGTCCACTTCAACCACGAACTGGCGGCTAGGGTCGGGCTGCACCAAAACTGGCGCAGTAGAGAACCGTCGTTTCATCTCCTTGAACGCGGCTTCGCACCGATCCGACCAGGTGAAGGGGACTTTTGGAGAGGTCAGGGCTGTCAGGGGGCTAACTACCTGACTGTAGCCCTTAATGAACCTCCTATAGAAATTAGCGAAGCCGAGGAACTGTTGCAGCTTCCTACGGCTTGTTGGTTGGGGCCAATCTCTCACCACTGCAACCTTGGCCGGATCAGGGGCGACGGAGTTAGAGGAGATGATAACCCCAGGAAGGACAAAGATGTGCGGTGAAACTCGCACTTCTCGCCCTTCACAAACAGTCGGTTCTCTAATAACCACTGCAGGACCTGACGTACATGCTGGACATGGGTCTCAGGATCCGGAGAAAAGATGAGAATATCGTCCAGATATACGAAGACGAATCGGTGCAGGAAGTCCTGCAAGACGTCGTTAACCAAGGCTTGGAACATTGCAGGGGCGTTGGTGAGGCCGAACGGCATGACCAGGTACTCAAAGTGACCTAACGGGGTATTAAATGCCGTCTTCCATTCGTCTCCCTTCCGGATCCAAACCAGGTGATACGCATTTCTAAGATCCAGCTTAGTAAAGATTTTGGCTCCATGCAGGGGGGTGAACACCGAATCCAACAATGGCAACGGGTATCGATTGCGAACCGTAATCTCATTCAGCCCCCTGTAATCAATGCATGGACGGAGTCCGCCATCTTTCTTGCCCACAAAAAAGAAACCTGCCCCCATCGGGCAGCTAATGAGTCCCGGATGTAGGTCTCCATTGATTCGCGCTCAGGTCGTGAGAGGTTGTACAGCCTGCTGGACGGGAACTCAGCGCCTGGAACCAAATCAATGGCACAATCGTACGGACGGTGCGGGGGAAGGCTGAGTGCCAGATCCTTGCTGAAGATGTCAGCAAGATCGTGGTACTCAACCGGCACTGCCGTCAGATTGGGAGGGACTTTGACCTCCTCCTTAGCCTGTAAACCGGGAGGAACCGAGGATCCTAAACACACCCGATGGCAGGTTTCACTCCACTGAACCACCACCCCAGACGGCCAATCAATCCGGGGATTGTGCTTCAACATCCATGAGAAGCCCAGAATCACGCGGGAGGTAGAAGGAGTTACAAAAAACTCAATCTCCTCCCGATGGTTTCCAGACACCACCAGAGTTACTGGTTGTGTCTTGTGTGTGAGTAAAGGGAGGAGGGTGCCATCTAGTGCCCGAACCTGCAATGGCGAAGGAAGCGCCACCAGAGGGAGCCCTACCTCCCTTGCCCATCTGCTGTCTAGCAGATTCCCTTCTGACCCCGTGTCCACCAGTGCTGGGGCTTGAAGGGTTAAATCCCCGCTCAGGATTGTGACTGGGAGTCGTGTGGCAATCTGTGTGTGTCTCAATTGAATGTTTTGACCCCCCCTTAGCCCAGTCTCTAAGGGCGAGTGTTGTCGTTTTGGCCGTTTGGGGCAGTTTTTCTGTATGTGCTCCTTTGAGCTGCAGAGAA
Source organism: Thalassophryne amazonica (assembly GCF_902500255.1). Taxonomy (NCBI): domain Eukaryota; kingdom Metazoa; phylum Chordata; class Actinopteri; order Batrachoidiformes; family Batrachoididae; genus Thalassophryne; species Thalassophryne amazonica. Next base: position 108,662,976 of record NC_047112.1, on the reverse strand, counting down.
AACACTCCCCGCGGATCAGCCTCCTCATTTTGGCCCTGTGCGTTTCCTTAACAACGTCAGCAGGGGGAGCTGTTACCCCATGGAGCGCTGTGGCTGTGGAGCGTGGGGAGGGCGGCGCCTTTTCGAACCCGGAAGGGAGAGGGGCGGCGCGTATCCGGTCACGTCCTTCGCCTCGCTCCCGACGGCGTTCCTCCAACCGATTGTCTAACCGTATAACGAGATCGATAAGCCCATCTAAATCCCGCGGTTCCTCCTTAGCTACCAGCTGCTCCTTCAGAACCAACGACAGTCCGTTTATGAAGAGAGCCTCCACCCTGCGGTTCAGGAGGATGTTTTGCTCAGTCATCTGATCTAACCGAGCCGTAAAGGCGGTGAGAATGTGCTGTAGCTCACCAATCACGCCTCCTGCAGACGCCTGCACTCCCTGCTCTCCCATTGGTCGTTCAATTGTATTCGTGATGTAAAGCAGTGGCTGTCCCGAAACTTCCTTTACCTGAATGATGGTAAAACTGAGATCATGGTGTTTGAGCGCACTGGCATACCAAATGTGGTAACACCAAATTTTGGTGCTTTGGCTAACTATGTAAAACCAGCTGTCAAGAATTTGGGAGTGATATTTGACAGCTGTTTGAGGTTCGATCAACAGATAAATTCTGTTGTCAAAGCTAGTTTTTTCCAACTTCGCCTCTTGGCTAAAATAAAGCACTTTCTCAGTAGACGTGATCTTGAGACGGCCATTCATGCTTTCACCAGCTCCAGACTTGATTATTGTAATGCACTTTATGCGGGCATTAATCAGTCGTCTCTTGTGCGTCTCCAGTTGGTGCAGAATGCTGCTGCTCGTCTTTTGACAAACACTTCTAGACGTGAGCATATTGCGCCCATCCTATACTCACTCCACTGGCTTCCAGTTCGTTTTAGAATTGATTTTAAAATTTTAATGTTTGTTTTTAAAGCTATTTATGGCCTTGCACCTCCCTACTTGTCTGAAATTTTAACTTTGCGCACCTACAGTAGGACGTTAAGGGCGTCTGGCCAGCTTTACTTAGATGTTCCAAGGTCAAGATATAAACGCTGGGGTGATCATGCTTTCGCGGTAGCTGGCCCCAGACTGTGGAATGAGCTACCTCTTGAGTTACGTACTATTCCTGACCTAGCACTTTTTAAATCTAAGTTAAAGACTTATTTATTTAAACTGGCTTTTAACACTTATTGGGGAGGTGACATGTTCTGTTATTTTTATGTTCTTTTTTTTATGTGTTGTTTTAAAATTTTATTTTATATGTGTTTTATTTTGTAAATTTGTGTTTTTAATGTTAAGCACTTTGGACACCAGTCGGTGCTGTAAAGCGCTTTATAAATAAATGTTGATTGATTGATTGATTATCAGAGTTTAAAAGTAGGAAGTTACTAGACATCCACCTTCTCACTAATGCAAGACAATCTATAGATTTTAAGTGAATGAGATTACCAGCAGTTATCAGCATGTACAACTGAGTATCATCAGCATAGCAATGAAAGGCAAAATGCAGCAGTATATTCCCAAGGGGTGCTACATAAAGGGAGAAAAGCAGGGGGCCTAAGACTGAACCTCCCATTATATATAACATTTGAACGTCCCACCACCAGCTTCCCACTGAGCACCAAACCTAAAATACGTCACTACGTGTAGACCGTATCGGCTTGCACGCTTGGCAGCCGTTGTTTACACTTTTTTAGTGGCAGAAACTTTGATTAAACACAGCTCTCAGGGACTTGTTTGTCTATATGCCTGACCAGTATGTGGCAGCATATTGCACAAACACAAGGGCGAAAGGTTTTAGCCTTTTCAAGTCCAGGCAGATTGATCGAAAGCCGCGGTGTTGTGTGATGCATGAAATGTCAGGCTGCCGCTCCCTCCGCTCGTACACCCGCATTTGCTCCCGACAGCAGACACTTTACCGTCTCCATGTTCTCGCACCGCTCACAGGAACACATAAAATGTCAATCCCAAATAATATGTTCACAATAATCTTGAAATGGTCAAGGAACTTACATAGTAAACACGGCGGCGGCATGTAAATTTAAGGTGGCAGTAATTAAACCATTACTTAAAAAGCCATCACTTGACCCAGCTATCTTAGCTAATTATAGGCCAATTTCCAACCTTCCTTTTCTCTCAAAGATTCTTGAGAGGGTAGTTGTAAAACAGTTAACTGATCACCTGCAGAGGAATGGTCTATTTGAAGAGTTTCAGTCAGGTTTTAGAATTCATCATAGTACAGAAACAGCATTAGTGAAGGTTACAAATGATCTTCTTATGGCTTCGGACAGTGGACTTATCTCTGTGCTTGTTCTGTTGGACCTCAGTGCTGCTTTTGATACTGTTGACCATAAAATTTTATTACAGAGATTAGAGCATGTCATAGGTATTAAAGGCACTGCGCTGCGGTGGTTTGAATCATATTTGTCTAATAGATTACAGTTTGTTTATGTAAATGGGGAATCTTCTTCACAGACTAAAGTTAATTATGGAGTTCCACAAGGTTCTGTGCTAGGACCAATTTTATTCACTTTATACATGCTTCCCTTAGGCAGTATTATTAGACGGTATTGCTTAAATTTTCATTGTTACGCAGATGATACCCAGCTTTATCTATCCATGAAGCCAGAGGATACACACCAATTAGCTAAACTGCAGGATTGTCTTACAAACATAAAGACATGGATGACCTCTAATTTCCTGCTTTTAAACTCAGATAAAACTGAAGTTATTGTACTTGGCCCCACAAATCTTAGAAGCATGGTGTCTAACCAGATCGTTACTCTGGATGGCATTTCCCTGATCTCTAGTAATACTGTGAGAAATCTTGGAGTCATTTTTGATCAGGATATGTCATTCAAAGCGCATATTAAACAAGTATGTAGGACTGCCTTTTTGCATTTACGCAATATCTCTAAAGTCGGAGGGGTCTTGTCTCGGAGTGATGCTGAGGAACTGATTCATGCATTTGTTTCCTCTAGGCTGGACTATTGTAATTCATTATTATCAGGTTGTCCTAAAAGTTCCCTAAAAAGCCTTCAGTTGGTTCAGAATGCTGCAGCTAGAGTACTGACGGGGACTAGAAGGAGAGAGCATATCTCACCCGTGTTGGCCTCTCTTCATTGGCTTCCTGTTAATTCTAGAATAGAATTTAAAATTCTTCTTCTTACTTATAAGGTTTTGAATAATCAGGTCCCATCTTATCTTAGGGACCTCGTAGTACCATATTACCCCATTAGAGCGCTTCGCTCTCAGACTGCGGGCTTACTTGTAGTTCCTAGGGTTTGTAAGAGTAGAATGGGAGGCAGAGCCTTCAGCTTTCAGGCTCCTCTCCTGTGGAACCAGCTCCCAATTCAGATCAGGGAGACAGATACCCTCACTACTTTTAAGATTAGGCTTAAAACTTTCCTTTTCGCTAAGGCTTATAGTTAGGGCTGGATCGGGTGACCCTGGACCATCCCTTGGTTATGCTGCTTTAGACGTAGATTGTGGGGGGGTTCCCATGATGCACTGTTTCTTTCTCTTTTGCTCCGTATGCATCACTCTGCATTTAATCATTAGTGATCGATCTCTGCCCCCCTTCACGGCATGTCTTTTTCCTGGTTTTTTCCCTCAGCCCCAACCAGTCTCAGCAGAAGACTGCCCCTCCCTGAGCCTGGTTCTGCTGGAGGTTTCTTCCTGTTAAAAGGGAGTTTTTTCCTTCCCACTGTTGCCAAGTGCTTGCTCATAGGGGGTCGTTTTGACCGTTGGGGTTTTTCATAATTATTGTATGGCCTTGCCTTACAATATGGAGCGCCTTGGGGCAACTGTTTGTTGTGATTTGGGGCTATAGAAGAAAAAAGTTGATTGATTGAAGTTGATTAAATACGGTGGCGGCATGTTCAGTGTTGTTTTCGGCGATCTTTTTCGAAACTTTCGCCGTTTATTTCCTATTCTTTCGTGAAAATAACGTAACTAAACACGGATGAATGCAATGCCAGGCACTCAAAAACGGCAAAAACCCGAAGGTAATGATAGTGGAAGTAATAGCTACACCGTCACGGCTCCGGAACAATAACAAAGGCAGTAAACAGACGCTCAAATCGAAAACGCTATACAGTGGTCCCTCGCTATAACATGGTTCACCCTTCATGGCCTCGCAGTTTCGCAGATTTTTTTAGTGCAATTTTGCATGCTTTTTTTTTAACAGCGCATTGTGTTCTGCGTCCTTATCAAGCCGGCCGGTCGCGGCACCGGTCGGCATCACAGCGATAGCTCTCACTGCCTCCGATGCCTCCGGGCCACTCACACCGCCCTCCTGTCTGTTCTGTGGAGCTGCGCCAAATCTGGCGTATAAAGTGTGTAGTGAGGGGTTTATCTATAATAATTGCAAAAAATAGCGCTGACTACTTCGCGGATTTCACTTATCGCGGGTTATTTTTAGAACGTAACTCCCGCAATAAACGAGGGACCACTGTAATTAGAGTGTTATAAACAGCAGCACCAAAAATCAAAGCCTACCTTACCATTCCATATTCTGCAGCCTTTCAAAATCCATCGGAATTGGCACATCTCTTGCCTCTGCTTCGGCGCCGCCATAAACACCGTTGGCATTATTTTCGCTGCCAGAATGCTCCTGGTTTGAATGTTCGTCCGAAAGATACGGCTCCAATCTGTAGGGTCTAATCACTGCTGCGACATCCTCAGGATCCGAGTCAGAAATAATCCACACTTGAAGAGGAGTCAGAAAAGTTCTTGATCTCGTCACTGTCCATGCTGAGGTCTATCTGTTCCTGCTGTTAATCTAACAGACAAAGACGGGACTCTACACGCTGTGATGTCACGGCATCACGTGACCGCTGATGGAACGCTACCAGCGCGCTTTCCAAGAAACACACTTTTGAGAAACTGTACACACTTTATTTCTCAGTGATAATAATTAAAACCACTTTCAACTTACTATACTGTATGTATATTTTGATATTTATATCAGTTTTACCTAATTTTTTAGGTGTCATATCCACTTTAAAGGTAGTGTTATTTGAAACACAATGAGAATGCCTGGACAGGTATGACATCAACCACGCAAGGGCACTTCCAGTAAACTCAATATGACGCTCCAGCCTATCAAGTAAACTATCAAGTAAAATATGATGATCCACGATATCAAACGCAGCACTAAGATCGCTGTCTCTGTGGAGTCACAGCAAAGTGATGGTTCAAGGCACAACATCAGATTCTGGTCCAGGTCACAGCAAAGTGATGGTTCGAGGAACATCGTCAGGTACAGGTCACAGCACTGTGATCTTACCAGCCCCCCATGACAGGCCAAGTGTCAAGATTGGGATTTTGTTATGTCTGTGGGACATTATTGTCGTTTATTTCTTGTTCTTGGGATTTGTGTTACTGCTTTTTCTTGTGTGCAACTTGGGTGCTTGGTGTTGGGCGGTTCCCTCTGTCTTTCCACACCCATGCTCTGGATCTTTCCCTTACACCTGTTTCTCATCTTATGCTTATTATTATCTCTTGTATTTAATGGCCCAGTCACATGGCACAAGACGATTCCTGAACAAAGGGAAAAAGTAATAAAGTCAATTCGTTGAGAAAAGGTGGACGAAAGAGCTTTTATCACCGAACAGTCTGCGAAGCAAGAGCGCAAAAGGGACAAAAGAAGAACTTAACAAAAACCGAAGCTCACGATCTCGACGCTTTAATGAAACGTGCCTGGAGCCACAGCTGGAACAGTGTGAGTCTGCATCTCTGAGTTCCAGGACTCAATGCTGGAATGGAGCTCATAGCACCTGAGTCCTGGAGAAACTGCAAACAGAAGCTGTGGAGATCTGTGTGCACGTCGGTGGACCACCTGCTTTGGTTCCTCGTCCAGAACAAAAGAGGGATCATCTCCATCATCAGAATCCACACTGTCTGCCAACATGCTGTGCACTCCGTCTTGCTCCAATTTAAAAAAAAAAGGGGGCCGTGGTCACTGCTGTATCACAGCATTATGTTCTAAGCCATATATATTGATTTATAACAGAAAACTGTCAAAAGGGAGAATAAATATAAATATAAGTGTAAAGATGATTGAATATATCAGAGCAGTAAATTAATCAGTGCGTGTGAATGCGCGCACTGACTCACATGTGCAGTTATTTCCTACACTCATATTATATTTAATACAAAATAATAAGCGCACGCAGGAGCTGCTGCTGCTGCTAATGCTGTTAATGCTGCATTCAAGTACCGTCGGAAATTGCACAACTTTTTTGTTGTTTCAAATTCAACAGTTGCTTGTGGCAAAATAATTAATTATATCCACACATAAGATTAATTCTGGCCTATGTAAGGTGCCCGAGCCCATTGAAGCTGACCCCCCACACAGATTATAAAAAATCCAAGCAAGCAGGCTGTTTGTCCTGTAATTTCCAACAGTACATGAAGCAGCAGCCTCAGCGCTCACAAACCAGCTTCTGCACTGTGTGAAAACATTCAGCTGCTCCAACGAAGTCAAATTAAACAATAACGTTACAAAAACTAAACAAACGACTAAAAAACGTCAAGAACGACAGCAAAACGAGACACAGACGAATTGAGGTTTTCGCTGCCCTTCATTCAAATTTTTCAACAGTTTAAAAATCCTGACGAAGCGCCAGCTGCAGGAACGAAGCTGAGCAAAGGTTAAACAATGCCAACGAAAGTCAACGAAAGTCCAGATTTCTTGTTTCGTCAGGGCTTCGTCACCCTTCATTAAGTGTCGTGTGACAGGGCCTTAAGCTTCTCCCTTCTCACTCCTTTCCACCAGATTGTTGTGCCTTGTTGCCTTTGCTTCCAGTCCTGTTCTGAGTTTTCCTGTCTTATAACCCAGTGTGAGTTACACTTTCAGCTGATGTCCACCTTGTTACCATCTGACTGGATGAAGATTGATTTCATGATATCTCACTTGACTGGACATGCAGCAGCCTGGGTTATGGCTGAATGGAGCCGGCGGTCGGAGTCATGTCCCTTAGTCTTTTTCATCGCCACCCAACAAGTATTCTAAAATTCCCTTCTGTGCCGTGAAGCAGCACAATCGCTGATGAAGCGCCTTGGGGCAACTGTTTGTTGTGATTTGGCGCTATATAAATAAAATTGATTTGATTTGATTGATGAAACTTTGGCAGGGGTCTCGGAACATGTCTGATTACGCCATTGACTTCTGCATCCTGGCAGCCAAAGGTGAGTGGAACATAGCAGCTCAGAATGACGTATTCTTTCCAGGACTCACTGACCACATCAACGATCCGCTGATCGCGGTCGATCTCCCCAAAGATCTGGGCCCTCAGCTCACTGGCTATAAAGGTGGACTGAAGACTGGTAGACAGACCCCGGAGGGAGGCCTATTCTTATGGCCACAGAATGTCCAGTCACAACCGTCCTCCCCCAGTTCTACCCCCCCCCCCCCCCCCCCCGGACAACACTGAACAACCCAACTGTGGACATTTAGGTCACACGATCTTGCCAGTTCAAGGGTGCTTCCACTCTGGATACATCTGCTGTGCAGGTGAGTTCTATTTTGAATTCTGAATTCTATTTTCTCAGATTCTGCCAAGAACATGATAAAAGCTAAATTAATTTCAGAACAATTCTCTGTGTTGGTACCAGTATTCTGGTATTCTGGTTCAGAAGCTAATCTCTTACACTCATCTCTTGTTAGGACCCTGCGCCTTAAGTTATATCACCTCTTACACCTTCTGGAGGTGAAAAACTGTGGATGGCAGCCCTCTGGGTCGAATTACCCATCTAACCCAATCTGTTCCGTGAACAGTATCTACTAATCATTCCAAAACAATTAGCTTTCATGACAATATGACATTATGACTCACCCAGCTACGTTTGGGCACCCCTGACTTAGGAAACACAACCCAAACTTTTATTGGACAGTTGGGCAAATAAATTCAAGGGGTCCAAATTGGGCTAACACCTGCTTTGGAAGACATCAGGGTCCCCTGACCTTTTTGCTTAAGGATTCCCCTATCAGTCATTCAGAGCGGCCGTTGTTTTGAGGGTGTTTATTGGGAAAATTATCATTTCTCTACATTGATTACAAACCCTGCAGCGGGTCTGTAATCAACTGTTTCTGCAGTTTGGCTGTCGCCTCCGTGCTACTCCTCCCCGACCCCACCCAACAGTCCGTGGTTGAGGTGGATGCGTCTGACACTGGCACAGGGGCAGTCCTGTCCCAAATTCGTCCCTTTGATGGTAAGCCGCACCCCTGTGCCTTTTTAGCCATGAAATTAACTTCTGCAGAGCATAACTATGACATCTGCAACCACGAACTGTTGCCGGTCAAAGTGGCCTCAGAGGAGTGATGCCACTGATAGGAGGGGGAAAAATATGCCATTCCTGGTTTTGACTGATCATAAGAATCTGGAATATCTCCATACTGCGAAGAGACTCAGTGCCAGACAGGCGAGATGGGTGGTTTTCTTTAGTTGGTTTAACTTCACGTCTTACTGTCCTGGATTTAAAAATGGCAAGCCTGATGCACTGTGGTGACAGTTTGATCCTGACTATATTTCCTCAGACTCCAAAACCATTCTGCCTGCTTCATGTTTTATGTCAGCGCTCATGTGGGACATCGAAACTAAAGTCAAATCAGCCTCCGAGGGTCTACCCATACTCCCATGGGGAAGCCCCTGGTTCCTGACTCTTTAAGAGGGAAGGTCCTTACAAGGGCTCACGATAGTCAATTTTCCAGCCATCCAGGAATTAAGAAAACAGCTTTTGTCATACAGCAGTGGTTTTGGTGGCCTCAGATACATGCAGACATTTCTGAGTATGTTAAAGCATGTCAGGTTTGTGTGATCCACACATCCTCATCCAGAGGCCCCAGGTACCTAAATGGCCTTGGACCCACTTATCTGTGGATTTTGTGACTGGCCTTCCCACTTCCAAGGGCAACACAGTAGTGCTAACAGTTGTTGATGGACTGTAAAAATGGTCCATTTCATTCCTCTACCTAAGCTTCCCTCGGCCAAGGAAAGGCCGAGGCCAAGTTACCTAATGTTTTCAAGGTACATGGACTCCCTCAGGACATTGTTTCAGATCGGGGGCCACAGTTCATCTCCAACTTCTGGAAAGCTTCTGCAAGCTGCTCGGGGTAGCAGCCAGTCTTACCTCTGGCTACCATCCACAATCAAATGGACAGGCAGAACTACTGAACCAGGAGCTGGAAAAGGCCCCTATCCTGCTGATTACAAAAGTATTTGTGAACCTGCTAACTGGCCTTGCTATTCGAAGGTAATCATTGTAATCAACAAATTAATTGATTTCAGCGTATCAGAAAAAGGTCTTAAACCTGCTCGTAAACCATTGCAATCGATACCAACAAGTGCAACTTGCCTCTTCAGCTATGCATGTTGAGAGGATGGAGACCATAGAGGATTTTGTAAGAGAGGAGCAATGTCTCTGTGATACACAAGTCTTTGATGCCCTGGTAGGTTTTACAAGTCTGAAAATAATGGATAGTTTAGCATAATACAATATAGTGCACACAGTGTGTGTGTGTGTGTGTGCACTGTATTGTGCACACACTGTTAGACCCTCTGGGGAGTGTCAGTCACCTTTATCATGGACTTATTCCAACAGGTGCTGCAAATTGTAAGAATTGGAGGGAAGAACCCCAAAGACTGTGTCTACAAAGTTCTTGACACATATGTTTCTTCATATTGTATGAAGTGTGTGTGTGTGTGTGTGTGTGTGTGTGTGTGTGTGTGTGTGTGTGTGTGTGTGTGTGTGTGTGTGTGTGTGTGTGTGTGTGTGTGTGTGTGTGTGTGTGTGTGTGCAAGGGCGTAGGTTTGGTCTCAGCTTTGGTAGGGACAATACCACACACCCCACCCGGCCCCCCTGCTCACCACCATCACCCCCTAACCCACTCATACCATTAGACGCACAAGTACAGCATAATACATAACATATGACGACATAATGCTGAATAATTTAACACTTTATTTACAATATTAAGTGTGTAGGCAAACAAACAAATAGCTTAAATAACAAAATTGCACCCAAAATCACGAATCTATTCTATAGGCCTACACCTGAGAGAACAAGACAACAAAAAAAAAATACTTGTGGAGCTAACAAAAAAAAAAAAGAAAAAAAGTTTTTGCAAACAAGATGTATAATCTATTCTCTTCATCAATAATGCAGTTGTAGGTATCTGGCAACCTAATTTGCCAAAAAAAAGGGATTTCCAATGATATATATGGTGTATTACGGTAAACGTAAGCCTGTGATGTCATAACACAGAGGAAAAACACGGAAGTTTCACACTAGTGCGCCCCTGATTCTCATTACCGTAAGTTCTCATGTAAGCCCTCACTCTGAAAAATTTCAACACTGACAGCAAGCCAAGAACCCGTGCTTTCCAACAGTGTGCTATATGTTGCATATATTACAGTAAAGTGCGTTCGGTGACTTTTGAAACGAGGGAAAAGTATGAAAAAGAGCGCAAAAGTGACAGAAAAGTACATAGACAGACAGCAAACATAAATGTAGTATTTTTTGAGGAAAAGGCAGGATGTTAGTGTCATTTGTGAAGGTGTGTGTGCGTGTTTGTGTGGGTGTGCAGTTTATTTTAAGTGTGGCGCACAGCACTGTTCGCAACCCCTCCCCCCCGCCCTTCTTGTTTTTCTGCACCGGAGCAGTGTTGCCAGATATGAAATATGAAACTATCGTACCAAAACCTCAAAATTATCGTATTTTGGGAGAAAATATCGTACACAAACAAAACGCATACAACGTAGCTATTTTAACGTTTTTTTTTTTAATTTACAAAGAATTTTATGTCACATTTTTAAACAGTAATTATATTAATGGGGAAACTATGGCACAAAAAGAACGCAAATGCACTACCAGACTGTGAAGTAACACAAACATGTGTTAATTACCAGACTAGAAAGAGTCGAATTCAACCTCGAGGTCGCTGTTGTCACCCGATGCCACTTGTGCAGATTTTGTTGAACACAGAAAAAATGTTGACACCTCCATAAGGAACTTGAACTTTTTTTTATTTTTCTTGTATATCTCTTTGCTCTTGTGTTTTGTTCGTTTGTTATTGCATTTGTTGAAATACAGTTTCGAAAAAAAAAAAAAAGATGTTGGTTGGGGAATCTTCCTGTCCTGTCCTGCAGAGATTGGATGGGAACTCATTACTTACTACTTTGTATGGGGAGGGGGCGGGCTTTCAAATGACTGTCCCGGCAGCCCAAAGCCTGCAGCAGCCCTGTGTGTGGTGTGTCTTTGATGCCGCCTGAGTGCAACGCCTGCAAAATGATTCTTGGGTGTCAGAGAGAGATGCGTGTTTGGGCAACCAACTGAAATTATCGTACATATTGGGTTTTTTCCCATTATAGATCGTACATCGTACAGATGGCAAAACTATCGTACAAATACGATAATTATCGTACATCTGGCAACACTGCACCGGAGCCACCCATCCTCTGCGCTCTGGGACCTCCCACTTTACAAATGAAGCACTGCCTGCCACGAGATGCGCTTTGTTTACATCCATGTGAGAAGAACGTGAGCCAATGAAATTGCAACATGGGTAACCCTGTCATTCTAGCACGTCGAAAACACAAAACGTGACGACTAAAATTATAGTATCGAGTTCGCAAAAAAATAGTGAATGATTTTGTTATATAAACAAAAATGCTAAATATTGGTAGGGACTATTTTGCCATCCCAAAATATTGGTTGTGACTTGTCCCTATGGTCCATATGCAAACCTACGCCCCTGTGTGTGTGTGTATGTTCTATTTGAACTTTTTTTCTTGGTGTGGACCAGCCTACATGTTTTCATTTCCCCTTATTTTGTTGTTTAACCACCCCTTGGCACATTTCTTGCATTTCTTTTTTTTTTTTTTTTTATTTTATGAAAATTTCAATCTTGGATCTAATCATATGACTATAATACACTTTGTAGAAGGAAAAAGTTTCATCTTTTACCCTTCAGCACATTTTTTACACCACTGACTCCCATAATAACATCAATTTCTGATCCTTCTCTTGGCATCAAACAATGTCTGAGCATGTCATAATAGGTGAAAAGCAAATGAAATTACAAGTTCACAACACAATGTTGTCTTACACACCAGCTGTTCTGAAAAGAGTGGAAAAACCTAGGGCACACTGATCAACGTAGTATAAAGGCTTTATGATCTGTGTGCTGTTCCTACATATATCATTGCCGTTGATTTATAAATGTCATTTATTTTTCTTTAGGCTTGCACTGATGGCATGTTTCAATATAAAAGGAAGGGGAAAAGAGCAAGAATCCTTTGGAGAGGACAAAGATTTATGAAGCAATACAAGGTAAGTCTATATTTCATGTTGATTAAGGGAAGGAACTTACCCCCTGCCAATCTGTAAATAATAACTTGATAAGACAAAACATTTCCTCTCCTGTTGACATTAAAAATACAGTGCCAGCTGTCTGCCATGGCTTTACCATTTGCTGTGATGGTTTTGCATTAATCCAGTATTGGTAGTGGATGCGTAGGCAACCTATTTCTGCTTCCAAATATGGGGAATTTGTGTATTGCTGCAGATTGCCTTCATATTTGTAATTACTTGTCTTTTTCTACTTGTGCAAATGGAGATAGCCACAGAGGGTTTCATAAGGATGTGTGCTTCAGAACATCTTAAGCATGCACCACAAAGATGTGGAGGTGGAGGACACACAGCTATCTCTCAGGACTAAGAATCTTTTCACTATTTTTGGTATTCAGTGTATACACATACAACCCTGCTGTGGTCTGATGAGTCCACATTTCATATTGTTTTTGGAAATCATGGACGCCGTGTCGTCCAGACAAAAGAGGAAAACGACCATCCAGATTGTTACCAGCGCAAAGTTCAAAAGCCAGCATCTGTGATGGTATGTGGGTGTGTTAGTGCCCATGGCATGGGCAACTTACACATCTGTGATGGCACCATCAATGCTGAAAGGTACATCCAGGTTTTGGAGCAACACATGCTGCCATCCAAGCAACGTCTTTTTCAGGGACGTCCCTGCTTATTTCAGCAAGACAATGCCAAGCCACATTCTGCACGTGTTACAACAGCGTGGCTTCGTAGTAAAAGAGTGCAGGTACTAGACTGGCCTGCCTGCAGTCCAGACCTGTCACCCATTGAAAATGTGTGGCGCATTATGAAGCTCAAAATACGACAGTGGAGACCCCGGACTGTTGAACAACTGAAGTACATCAAGCAAGAATGGGAAAGAATTCCACCTACAAAGCTTCAACAATTAGTGTCCTCGGTTCCCAAACGCTTATTGAGTGTTGTTAGAAGGAAAGCTGTTGTAACACAGTGGTAAACATACCACTGTCCCAGCTTTTTTGAAACATGTTGCAGGCATCCATTTCAAAATGAGCAAATATTTGCACATAAACAATAAATTTTATTAGTTTGAACATTAAATATCTTGCCTTTGTGGTGTATTCAATTGAATATAGGTTGAAGAGGATTTGCAAATCATTCTGTTTTTGCCTCTACTGGTGGTTGGCTCTCACTGCAGTATTGTATCACTTCCTGTTCCGGAGCACAGCGGTGTTTTTCTGTATCTGTTAGCTGTTTAATCTGCGCAGTTAGATTGATCTAGTTATCTAGATTATGATTTGTTTCCCAGTGTAATCTTTACGTGCCTTAACTAAAGCACTCCTTCTGCTGAATCACCTCTAAATTATTTACACATTATTCACTTTGCGTGTTTTTAGGAATCCGCTAGCTTAGCGTAGCTACTAGCTCTTAGCCGATTTAGCATGGCGGCTTCTCCTGTCTCTCCTGCACTTTTCTGCTCTGGGTGTGAAATGTTTAGTTATTCCTCGGCCTCCTTTAGCAGTAACGGTACTTGTAATAAGTGTAGCTTATTCGTAGCTTTGGAGGCCAGGCTGGGCGAATTGGAGACTCGGCTCAGCACCGAGGAAAATTCTACAGCTAGCCAGGCCCCTGTAGTCGGTGCGGACCAAGGTAGCTTAGCCGCCGTTAGTTACCCCCTGGCAGATCCCGAGCAGCCGGGAAAGCAGGCCGACTGGGTGACTGTGAGGAGGAAGCGTAGCCCTAAACAGAAGCCCTGTGTACACCGCCAACCCGTTCACATCTCTAACCGTTTTTCCCCACTCGACAACACACCCGCCGAGGATCAAACTCTGGTTATTGGCGACTCTGTTTTGAGAAATGTGAAGTTAGCGACACCAGCAACCATAGTCAATTGTCTTCCGGGGGGCCAGAGCAGGCGACATTGAAGGAAATTTGAAACTGCTGGCTAAGGCTAAGCGTAAATTTGGTAAGATTGTAATTCACGTCGGCAGTAATGACACCCGGTTACGCCAATCGGAGGTCACTAAAATTAACATTAAATCAGTGTGTAACTTTGCAAAAACAAGTTTAAAGTTAGTTTAAATGAGTCAACACCCCCGAGTCACACTAACTGTCAGAATGCTCGTAGCACGGGCCGGGGCGGAGGATTAGCAGCAATCTTCCATTCCAGCTTATTAATTAATCAAAAACCCAGACAGAGCTTTAATTCATTTGAAAGCTTGACTCTTAGTCTTGTCCATCCAAATTGGAAGTCCCAAAAACCAGTTTTATTTGTTATTATCTATCGTCCACCTGGTCGTTACTGTGAGTTTCTCTGTGAATTTTCAGACCTTTTGTCTGACTTAGTGCTTAGCTCAGATAAGATAATTATAGTGGGCGATTTTAACATCCACACAGATGCTGAGAATGACAGCCTCAACACTGCATTTAATCTATTATTAGACTCTATTGGCTTTGCTCAAAAAGTAAATGAGTCCACCCACCACTTTAATCATATCTTAGATCTTGTTCTGACTTATGGTATGGAAATAGAAGACTTAACAGTATTCCCTGAAAACTCCCTTCTGTCTGATCATTTCTTAATAACATTTACATTTACTCTGATGGACTACCCAGCAGTGGGGAATAAGTTTCATTACACTAGAAATCTTTCAGAAAGCGCTGTAACTAGGTTTAAGGATATGATTCCTTCTTTATGTTCTCTAATGCCATATACCAACACAGTGCAGAGTAGCTACCTAAACTCTGTAAGTGAGATAGAGTATCTCATCAGTAGTTTTACATCCTCATTGAAGACAACTTTGGATGCTGTAGCTCCTCTGAAAAAGAGAGCTTTAAATCAGAAGTGCCTGACTCCGTGGTATAACTCACAAACTCGTAGCTTAAAGCAGATAACCCGTAAGTTGGAGAGGAAATGGCGTCTCACTAATTTAGAAGATCTTCACTTAGCCTGGAAAAAGAGTCTGTTGCTCTATAAAAAAGCCCTCCGTAAAGCTAGGACATCTTTCTACTCATCACTAATTGAAGAAAATAAGAACAACCCCAGGTTTCTTTTCAGCACTGTAGCCAGGCTGACAAAGAGTCAGAGCTCTATTGAGCTGAGTATTCCATTAACTTTAACTAGTAATGACTTCATGACTTTCTTTGCTAACAAAATTTTAACTATTAGAGAAAAAATTACTCATAACCATCCCAAAGACGTATCGTTATCTTTGGCTGCTTTCAGTGATGCCGGTATTTGGTTAGACTCTTTCTCTCCGATTGTTCTGTCTGAGTTATTTTCATTAGTTACTTCATCCAAACCATCAACATGTTTATTAGACCCCATTCCTACCAGGCTGCTCAAGGAAGCCCTACCATTATTTAATGCTTCGATCTTAAATATGATCAATCTATCTTTGTTAGTTGGCTATGTACCACAGGCTTTTAAGGTGGCAGTAATTAAACCATTACTTAAAAAGCCATCACTTGACCCAGCTATCTTAGCTAATTATAGGCCAATCTCCAACCTTCCTTTTCTCTCAAAAATTCTTGAAAGGGTAGTTGTAAAACAGCTAACTGATCATCTGCAGAGGAATGGTCTATTTGAAGTTTCAGTCAGGTTTTAGAATTCATCATAGCACAGAAACAGCATTAGTGAAGGTTACAAATGATCTTCTTATGGCCTCGGATAGTGGACTCATCTCTGTGCTTGTTCTGTTAGACCTCAGTGCTGCTTTTGATACTGTTGACCATAAAATTTTATTACAGAGATTAGAGCATGCCATAGGTATTAAAGGCACTGCGTTGCGGTGGTTTGAATCATATTTGAAAATGGGGGAATCTTCTTCACAGACTAAAGTTAATTATGGAGTTCCACAAGGTTCTGTGCTAGGACCAATTTTATTCACTTTATACATGCTTCCTTTAGGCAGTATTATTAGACGGTATTGCTTAAATTTTCATTGTTACGCAGATGATACCCAGCTTTATCTATCCATGAAGCCAGAGGACACACACCAATTAGCTAAACTGCAGGATTGTCTTACAGACATAAAGACATGGATGACCTCTAATTTCCTGCTTTTAAACTCAGATAAAACTGAAGTTATTGTACTTGGCCCCACAAATCTTAGAAACATGGTGTCTAACCAGATCCTTACTCTGGATGGCATTACCCTGACCTCTAGTAATACTGTGAGAAATCTTGGAGTCATTTTTGATCAGGATATGTCATTCAGAGCGCATATTAAACAAATATGTAGGACTGCTTTTTTGCATTTACGTAATATCTCTAAAATCAGAAAGGTCTTGTCTCAGAGTGATGCTGAAAAACTAATTCATGCATTTATTTCCTCTAGGCTGGACTATTGTAATTCATTATTATCAGGTTGTCCTAAAAGTTCCCTAAGAAGCCTTCAGTTAATTCAAAATGCTGCAGCTAGAGTACTGACGGGGACTAGAAGGAGAGAGCATATCTCACCCATATTGGCCTCTCTTCATTGGCTTCCTGTTAATTCTAGAATAGAATTTAAAATTCTTCTTCTTACTTATAAGGTTTTGAATAATCAGGTCCCATCTTATCTTAGGGACCTCGTAGTACCATATCACCCCAATAGAGCGCTTCGCTCTCAGACTGCAGACTTACTTGTAGTTCCTAGGGTTTGTAAGAGTAGAATGGGAGGCAGAGCCTTCAGCTTTCAGGCTCCTCTCCTGTGGAACCAGCTCCCAATTCAGATCAGGGAGACAGACACCCTCTCTACTTTTAAGATTAGGCTTAAAACTTTCCTTTTTGCTAAAGCTTATAGTTAGGGCTGGATCAGGTGACCCTGAACCATCCCTTAGTTATGCTGCTATAGACGTAGACTGCTGGGGGGTTCCCATGATGCACTGTTTCTTTCTCTTTTTGCTCTGTATGCACCACTCTGCATTTAATCATTAGTGATCGATCTCTGCTCCCCTCCACAGCATGTCTTTTTCCTGGTTCTCTCCCTCAGCCCCAACCAGTCCCAGCAGAAGACTGCCCCTCCCTGAACCTGGTTCTGCTGGAGGTTTCTTCCTGTTAAAAGGGAGTTTTTCCTTCCCACTGTAGCCAAGTGCTTGCTCACAGGGGGTCGTTTTGACCGTTGGGGTTTTACATAATTATTGTATGGCCTTGCCTTACAATATAAAGCGCCTTGGGGCAACTGTTTGTTGTGATTTGGCGCTATATAAAAAAATTGATTGATTGATTGATTGATTTACATTTTACACAATGTCCCAACTTCTTTGGAATTGGGGTTGTAGTTCCAGAAGATGGAGGCCTTGTTAACGGTATTACTAATTTCCCTGTGGCTTTGTTTGGCTCAGCAGCAGATTTGAACTGGAAATGCTTTACACCTTTGTATGCATTTCCAGTTATCTGCTAGTGAGACAATCAAATGAAGCTGTAGAAAAATAACTACAATAGTATGCCACCTTCTGAAATTGGCACTAGTTATGCACACAGCCTAGAAACAGCAGCCAATAAAACAATGTCTAAAATGATGAGAATTAGCTCTTATCTGGAGGTCCTGGGGAGGTCAAGACTGGACGTTTGGAAGACGCCGGAAAAAAGATGACATCTGGACGTGCAAAAATGACCTCGAAAAGACAGTTCAACGTGTATACACAGTGGAGAGAGAGAGAGAGTCAGAAGCTATACAGTGTCAGAACTTCAATGTTTGTGCAAAATTCTCAGCATCAGAAATAGAAGCTTAGCCGCCGTTAGTTCCCCCCTGGCAGATCCCGAGCAGCCGGGAAAGCAGGCTGACTGGGTGACTGTGAGGAGGAAGCGTAGCCCTAAACAGAAGCCCCGTGTACACCGCCAACCCGTTCACATTTCTAACCGTTTTTCCCCACTCGACGACACACCCGCCGAGGATCAAACTCTGGTTATTGGCGACTCTGTTTTGAGAAATGTGAAGTTAGCGACACCAGCAACCATAGTCAATTGTCTTCCGGGGGCCAGAGCAGGCGACATTGAAGGAAATTTGAAACTGCTGGTTAAGGCTAAGCGTAAATTTGGTAAGATTGTAATTCACGTCGGCAGTAATGACACCCGGTTACGCCAATCGGAGGTCACTAAAATTAACATTAAATCGGTGTGTAACTTTGCAAAAACAATGTCGGACTCTGTAGTTTTCTCTGGGCCCCTCCCCAATCAGACCGGGAGTGACATGTTTAGCCGCATGTTCTCCTTGAATTGCTGGCTGTCTGAGTGGTGTCCAAAAAATGAGGTGGGCTTCATAGATAATTGGCAAAGCTTCTGGGGAAAACCTGGTCTTGTTAGGAGAGACGGCATCCATCCCACTTTGGATGGAGCAGCTCTCATTTCTAGAAATCTGGCTAATTTTCTTAAATCCTCCAAACCGTGACTATCCAGGGTTGGGACCAGGAAGCAGAGTTGTAGTCTTACACACCTCTCTGCAGCTTCACTCCCCCTGCCATCCCCTCATTACCCCATCCCCGTAGAGACGGTGCCTGCTCCCAGACTACCAATAACCAGCAAAAATCTATTTAAGCATAAAAATTCAAAAAGAAAAAATAATATAGCACCTTCAACTGCACCACAGACTAAAACAGTTAAATGTGGTCTATTAAACATTAGGTCTCTCTCTTCTAAGTCCCTGTTGGTAAATGATATAATAATTGATCAACATATTGATTTATTCTGCCTAACAGAAACCTGGTTACAGCAGGATGAATATGTTAGTTTAAATGAGTCAACACCCCCGAGTCACACTAACTGTCAGAATGCTCGTAGCACGGGCCGGGGCGGTGGATTAGCAGCAATCTTCCATTCCAGCTTATTAATTAATCAAAACCCAGACAGAGCTTTAATTCATTTGAAAGCTTGTCTCTTAGTCTTGTCCATCCAAATTGGAAGTCCCAAAAACCAGTTTTATTTGTTATTATCTATCGTCCACCTGGTCGTTACTGTGAGTTTCTCTGTGAATTTTCAGACCTTTTGTCTGACTTAGTGCTTAGCTCAGATAAGATAATTATAGTGGGCGATTTTAACATCCACACAGATGCTGAGAATGACAGCCTCAACACTGCATTTAATCTATTATTAGACTCTATTGGCTTTGCTCAAAAAGTAAATGAGTCCACCCACCACTTTAATCATATCTTAGATCTTGTTCTGACTTATGGTATGGAAATAGAAGATTTAACAGTATTCCCTGAAAACTCCCTTCTGTCTGATCATTTTTTAATAACATTTACATTTACTCTGATGGACTACCCAGCAGTAGGGAATAAGTTTCATTACACTAGAAGTCTTTCAGAAAGCGCTGTAACTAGGTTTAAGGATATGATTCCTTCTTTATGTTCTCTAATGCCATATAACAACACAGTGCAGAATAGCTACCTAAACTCTGTAAGGGAGATAGAGTATCTCGTCAATAGTTTTACATCCTCATTGAAGACAGCTTTGGATGCTGTAGCTCCTCTGAAAAAGAGAGCTTTAAATCAGAAGTGTCTGACTCCATGGTATAACTCTCAAACTCGTAGCTTAAAGCAGATAACCCGTAAGTTGGAGAGGAAATGGCGTCTCACTAATTTAGAAGATCTTCACTTAGCCTGGAAAAAGAGTCTGTTGCTCTATAAAAAAGCCCTCCGTAAAGCTAGGACATCTTTCTACTCATCACTAATTGAAGAAAATAAGAACAACCCCAGGTTTCTTTTCAGCACTGTAGCCAGGCTGACAAAGAGTCAGAGCTCTATTGAGCTGAGTATTCCATTAACTTTAACTAGTAATGAGTTCATGACTTTCTTTGCTAACAAAATTTTAACTATTAGAGAAAAAATTACTCATAACCATCCCAAAGACGTATCGTTATCTTTGGCTGCTTTCAGTGATGCCGGTATTTGGTTAGACTCTTTCTCTCCGATTGTTCTGTCTGAGTTATTTTCATTAGTTACTTCATCCAAACCATCAACATGTTTATTAGACCCCATTCCTACCAGGCTGCTCAAGGAAGCCCTACCATTATTTAATGCTTCGATCTTAAATATGATCAATCTATCTTTGTTAGTTGGCTATGTACCACAGGCTTTTAAGGTGGCAGTAATTAAACCATTACTTAAAAAGCCATCACTTGACCCAGCTATCTTAGCTAATTATAGGCCAATCTCCAACCTTCCTTTTCTCTCAAAAATTCTTGAAAGGGTAGTTGTAAAACAGCCAACTGATCATCTGCAGAGGAATGGTCTATTTGAAGAGTTTCAGTCAGGTTTTAGAATTCATCATAGTACAGAAACAGCATTAGTGAAGGTTACAAATGATCTTCTTATGGCCTCGGACAGTGGACTCATCTCTGTGCTTGTTCTGTTAGACCTCAGTGCTGCTTTTGATACTGTTGACCATAAAATTTTATTACAGAGATTAGAGCATGCCATAGGTATTAAAGGCACTGCGCTGCGGTGGTTTGAATCATATTTGTCTAATAGATTACAATTTGTTCATGTAAATGGGGAATCTTCTTCACAGACTAAAGTTAATTATGGAGTTCCACAAGGTTCTGTGCTAGGACCAATTTTATTCACTTTATATATGCTTCCCTTAGGCAGTATTATTAGACGGTATTGCTTAAATTTTCATTGTTACGCAGATGATACCCAGCTTTATCTATCCATGAAGCCAGACGACACACACCAATTAGCTAAACTGCAGGATTGTCTTACAGACATAAAGACATGGATGACCTCTAATTTCCTGCTTTTAAACTCAGATAAAACTGAAGTTATTGTACTTGGCCCCACAAATCTTAGAAACATGGTGTCTAACCAGATCCTTACTCTGGATGGCATTACCCTGACCTCTAGTAATACTGTGAGAAATCTTGGAGTCATTTTTGATCAGGATATGTCATTCAAAGCGCATATTAAACAAATATGTAGGACTGCTTTTTTGCATTTACGCAATATCTCTAAAATCAGAAAGGTCTTGTCTCAGAGTGATGCTGAAAAACTAATTCATGCATTTATTTCCTCTAGGCTGGACTATTGTAATTCATTATTATCAGGTTGTCCTAAAAGTTCCCTAAAAAGCCTTCAGTTAATTCAAAATGCTGCAGCTAGAGTGCTGACGGGGACTAGAAGGAGAGAGCATATCTCACCCATATTGGCCTCTCTTCATTGGCTTCCTGTTAATTCTAGAATAGAATTTAAAATTCTTCTTCTTACTTATAAGGTTTTGAATAATCAGGTCCCATCTTATCTTAGGGACCTCGTAGTACCATATCACCCCAATAGAGCGCTTCGCTCTCAGACTGCAGGCTTACTTGTAGTTCCTAGGGTTTGTAAGAGTAGAATGGGAGGCAGAGCCTTCAGCTTTCAGGCTCCTCTCCTGTGGAACCAGCTCCCAATTCAGATCAGGGAGACAGACACCCTCTCTACTTTTAAGATTAGGCTTAAAACTTTCCTTTTTGCTAAAGCTTATAGTTAGGGCTGGATCAGGTGACCCTGAACCATCCCTTAGTTATGCTGCTATAGACGTAGACTGCTGGGGGGTTTCCATGATGCACTGTTTCTTTCTCTTTTTGCTCTGTATGCACCACTCTGCATTTAATCATTAGTGATCGATCTCTGCTCCCCTCCACAGCATGTCTTTTTCCTGGTTCTCTCCCTCAGCCCCAACCAGTCCCAGCAGAAGACTGCCCCTCCCTGAGCCTGGTTCTGCTGGAGGTTTCTTCCTGTTAAAAGGGAGTTTTTCCTTCCCACTGTAGCCAAGTGCTTGCTCACAGGGGGTCGTTTTGACCGTTGGGGTTTTACATCATTATTGTATGGCCTTGCCTTACAATATAAAGCGCCTTGGGGCAACTGTTTGTTGTGATTTGGCGCTAAAAAAAAAAAAATTGATTGAATTGATTGATAATGAAATGTTATCATGCATGTTTTTCATGGTTTTTATGGATCATGTATACAGTAAGCACTTATCACTAATGAATCAGACTGTGCATCTCAGTTGTGTCGAAAAAAGCATGAAATGATGGAATTAAAACGAAGGAAGAATCTCAAACAGCCCTTCCTTTAAGTGCTTTAATCGTGGGATAATTACTTCTACACACTATTTCAGACTCTGCGTGTGCGCACACACAAACACAAACAGAACACCATGTGCTGCCTCGAACAACATTGCTTTAATGAAATGTCGTGAATCCTTAATGAGTCTCAAAGTCTTGTGATAAATTTCATAATTATTCAGCCCCCACACAACTGGAGTGGGGAATTCATCAGTCAAAGCAAATTAGTTGGGATCCATTAGGGTTCAGTGTCTTGTAGGGACAATCACTTTATTAGCTCCTTACACCCATTGCCATAATTGGGAGCATATTTCATTTGGCTCTAACCCCACTTTACTGAGTGACTGCTCTTTTTTATTTACAGCGACATGCTTTGTGCAGTACAGTGTGTAATATTACACGGTGCAGTGTACCATTTTAAAGATTTAACTGCTTATATAAGGAGTGGTATCACAGGGTGCTGTTCTTGATTGGATGCTTTTTTCTAAGTTGAGCCTGAACATCAACCCTTCCACCTTTCAGAGAATCAGGCCTGCAGGCTTAGATAACTGCCTTATTTCCACTTGATATTTTATAAATTTGGAGCAAAGACACAGGAGTGAAACAAGCACAGCCCACCAAACCTCTGCTTTAATACATCTTGATTAAAAGCTTTCAAATGTTTTTTGTCGCTACCGCACATATTCAGTTTCAATAAACAATATTTTCAGACTCAGTTATAATGTCAAATTTATTTCCAAATAAAACATTTATTTCAGTTTCAATAAACAATATTTGCAGACTCAGTTATAATGTCAAATATATTTCCAAATAAAACATTTATTTCCAATGAAACAAATTGCCTTCATAAAAAACGATAAGAATCCATCAAAATTAATATATTTCAATCAGGAAAATTTGGGGCAGTATGGAAAATTCAAATTAAGAATGCAAGCACCATGCTCATAGACCACAAACCTCCACCAACAGCTAAAATATAAAACAAAATATACTGTAGATCAAAAGGGCTTTTCATTGTTAAAATCAAATATTTTCTAAATCCGCGATCAGATGAGGATCAAACTAGTCTATTCATTGACAGCACCAGTTTGCACCTCATTGTCACAAATGAGAGTGATTGAGGCACTTTTAACTGAGATATAATGTAAAATGTACACCAAATGGGCTTTTCAATAATAAATACAAATGTCCAAAAAATCCACAATCCTGATCAGATCCGGATCAAACTTTGTCAGGTGACAGCGAGTGCCAATCCACACCTCAATTTCAAATATGAGGGTGATTGGGCACGTTTGATTACGATAGAATGTAAAATGTATATTAAATGGGGTTTTCAATGTTAAATTAAAATGGCCACAAAATCTGTTATCCAGATCAGATTGGGATCAAACTTTGTCAGTCGATAAAGGATACATTCCTACATAACACACACACATGAAAGAAATTTGATCTTTTTTGACAGAGTTATGAATTTTTGAAAATTGGTTCAGTGTTAAAGTATAGGGATTTTTGCAATTTTCCAAGATTTTTCTGACTTTGACCTTGAAAATGGAATCTGTTCTTGTCTATTAGGATATGAATCATTTGCAAAAATTTCAGACTGTTATATGAAAAAGTGTGGATTATAGGCTGTTCACAAACAAACAAGGACAAAAACATCATCTCCATCCAAATTAGTTAGTGGAAGTAATGATCCTCAAAGAAAGATGGGAAGGGATTTGCATGTTTCTCCATCTGCAGTGCATAATATCATTAAATAATCCAAGGAATCTGGAGCAATTTCAGTATGTAATCAGCAAATGCACAAGCCTAAGATAAACATGCATGATTTCTGATTCCTCAGAAGGTACTGTGGCAAGTACAGTGACTCATCAATAGCTGACATAATCAAATGGGCAATGGATTACTTTGGAAAACCTTTGTCAAGCACGACAGTACAGAGTTATATTCACAAATGCCATTTAAAATGTTACTTTGCAAAAAACAAGTATAATTCAAAGTTCCTGTTCGACATGGTGGCAACACTTATTCATAACAACCACCTGTAAGTCGCTCTCCTTTTACAGACCAAGATGTTTTAATTACTTTGAGAAGAAAATAGATTACATTAGGTTAAATATATCCCAGCATGCCTTCATCCAGCCACTACACCCTGTTATTGAGGCTGGTGCCATCGCTGATATGTTATTGAGATTTACTGAATATGATTGTATTTTACTGGGCATGCTAATGAAACTTGTAATGTCTGCTTACGGCACAACCTGCTTATTCAACCCTACACCAAGAAAACTGTTTAAGGACCTGTGGCCCACGCTTGGGCCTACTGTGTTGGAAATTATCAACCATGGAGACAGCTCTCACTAAAGTGGTAAATGACTTTGTGCTTGCAACGAATTCAGACACCATTAAGGTTCTGGTGCTATTAGATCTTAGCTCTGCGTTTGATGCCGTGGATCACTGTATTCTACTTGATAGGCTGGAGAATCATTTTGGTATTACTGGGAACGTCCTTGCATGGTTGACATCATAACTAACCAGTTGTTTTCACTGCGTCTTGTACAACAACACTACCTCCAACCTTGGTGACATGAAATATGGGGTTCCACAGGGGTCTGTTTTAGGGGCCCTGCTTTTCTCCCTTTATATAGCACCCCTTGGGCACATATTGTGGTGTTTTTGGATTACCCTTCATTGCTATGCTGATGATACTCTGTTGTACATACCACTAACTGCTGGTAATCTCGTACACATAAAACCCTTAGAGAATTGCCTTGAATTACTATAAAGCTGGATGTCCAACAATTTCTTCACACATAACTCGAAAGACGCAGAAACCGGAAGAAAATCCACAAACCAAAAATGAAATTGGGAACTGCGAAACATTCCACCTGCTGCCAGGAAGGACACACAGTCGGACAGGCATGCATGATACTGTGGCAACGGTTTTGTGCACGCTCGTTTTCACATGCATGAACACAATGGGAGCACGTGGAAAGTCGCACACACAGCAGTGGAGGAAAAAAAAACACCACAATTCATAATACTTCATTCCTCTTATACAGAGCGGATTTAGCCTCTGCCTGATGTGCTCCTAAAGCACCGTCCAGTTCCCGTGTTATGAAGAGTCAGCTATCATCTCATGAAGAGTCGGGCTCTCAAATTGTGAACATATCAGCCAGCATGGTGTATCCAGCGCACAGCGATCTGCTGCAAATGTGATATGTGTTTTAATTATTACGATGTGGGAAAATCCCACAGTGACACGCACCTCGCGGGGTGTCCTGTGGGGTGATTTCCTGCATGGCACAAAATTCAGCAGCGTCTCAGTGTGCTGACACAGTGGTCATCTGAAGCAATATGTGTTTTAATTTATTTCCACACAAAGACAGCATGCCGATGTCTGAGCTTCATGCTGTAGTTATGCAACTTCATATCCTACAGCCCACTTCAGGTGTTCCCCAGCTGTGATTTGCAAGCACAGATATCTGAACAGCTGCACATTGCAGGGGGACATACCCACCTTCAATTCTGTGATTTTTATTTTATGCATGAATTATTATTTGTTTGTTCTGCATCTGTCTGATGTCTGTGTTTAAAATGTAACACCTTGCGTGCACAGTCACGTCCAGCTGACAGTCGGCAGTCAGCTGACAGGCATTGTATTTCCACAGCAAAGCGTATGAGCAAAGCGATCACAAATGAATGAGTTCACACATTTACCCTTACTTGTGTTATTTAATCTCCACTCTTTCTGTCTGTCATGTAAACTACAATTTACGTGGAGGAAGTGACATCAGCCTGCTCTGCTGGCTCATTAATTCCACACCGTGCCACACGCTCAGACGCTGGGCGGTCCTTATGTGATCGAGCCGGTACGTAATTATCAGCATGTCATGAGGGCATAAGCGCCCGCCCACACGTGTATTGCGTGTTCACCAGCTGCATTGCAATACACAGCGGTCAACTGTCCCAGCAGCGCACTGGACAGCGACCGGACTCCAAGACCTTCAGCCACAGCTGACAATGTTGGATTCATGGTGTGTGTGTGTGTGTCTGTGTGGGAGGGGTGGAGGGCGACGCACTCCACGAGCCATGTGTGTGTGTGTGTGTGTGTGGGGAGGGGTTCGCCCATGTGTGTTGCTAGGTTACGCCATACTCGTGGAGCACTTAGACAATTTTCACAGACAGGTCAAATGTGCTCGCCTGCTGTCTATTCTCATGCTGGGAGAGCGAATAGCCCCGCTTTTTCTAAGTGTCTAGTGAGCAGTGTTAGATGTTTGTGTGCGACACCTGGAATATGGCCGACACCTGCTGAGAGAGGAGTCGAATGGGCACTCGCAGGGCACTCACTGTGTTTTGGCTGCTGGTGTGTGCGAATGGATGTCGCGACAGCTGTACGAGGCATTTGAGGTGGCTCCGATTTTTCACAAGTAGCATTTGACTCCTCCTTCTTGTGCCATTCTGCCTCATTCGTGTTATGTATAAAAGGGCCCTTACTTTTCAACTCAGAGAAGACTGCCATGATGGCCCTTGGTCCTGTGAGATATCGGCATCGGTTTGTTTAGCTAGTGCTCAGCCCGTGCGTCATCCATCACACTGACAAAGTGAAGAACCTTTGAGTGATTTTGACCTACACATCTGAGATATAATGAGGACTGCTTTCTTCCACCTGAAAAATTTAGCAAAGATTCATCCCATCCTGTATGGTTGATTCATGCATTTGTCTCTTTTGGATTGGACTACTGCATTGTACTATTTTCTGGTTTACCACAGTCCAGCATTAGGGGCCTGCAAATGGTTCAAAATGCTGCTGCCAGACTCTTGACAGGAAGCAGAAAGTTCAACCACATTACACCCATTTTGTTGTCTCTTCACTGTGTTCCTGTCTCTCTGAGGTCAGATTTTAAGGTTCTGCTATTAACATATCAAATTATTCCAACCCAGTGTCACGTTTTTTTTCATCCTCCCATCATGAAATGATTCACATTTTCCTGACATTTATTTTTCAACTCACTATTACTAACCCTACTCCTACTCCCAACCCTAACCTTAACCATAACCTAACCCTACTCCTTCCCCCAACCCTAACCATAACCACCCCAACCCCCGCTTAACTTTTAATTTTGTGCACCATCACGGAGTGTGTTAAAATGAATTTGTGCTCCTGGGATGAAAATGTGCCACTTTTCGTGACAATATCACAAACCAATAGATTCATGTATATTTCGTGCTGCTGCATCATGACATGCCGTGAGATATGGTAGAATTAGTCATGAACTAGCACCTCCCTTGTTAGCTGACCTAATTAAATCCTACGTATCGGCCCAGGCTCTACATTCTCAGGACGCAGGTCTACTTTGTGACCCTAAGGTGAATAAAAAGTCTGCGGGCCAGAGTCTTCTCTCATCATGCGCCTATTTTTTGGAATGATCTCCCTACAGCGATAAAACAGTCTGATTCTGTAGAGACATCCAAGTCCAGTCTTAAGACACATTTATTCTCTCTTTTATATGGCTAGCATACTGGCATATTATGGAACTATGATTTCTGTCCATTTTAATGTTATTGATGTTCAGGGCTAGTGGTCAGTGATCACCTTAGTATTTTCTCTGCTTTCCTGTTGATTTGCTGCAGATGAATTATACTTTAGGTGCAGTTTTTTTCTGGCTGACTGATTCTGCTCTTTTTCTCTCTGTCTGAGGCACAGATAGCAGGACGGCTACTGAAGACAGGGTGCCAGACTAACTGTGAGATGCCATGCCTGAAGCTGGTGCCGCACACTGCAGTCTGCTTTTAGAGTGGGCATTGCCTCAGGAACAGGCCCACTGACGGCATAAGGAATGCTGGGTGAACCCTGCCTGTGGCATAACTGCCTGTGTGAGCTTCTCATCAAATACATATTCTTTCCTTATTATGTCATTTTGATTTGAATTCCTGTTTTCTGTTGCTCCACCTTTGTAAAGCTTTGTGAAAACCTTGTAACTGTTAGAATGGCCTAAGCAGTGGGTCACCCCTCTGAGTCTGGTCTGCTTGAGGTTTCTTCTGCAATATCATCAGAGGAGGTTTTCTGTTCCCACTGCTGCCTGTGTGCTTGCTCTAGGGGTTGGTAAGGTTAGACATTGCTTGTGTGAAGCATCTTGAGGCAGCTTTGTTGTGATTTGGTGCTCTATAAAATTAAATAAATTGAAATTGAAAAAAGAAGCCTTATGCTAACCTTATCCAGAAGCTGCATTGGCTTCTCTAGGCTTGGAGACACCAGAAACATATTGTAATCAGATGAACCAGTATTCCAGATCTGTTATGAAAGAAACAGATACCATGTGTTCCAGAACAAAGAGGAAAAGGGTCAGACTGTGAACACCATCAAGTCCAAGTCTGTCATGGTATGGAGTTGTGTCTCTGCCCTTCAAAAGGCTAACTCATAACCTATCCTTTGGTGATGCCAGCATTCATGCAGAAAAGTACATTGAGATTTTGAAGACAGCAACATATGCTGTCTTCAAGATAACATCTATTCCAGGGATATCTATTGATTTTTAATAAGACAATGCAAAACCATATTTCACACATATTACAAAGACATGGCTGTTAAAGAAGAGGGTACAGATAACATCCAATTCATCAAATTTATCCTGAACTGTTCCCACAGGGCCGGCCCAAGCCTTTATGGGGCCTTAAGCAGAATTTCATTTGGGGGCCCCCCTACCATCACCTCAGCACCAGATGCCTCATTATTCCATAGGCTACACTGTTATGTGTGTAACGTACCCACAATCATTAGCATTATTTGTAATTATCTTACATCATACAGGTGTCATTCTTGTTTTTAACCTTAAAGGGGTAGCAAACTCATAAATATGTTTTAATCAACTTCTACATACAGTGTGATGTATAAGTATGGCTCATTAATTTAACTATTTGAAAGTAACATCAGCAGGCAGGAGACTGCATTTATAGTAAACACATTAAATAGTTTAATTTCTTTCAGATGTGCAATGGTGTGCAAAATGTTCAATATCCAAATACAAAATAGAATTAAATGACATTCACATTATCTTACAGAAAAATAAAGTTGTAATCAAAATTAAATACTTAAATAATAAATACAAGACTTAAATAATCTCAAAAATGAGCATAGAAATCCACAACATAACAGCAATGTGTGTGCATAGAAATGCACAAACATTGCACTGGGGGCTATTGCTTTAACTTTGGCCTGCAAACCATTGAGAGCTGAGTTACTTTTCCCCACCTTTTGCACCAAATTAATCTGAGGAGCTGATCTGCCCTGCTGTTTAACTCTAAGTTTTTCTTCGTAAGGAAGACTATCAAATGGCTTCACCAAAATCCGGTCCACAACATTCAAATTGTCTGCCATTATGTGCAGCTTCCTACCTAGCTAGCTCGCTAGCTGGGACTGGCGCGAGGTTAGTGTGAAGTTTGTCCGCCTGTGAGCGCTTTGTGACGGTGGAGGAGCTCAGCAGCACCCGCTGCTCGGTAGGGACAGAAACTGTGATAGAAGTCAGAAAGAGTGATATTAGTCAGTCTCCAAACACAAGCAGCTATAAAAAGAAAAAAAACACCAGAAATAGAAGCTCGATTTGTCGCTAGTCATTTTTAACAAAGAAAACGCCACTAAGAGGATTAGGAAAGTCTCCGGTTCAACTCAGAACAGAATGAAAATGCTCCCACGGATGTTTACACCAAAAGATCACTGATTCGCTCATTTCGCTGTCAATCAAAAAGGGATTCAGCCTCAGACAGATCATCCAATCATCATGCAGAATCTGAGCGTCCGGGCCAGCCGAGGCCAGCCCACTGCCCCATAGACCCCCAGACACGCTGAGCATCCGATGGGCGGGACAAAGCCCAGCATTTATCCAATGACTCGTCTCGTTTCGCTGCATGCTTTGTGTCGCTATTGAAGCTGTGGACTCTCAGCGTCCACACTGTTTAAAGCACTGTGAACCTGCGGGTTTGAGTGAGAGGAAAGCCGCGTCGTTACCAGTGATAAGAAGCTGATTCTGAACAAAAGTTGAGCGCGTTGTAGCGCATAGTCAATGACGTACACACAACAGTATATATTTGATCACTTATTTTTTGACATTTTAGGGGACACTGAGCTTCCCTTGCAGTCTTAGAGCAATCGCCTCTGACTTTAAGACACCTAAAGCACTTTACACTAAACGAACGGAGCATTTCGCAAATAATGACAACAAAAATTATAATATTGGACATGCAAACCTACCTTTGTCTTGTTGTTTTTTCTCGTTTTCCAACTTCTTTTTTCTTTTCTCCGGTCCAGAGGGATAATTTCTTTTCTGAGACATGACTTGCACTCACTTCTTTCCTCACGATTAGTCATCGACCACCTAACCCAAGCGGTGCATCCAAATTTGCCCAACGGTGGCAGCAGCCAACAGGAGGCATCAATTAACCTAGTATTGGAATTTTGTCAAAATGAATTTATTTTTTTCGGGTGTAATACAATTTCGTTTAAATTATTCAATATTATTTTAATTTGATGTATATATTTACTTTTTATCACAATGTCTCGGTGCTCTCGGGGCCCCCTAGTGGCGTGGAGGTCCTAAGCGACCACGTAGTTGGCGTATGCCTTGGGCCGGCTCTGTGTTCCCAATAGAGAATGTGTGGAGAATTTTAAAATATTCAGCAATGACGACCCCACTGATGCACAGCTTAAGGTGTGTTTGCAGTAAGAAAGGGATAAAATAACACTTGAAATGCTTCATAGCTTAGTATCCTCAATTTTAGACTGCCTTTTAAGTGTTGTGAAAAGGAATGTAACACTAAAAAGTGGTAGTTTTTGGAATGTGTTGCAGGGTGTCATGATTCTGCCCTTGCTGGGCCTCCTGTCATAGGTTTTGTACGGATTTCTGCTTTCTTGTTCAGTACATCTACATTTGTATTCTGGTCATGCTCATGTTATCATTGGTGTTGTTTTCTGTTCATCATTTATTTATTTGTGGTCTTTTGTCAGTGATGGTGTAGTTTTGTCTTAGTAGCTGTTTTGCTATATTGTTTTCATTTATTGTTACCCTTTATTTTTTCACTCTTGGTCCCTTCGTCACTTCAGTCTTAGTTTGATTCTGTTTCTCTCATTTCTTGTAGTTTGCTTTAGTCACTCATTGCATTTGTTTGTTATGGTTTAGTCTGGTCTTTTCTGTGAAGTATACTTTTGTCTCTGGTTTTGTTTTCAGTTTATCACTTATTTTTCTGTTCAGTCATTTTTGGCATTATCTGTTATTCTGTAGTCTGGGTTTGTTTTCCATTTAGTCTATAGGTTGTTTTGGCATTTTGTCATTGTTAGTTTTTATACTTTAGCCATGGTCAGTTCTGTTCTAGTTTAGTTTTAGCCTTTTATTTTCTGGTCTGTTTACCTTAACATTTACTGGCCTTTAGTCATTTCTTTCTGTTGGCATTATGTTTTTCACTGTTGTTTTTTCTCTCTCTGTTTTCTTTTGTCTCTGTCTCATGGCACTAGTCTCTGTATTTTGTCTTTTCTGTTTTTCTTTCTTTATCAGGATTATTTTTTGTTTTTTGCTGTTCAGTCTTTTTGCACTCAGTCACGCCCACCTGAACCTTCCTGTTTCTTCTGTGTGCCACACCCCTTTCTGATTCATCTCACACACCTGTTCTCACTTACCTCATTTCCACCCTTGTTATTTAAGCCCTCTGTTTTCACTCGAGCCTCGCCAGTTCGTTGATTTTCACAGTCCTCGTACCAGCCATTTCATAGTTCTGCATTTTCTTGCCGTGTACCAACCCTGCACTGTTTTGTGACTTCGTCTTGCTGCTGCCCACGTACTTTGTCTGCCTGTGTAAAAGATCTGAGCCTGCCTTTTTCATTGCTTACTGACTACCTGTACCTCCGTATCATTGACTGTCAAACTGTGTACCAAATCCCAGCCTGTTTTACCGATAAAGCCTTTCTACTTCAACACCACTGTCTGTAAGTTGTTGCATTTGAGTCCCACAACCTTCTGTGCCACATCACCTCGAGCTCATGTCACAGGGTAGAAATGCCGCATTGGATGTGTATTAAATTAAACAAAATTTGACCACACACAACATGAAATATCTTGGGTTCCTGCTGTTTGCAAAGAAATAAAATTCAAATAAAATTTGAGGATCATCTTCTTTTTTTAAATTTACCTTACTGTCCAAAATGTATCTGATGTTTTTTTTTTCATTGATTTTCATCACTGACATGTTCTATGTGTATGATGATGTCATCACACAATGACATCACATCCTGGCAGCTGTTTCACATTATCTTTGGTTCAAATAAAATTTTCCAGCCATCAGCTCATCTGTACTTTCACCATTCTAAAAATATCAGGTCATATGTGTGAAAATAGGCTTCATTTCTTCTTCATGAGTTAAAAAAAATAGATGTGACATCATGAATGTTATTGACTAATTGTGGACTAATCAGACTGGTACAGATGAATGCTGTGGTCTGGAGCTTCCTTCCTTATCAGTGCTTTTAAAATACAGTTGTATGTAAAAGTTTGGGCTCCCTGATGATTACCATGATTTTCCTTTAAAAATCATTGGTTGTTTGTATCAGCAATTTCAGTTAAATATATCATATAGCAGACAAACACAGTGACATTTGAGAAGTGAAATGAAGTTTACAGAACGTGTGCAATAATTCTTTACAAAAATTAGGCTGGTGCATAAATTTGGGCACCCCAACAGAAAAAAATACATCAATATTTAGTAGATCCTCTTTTGCAGAAATAACAGCCTATAAAAATGATTCTTATACTGTAGCTTCCAATGAGAGTCTTGATTCTGGTTGAAGGTATTTTGGACCATTCCTCTTTACTGAACATCTCCAGTTCTGTTGTGTGGGCCGCCAGAAGAGGAGGTACTGCTGGCCCACCACCAGAGGGCGCCCTGCCTGAAGTGCGGGCTTCAGGCACGAGAGGGCGCTTGTTAGAGTACCGACTGTTTGTGAAGGGCGAGAAGTGCGAGTTTCACCGCACGTCTTTGTCCTTCCTGGGGTTTATCATCTCCTCTAACTCCGTCGCCCCTGATCCGGCCAAGGTTGCGGCGGTGAGAGATTGGCCCCAACCAACAAGCCGTAGGAAGCTGCAACAGTTCCTCGGCTTCGCTAATTTCTATAGGAGGTTCATTAAGGGCTACAGTCAGGTAGTTAGCCCCCTGACAGCCCTGACCTCTCCAAAAGTCCCCTTCACCTGGTCGGATCGGTGCGAAGCCGCATTCAAGGAGTTGAAATGACGGTTCTCTACTGCGCCAGTTTTGGTGCAGCCCAACCCTAGCTGCCAGTTCGTGGTTGAAGTGGACGCCTCTGACTCAGGGATAGGAGCCGTGCTATCCCAGAGCGGAGAGACCGATAAGGTTCTTCACCCGTGTGCCTACTTTTCTTGCAGGTTGACCCCGGCTGAACGGAACTATGACGTCGGTAATCGAGAACTCCTTGCGGTGAAAGAGGCTCTTGAGGAGTGGAGACACCTGTTGGAGGGAGCGTCTGTGCCGTTCACGGTTTTCACTGACCATCGGAACCTGGAGTATATCAGGACCGCCAAGCGGCTGAACCCCAGGCAAGCCCGCTGGTCACTGTTCTTCGGGTGTTTTGACTTCCGGATCACCTATCGCCCCGGGACCAAGAACCAGAGGTCGGACGCCTTGTCCCGGGTACACGAAGAGGAGGTCAAAACTGCACTGTCGGATCCACCGGAGCCCATCCTGCCTGAGTCCACTATCGTGGCCACCCTCACCTGGGACGTGGAGAAGATCGTCCGGGAGGCCCTGGCACGAAGCCCGGACCCCGGCCCCGGAACTGGTCCGAAGAACCGTCTGTACGTCCCACCAGAGGCCAGAGCTGCAGTCTTGGACTTCTGTCACGGCTCCAAGCTCTCCTGTCATCCAGGGGTGCAAAGGACCGTGGCAGTTGTCCGGCAGCGCTTCTGGTGGGCGTCTATGGAGGCCGACGTCCGGGAGTACATCCAGGCCTGCACCACCTGTGCCAGGGGCAAGGCAGACCACAAAAGGTCCCAAGAACTTCTCCAGCCGCTTCCTGTGCCTCATCGCCTTTCATGTGTCGAGGATCAAACCGTACCACACCTCACCCCTCTGTGCTCCTGGTCCGGCGCCGCCTCCTGCCTGGATCATTGACGGGGAGCCGGCTTGGACAGTGCGCCTGGATCCGGCCCTCCTGGCCGATTTCTACTGTCGACACCCCGATAAGCCTGGTCGGGCACCAGGAGCCGCCCGTTGGGGGGGGGTCCTGTTGTGTGGGCCGCCAGAAGAGGAGGTACTGCTGGCCCACCACCAGAGGGCGCCCTGCCTGAAGTGTGGGCTTCAGGCACGAGAGGGCGCTGCCGCCACGGACACAGCCGGGAGTGACAGCTGTCACTCATTATTTCCTGACAGCTGTCACTCATTCTTCATCATCTCACTCCATAAAACCCAGACGTCATCTCCACCTCATCGCCGAGATATCGTACTTCTATGGTAACTTTCTCTGCCTATATTCTCTGCCTATATTGATTGATTCCAAGAGCTATTTTGTTGCAGCTGTCTAACCAGAGGACCGGCGTGGGTCGCGACTGTTTCGTCCTACTTCCCGTCAGATAAGTGGTTACAAAGACGCTGCACGAGTGTGTGTTAGAGGTGGAGGTGGCATTCCCACCGTTGTTGTTACGGGCTGCTTTGCTCTTCGCCAGCAGTACCAGATCCGACGGTCGGGGACGGTGATCACCTGGGAATTCGGGACTTGGCGGCTCCAGTATTCACCAGGTTCGGTGGCGGCGGAAATCGTGTGGTTCCGGCTCTTCTCAGGACAGACGTCTTCTATCCTCGAGCCTGCCCACACGTCACCTTTGTGGATTGACTGTTATCAGATACTGAGATTGTTTGTATATTCGTTGTGCACCTTCACAACATTAAATTGTTACTTTTTGGCTCATCTATTGACCGTTCATTTGCGCCCCCTGTTGTGGGTCCGTGTCACTACACTTTCACAACACAGTTCAGCCAGGTTTGTTGGTTTCTGAGCATGGACAGCCCGCTTAAAATCACGCCACAGATTTTCAATAATATTCAGGTCTGGGGACTGAGATGGCCATTCCAGAACGTTGTACATGTGACCCTCAACTTTAACAAGAGTCCCAGTACCTGCATGGGCCACACAGCCATACAGCATGATGGAACCACCTCAAATTTTAACTCTAGGCAGCAAGCGTTTTTCTTGGAATGCTGTGTTTTTTTTTCCAGCCATGCATACCGCCCCTTGTTATGTCCAAATAACTCAATTTGAGTTTCATCAGTCCACAGCACCTTACTCCAAAATGAAGCTGGCTTGTCCAAATGTGCTTTAGCATAACTCAAGCGACTGTTTGTGGCGTGTATGCAGAAAAGGCTTCCTCTGCATTACAGCATCTCTTTTTGCAAAGTGCACTGTATATAGTTGAACAATTCACAGAGAAACTATCTGCAGCAAGATAATGTCGTAGGTCTTTGGAGCAGGTCTGTGGGTTGACTATGACTGTTCTCACCATCCTTCACTTCAGCTTATCTGATTTTTCTTGGCCTGCCACTTCGGGCCTTAACTAGTACTGTGCTTGCGGTCTTCCATTTCCTCACAGTGGAAACTGACAGCTGAAATCTCTGAGATAGCTTTTTGTATTCTTTCCCTAAACCATGATGTTGAACAATCTTTGTTTTCAGGTCATTTGAGAGGTGTTTAGAGGAACCCATGTCGTCACTCATTAGAAGAGATGCAAAGAGCGTAAACATTTGCAAATGGCCATCTTAAATGCCCTTTGTCATGATTGGATTCACCTGTTTAACCCTCTGGGGTCCAAGGGCATTTTTTGGACAGTTCACTCACCTGGCATAAATGTTTTATTATTGCTGTAACAGCTCTCCCTGCATCCCACAATCAAGTTGTATGTCTCTTTTTTCAGGACAACCTGTGCTTTCATAATATATATGCTTTTGGTGTGTTTTATAAGTGTAATAAAGGTTTACAATCAGAAATAAGAAAGGAAAAAGTAAAGTGAAAAATTATTTTCCACACACATTTATTCAAAACACACAGCAAACTATAATAAACAACTCTTTTGACACTTTATAAAGGTAAGTTGAGGTCTTGTGTGAAAGACTGTACAACAAAAAGGTTCAAACAATAAACACAAATGCACATTTTGAACAATATATACACAGTGGTGTATGTGTTTTGTTTGTCTTCATTTCAAAGCAATTTCTGTCTGCTATTACACAAAGGTTACATGACAAACTACTACAAACTACTGTACTTCTACTGTATTTTGGAGTGTTCTGTGCTGCTCCTAAAGCAGCTTTCATTCACACTTTGGCCCACTTTGGCTTCTTACAGTCTGAGGAGCGGCCCTCCCACTCACTCCATTGATATGGTAAACAGTGCTTTGCGCAACAGAGTTATCCAGTAAAATTCACACGCAAACTAGTGGAGCAATCCTGTTAGTTACACTCTCTTTGTTTGAGCATGTGAGACTGCCATCAGAGGCTCTCCGTCTGCTTTCACTGATCGCTGTGCATAATGGCACAGGGTGCACTGCAGCCCAATAGTATGTACTCATTGGAGACCCAGGGGGCTATTCAAATGGGCCAACTAGTAACATATCACTCCTGAAAACAATCTTTGGCTTTTCACGTGAGGTAAATCTGCCCTACAATTGGATTTTGGAAAACCATGTGATGGTGAACCAATTCTGATTGGACACTCACATTGCGCACGTCGTCACACAGCTTGTATGAGGAGTACAAAGATGGACGATGGCTGGCTCGAAAGTCTGTGGAGTTAACTTTTCAGCAAAAAAAGATTAAGTTTCTATCTCATATCATTAAAAAGTTATTTATGATTTAGTAAAGCTTGGTCTTGATCCAGACAACCAATGATTTATAAAGGAAAATCATGAAAATTATCAGGGGTGCCCAAACTTTTGTATACAACAGTATGTATTAAAAATGAGTGATTCCAAACAAGAAAAAAAAAATGTATCTATTTTTTTTTTTTTTATTAAGATAATAATTCTACCAGTGATCGGGACCAAGCAATAATATAACACACACACACCACTTGCGGTGAGCACATGGTAGGCCATGGCAAATTTGAAGGCAAAATACATTTTTATCATCATCATCTGTCACACACATTTGAATTTGAGTGGTATGAAAAATAAACAACTGTATTGGCAATACTAACTTAAAGATGAAGTTAGGGAGACCTTAAAAACTCCAGTTGTTAGTTTCCTCTGTATGTTTTAAAGGTGTATTTGTGAATTTTGTCACTGGTGTTGCACTTCTTCAAAGTTGCTTTATTGCCAGTTCTTCCACATGTTTGCCACATAGAGTTGACATTGCATTTCTCTCTAACTTGAACAGGTAACTTTAACATTAACACTAACACTAAGATAAAATGGGAACATAAATTTAGAAAAATATAAAGTCATAAGAAAAAAAGACCTCAGTTCAAATCTCACCCTTGCCACATTTCTCCATGCAGTGTGGAGTTGTGCCAGGAAGGGCATCCAGCATAAAACTTGTGCCAATTCAACATGCAGATCCACCTTGGATCTGCTGTGGTGTCCGCGAGTGGAAAAACCAAGGGAGCAGCCGAACGGACTTCACTTTTATAAGAAAAAGGCCATTAAATATAACAGACAAGTACAACAAACATCCTCCATGTCACAAAAAGACATGGAACATATACAAAATACAGTAGTTTATACTGACTGGGTGATAACTAGGTCCATGAGAGGTAGTTCCGTTTCTGCATGAAATGGGTGGTGCAGTCCCTGACAAGACCACAGACAAGGGCAGTACTTGGCAGCTTGTTCAGAAGCACATACAAGCAACCTACTATGCTGTAGTAGTTAGTACCGACAATGACAACTCACTGACCAGTGCCGAAATCGTTGCCATGGAAAGTGGCGAAATCCTGGGAGCTGCCAGTACTTTCTTAATATATTTCATTTACATACCATATTTATATATTAATAGAAAATACAGGAACAACTGCTGAATGGTGTCTTTATTTTTGTGTGTTTATATAATAGCCATGTAAGAAAAAACTAATTATTAACCTTGCTTGCTCAGTCTGTACAGGATTATCAGACTGAGGTGTTGACAGTACGTACTGAACTTACTCCCCATGATGATCACAAAGTTACACCCACATAGGACTAATATTGTTGGAGCAAATATGAATATTAGCTAAAAACAGTGAATAATGGAAGTTGTGCTGCAGTGCACTATGGGAGTTTGGGGTTTGGGGGTTTTAAATGTTGTTACTGTGATTCATGTTATTTTAACAGTGTTGATTGTGTCATTGATTTATTGTGTTTTGGTCGTTCAGTTGGTCAGTTTATTTAAGTCTCATTTTACATTACCATGAGTGGGAAGTGTAGTGCTTTTGATGTCTTCTGCCACTGTCTCTGTATGTGGGTGTGTAAAAATAAAAGTACCTGCTTGGGGCAGAATGCAGAAAAGACAAAAATGTCAGGAAGCACACAGCATTTTGCTGTGGAGGAACACATACTATTATTTACCTCATACAGTTGTATGCAAACATTTGGGCACAACTGATAAATTTCATGATTTTCCTTTATACATCATTGGTTGTCTGGATCAGAAATTTCAGTTAAATATATCATATAGCAGACAAACACACTGATATTTGAGAAGTGAAATGAAGTTTCTAGTATTTACAGAAAGTGTGCAATATGTATTTAAACAAAAATGGGCAGGTGCATAAATTTGGGCACCCTTGTAATTTTATTGATTTGAATACATTTAGCACTAATTATTGGAACACAAAATTTATTTGGTAAGTTACACAGGTGAATCCACTCATGAGAAAGGGTATTTAAGGTGGCCATTTGCAAATTTTTTCCCCTCTTTGCATCTCTTCTAAAGAGTGGCAACATGGGAGCCTCTAAACAACTCTCAAATGACCTGAAAACAAAGATTGTTTAACATTATGGTTTAAGGGAAGGATACAAAAAGCTATCCCAGAGATTACAGCTGTCAGCTTCCACTGTGAAGAACATAGTGAGGAAATGGAAGACCACAGGCACAGTACTAGTTAAGCCCTGAAGTAACAGGCCAAGAAAAATCTCAGATAAGCTGAAGCGAAGGATGGTGAGAAGAGTCATAGTCAACCCACAGACCTGCTCCAAAGACCTACAACATGATCTTGCTGCAGATAGTGTCTCTGTGTATCGTTCAACTATACAGTGCACTTTGCACAGGGAGATGCTGCAATGCAGAAGAAGCCTTTTCTGTGTACATGCCACAAACAGAGTCACTTGAGGTATGCTAAAGCACATTTGGACAAGCCAGCTTCATTTTGGAATAAGGTGTTGTGGACTGATGAAACTAAAATTGAGTTATATGGACATAACAAGGGGCGGTATGTGTGGCTGAAAAAGAACACAGCATTCCAAGAAAAACACTTGCTGCCTACAGTAAAATTTGGAGGTGGTTCCATCATGCTGTGAGGCTGTATGGCCAGTGCAGGTACTGGGAATCTTGTTAAAGTTGAGGGTCACATGGATTCCAGTCAATATCAGCAGATTTTTGAGAACAATGTTCATGAATCAGTGACATGATATTGAACTGAAATTGCTGATCCAAACAACCAATGAGTTTTAAAGGAAAATCATGGAAATCATAGGGGTGCCCAAACTTTTACATACCACTGTGTATGTCAACCTGATGTAAGCCTCATAATTTATGAAATAAAAACATAAAAATTGTGGAGATAATATATATAGCATATAGTTACTGGGAGCATTAGGCTAAATGATTAAATAATAAACTATAGTAAAGTATTCTATAAGAAAGGACCATTCAGGCATGTATGGGATGACATGAAAACAGGTCATTTTGATCCTTGTTTTGCATAAAAGGGTTAATTAGTACATTAAAATACTTAAGTAAATCAGAACTTACACAAACAGGACAAGGCCAACAGGTCACACACTGTAAAATGATGATATATGTAGCACCTACACAATAAGTTGCTTTATTATGTTTATATTCAGTGATACAAATCCAGCAGTAAATAATTGTAAAATTGAAATAATTAAGACCTACATTTCTATAATATACATATTTATGATATGGCTGCGACGTGCGCCATGATTGGCCAATTTCCGGTCTGATATCAGACCAATCGGTCCAGAACACATATCACATTTGCAACTTTATCTTCTAAGGTGAAGATGAAGTCCGAAGCCAGGTGGCAGCCCACGGAGCTGATGAAGTGTGGGTTTCTCAATGCGCATATTAAACAAATATGTAGGACTGCTTTTTTGCACTTGCGCAAAAAATAGTTAGAGCTGGATCAGGTGACCCTGAACCATCCCTTAGTTATGCTGCTATAGACTTAGACTGCTGGGGGGTTCCCATGATTCACTGAGTGTTTCTTTCTCTTTTTCCTCTGTATGCACCACTCTGCATTTAATCATTAGTGATTGATCTCTGCTCCCCTCCACAGCATGTCTTTTTCCTGGTTCTCTCCCTCAGCCCCAACCAGTCCCAGCAGAAGACTGCCCCTCCCTGAGCCTGGTTCTGCTGGAGGTTTCCTCCTGTTAAAAGGGAGTTTTTCCTTCCCACTGTCGCCAAGTGCTTGCTCACAGGGGGTTGTTTTGACCGTTGGGGTTTTTCCGTAATTATTGTATGGCTTTTGCCTTACAATATAAAGTGCCTTGGGGCAACTGTTTGTTGTGATTTGGCGCTATATAAATAAAATTGATTTGATTTGATTTGATTTCTCAGGAAGGTCGAAGTGTTGAACGGTGGTTGATAGTACTGCAGGTGATGATGAGTGACAGCTGTGATGATCAGTTCAGAGGCAGGACCTCTGAACGCTGAGGAATTTGAACTGGAGGAATTAACAGCAAACAAGCTCAAAGCAGACATGCAAAATCAATCAATCAATCAACTTTTTTCTTATATAGCGCCAAATCACAACAAACAGTTGCCCCAAGGCGCTCCATATTGCAAGACAAGGCCATACA
The DNA here is from genome assembly GCF_902500255.1 of Thalassophryne amazonica. Taxonomy (NCBI): domain Eukaryota; kingdom Metazoa; phylum Chordata; class Actinopteri; order Batrachoidiformes; family Batrachoididae; genus Thalassophryne; species Thalassophryne amazonica. The sequence continues at coordinate 108,621,520 of NC_047112.1, read as the reverse complement.
ATAATTATGAAAAACCCCAACGGTCAAAACGACCCCCTATGAGCAAGCACTTGGCCACAGTGGGAAGGAAAAACTCCCTTTTAACAGGAAGAAACCTCCAGCAGAACCAGGCTCAGGGAGGGGCAGTCTTCTGCTGAGACTGGTTGGGGCTGAGGGAAAGAACCAGGAAAAAGACATGCCGAGAAGGGGGGCAGAGATCGATGCAAATGTCGATGCAGCTACAAAAACAGCCATATAACAAATGAATTATTAACCTCGCTTGTTCAGTTAATAATCCTTATTAGTATATGGCTGCGAAACTACGCGCGCTCTGATTGGCTGATTACCGTTCTGATATTTTCCCATATCGGACCGGTTACCATGACAGTCGGTCCCCAACGCGTATTTTCTTTACAAACTTGGAAGCTAAAAACACGATTAGAGAAACAAAGTCAGACATGACTGACATGACATGACACATACCCCAAATCTTGAAGAGATTCACGTTTTGTGACATTACATTTTGCAAGACTTGCATTCATGTTTCTGGAGATATTTTTTTTCAGTATACACGTTTACCTTGCGAATCATTTACGATTTGCAGCTCACATTTTGCAGGTTAACATCTTTCAGTGACAAGCTGCTCCACCCAAAGTACGTGAAAGAGCAATATTGCAGGTCCTTCCTTTCTGCTGCTGTCAGACTCCACAGCCAGCACTGTTCCCATTAGACCACTCAGATCACTCAAATCACTCAAACCATTAATATCGTTATAGTAACAATTTTTCAGCCATTTGCAATAATACTAAACATTCTGTGCAATAATACTTGTACATTCTTGTTCAACATCACTTGAACTCGTGCAATATTATGAAACGTTCTTTCTGCTTGTATGTAGTGTACTTTATTCTACTGTATATATTGTTCTTCCACACAGAACTTGACTTCTGTATTTTGGTGATTATTTTTCTTTTACCTTATTTTTGCATATTTGCACTGTTGTCCTGTGACTGTCCCTGTGCTGCTGTAACATCATAAATTTCCCCATTGTGGGACTATTAAAGGATTATCTTATCTTAGGGCCCCTTCACACATAACATGATTTAAGTCAACTTGTGCACTAAGGAGGAATTGCATACCAAATGTGAAAAATCTGAGCTGTCTCCTCATACACGCGTCACTACTGCCTCCAACACCTCGTACACCTGTTGGTACAACACACCAGCAGCTGAAAGACAGAGAGTGCTCTGTGAGAGTCCATTCGCTCCATCTCGCGGCGGGTGTTGGCCAAATTCCAGGTAACACACACAAACATGTAACTCTGCTCACTTGGCACTTAGAAAATGTGTGGCTATTCACGCTCATAGCATGAAAACAGTCAGCAGACAATCACTTTTGAGCTGCATGTGAAATTTGTCTAAGTGACCAACAACTGTGCGGCTTTGCAAAAAGCAACACACATGTGGCCTGCATGTGTATCGCACGTGTGCGTGTGTCGCACCCCCCCCCCCCCGAAACATGTGGCATACGTGTGGTTCGCGCTCCCCCCCACTCCCCCAATACATGCTTGCTGTCCTCACGTGGACAGACTTAAAAAGATATATCGCTGTTGCGACTGGCTACAGCGAGTGAGCACACAGCATCCACACTGACAGGTTACCCAGGTGAAACGGGCCGTCAGATCATAACACTCAGAGTGCGCTCTAAATGTCATGTCACCCATGTGAGCTCTGTTCCACATGATGCAGTGTCTGTCCTGTGGCACGCCATCCACAAGACACACATGTTGGGCTGGACATGCGCGTGGGGCCAGCTGGACAGACCGGACCAGTAGATGTGGACATGATAAGAGCATTCATGTAATTTCATGACTGTACGTCTGTGACCATGGGTCATATCTGTATTGTCTGCTTGATAAGAGGGATTCATTAAATGCAGTGATTTTTTTTTTTTATCGTGTGTGGTTTTATTTTTTTTAATATGTACATCTCCTTGTTGATTTCAGGCATTTTTCGCACCTTTCACAGGCCAGCGATGGTAGCATAGTGGTAAATTTTCTGGCTTGCAATCAGACCTTTTGTAAATTGCAGGTTTGAATCCCGTGGGTGGCATGTATTTTTTTTCACAGCAGCTGCGTGATGTGGTTACACTTGCTCTGGCTGCTCGCACTGTGTTCTCACTGCAATGGTTTCGTGCACGTGACGGTGCCGTGCATGACCATGACCATTAAATATAACAGACAAGTACAACAGATGAAACCATTGCAGCGGGATTATTCACACCTGCCCGTCAACTCGATGTTTTCGTGGTTCGCTCATATGAGCTGTTCCGCCGTGATTCACACTAATTTGTACTTATTCGTACAATGTGTGAAGGGGCCCTTAACAACTGTCCATTATCACACCGTTCATCTTTGATCCAAAATACGTACGAGGGGTGTCAATAAAGTATAGGTCCTTTTTATTTTTTTCAAAAACTATATGGATTTCATTCATATGTTTTTACGTCAGACATGCTTGAACCCTCGTGCGCATGTGTGAGTTTTTCCATGCCTGTCGGTGACGTCATTCACCTGTGAGCACTCCTTGTGGGAGGAGTCGTCCAGCCCCTCGTCGGAATTCCTTTGTCTGAGAAGTTGCAGAGAGACTGGCGCTTTGTTTGATCAAACTTTTTTCTAAACCTGTGAGGCACATCGAAGTGGACACGGTTCGAAAAATTAAACTGGTTTTTGGTGAAAATTTTAACGGCTGATGAGAGATTTTGAGGTGATACTGTCGCTTTAAGGACTTCCCACGGAGCGGGACGTCGCGCAGCGCTCTCAGGCGCCGTCGTCAGCCTGTGAGAGAACAGAGAAGTTTCAGATGAAGTCGGTTTCAGCATTTTATCCGGATATTCCACTGTTAAAGGAGATTTTTTTAATGAAAGACGTGCGGACGGGTCCGCGTGTCGGGACGCAGCCGATGCGGTGCGGCGGCACAGGAAAAACACCTCCGTGTTGATAACCATTTGTAAAATCCAGGCGGCTTTTGATGGCTTTCAGTGGAGTGAGTATATGAGAAATTGTTTAACAGTTGGGCATGTTCCAACTTGTCCTTAAGGCTTCCAACGGAGGTGTTTTTCCTGTGGCGGAGCGTCGCGGCGGCTGCGAGCCGACGCTGCAATCCGTGCCCACGTCTTTCATTAAAAAAATCTCCTTTAACAGTGGAATATCCGGATAAAATGCTGAAAACGACTTCTTCTGAAACTTCTCTGTTCTCTCACGACGTCCTGGATCAATAGAGCCTGAAATGTGGAGGTTTTCAGCTTGAAACAGGCTGACGACGGCGCCTGGGAGCGCTGCGCGACGCCCCACTGCGTGGGAAGTCCTTAAAGCAACAGTATCACCTCAAAATCTCTCATCAGCCGTTAAAATTTTCACCGAAAACCAGCTTAATTTTTCAAACCGTGTCCACTTTGATGTGTCTCACAGGTTTAGAAAAAATTTTGATCAAACAAAGCGCCAGTCTCTCAGCAACTTCTCAGACAAAGGAATTCCGACGAGGGGCTGGACGACTCCTCCCACAAGAAGTGCTCACAGGCGAATGACGTCACCAACAGGCGTGGAAAAACTCATGCATGCGCACGAGGGTTCAAGCATGTCTGACGTAAAAACATATGAATGAAATCCATATAGTTTTTGAAAAAAATAAAAAGGACCTATACTTTATTGACAGCCCTCGTAAGCATCCCAAATGGCAAATGTCAGCTCTCCCCGGTTTCTCTGTGATTGAGGCCATACACACGCATGCATACACACACACACACACACACAGAGGCCACTTGGCTGACATCGGTGTGTGAGTGTGTCGATGTGAATGGTTGAATATGAGGCATCATTGCAAAGTGTTTTCAAAGGATTCAAGGATTCAAAAGAATTTTATTGTCATATGCACATAGGAACATGCTCCCTGCACAATGAAATGTGTCTACTGCATTTAACCCATCCTAATTGCCAGTTAGGAGCAGAAGTCGCCTTTAGGCGCCTGGCGTTTTGAGCGTCTGATGCAGATGGATCAGTTTGGATATGTCAAAATACTTGAAGAGGTCATGTTGTTTCCCATGTAACAATAAGAAATATACTCAAAACCTGGATTAATCTTTTTAGTCACATAGCACTACTGTTATTCTGAACACTACTGTATATGAGTTCAGATGATAATAATAATACTAATAATAATAATCATCATCATCAAACATATGGTACAACTTGTCACATCAATATGTAAAATCTTTAAATGGGTAGCAATTTGTTAACTGATGAACACATTAGCAAACCAAATTATTTGGTTGCAAATTAAATTACAACTGTCTGTTCAAGCTGGATGGGGCTTCAATTTTACCTCAGCCTGAATGAATCACTTGTAAGAAATGTAATTGCACCGTCTGGTGTTGTCTTACAGCTGCAGTGGTCACATCCAGCATATACAGTATGTGGAGATCTTGGATGGCTTGGCTTGAAAATCAAGACCAGGGGCCTCAAGTACAAAGACTTGTGTGGATTTCCTACTGAAACATGGCATACTCCCAAAACCCAGAAACTTGTGTAAGCACAAAAATATACAGATGTATCATAGTGTGCATACACATGGATCCAAGCATTTATACATCCCAGTCAAAGTGGAATTGAGTGCACATGCAGAAGTACCAAGCTCCTCCCTGTCCACGCCTCCATCTGAATATGTAAATTTCACCACTTGTCTTTCGTTCTTGTCTGTCTTCGTGTTGTTTTGGTGGTCAGCCCTTCCTGATAGAAGTTGTTGGTTGGCTTTGAGTAGGATCATGTAGGCTGATCGGGAAGGGTGGATGGGGGCACCCACGCACTACATAACATCTGTCTTGCAAGAATAAATTGCATATATGTGTATTAATGTACCTAAATGGTTCTGCCAGTGTGGCATTTACCATTACTATATATGCAGACAGGGGAAAGAAAAAAATGAATATGTAAATGAGTTTAAATAGTTTGATTGTGTCATATTCATGGTGGCATAAGTGTGAAGTGTACTGTGTTTGAATGCAGAGAAGACAAACAATGTGGCTTGGTCTCCCATGCAGCTCGCCACAATGTGAGACAAAAAGGAAAAGTGTGTGCATGTGTGTGATGCTTAAAGCAGCACGCACACACTGAAATAAGAAAATAAATGATCAGATAAAGGATTTCAAAGGAGGGGACAGAGTGGAGGAATTCACCCCCTTTAACAAAAAAGTGACTGCGATAGTGGGTGACAGAGCTCTCACCAGAGTGGTGGAAATCTATGGAGGTGACACAGACCTGGATCTCATAATGATACTCTATCCTGTCTGTTCTCCAGCGCAGATTTGGCTCACAATGATTTGACCATTCTGCCTCCTACTTGTGTGATTGGAGCTTTTGTTCTGATTGAATGACTTGTGAGATAACACAAGTTATCTCACAAGTTGGGAGCTGGTTCTCCTGTGGAACCAGCTCCCAATTCGGATCAGGGAGACAGACACCCTCTCTACTTTTAAGATTAGGCTTAAAACTTTCCTTTTTGCTAAAGCTTATAGTTAGGGCTGGATCAGGTGACCCTGAACCATCCCTTAGTTATGCTGCTATAGACTTAGACTGCTGGGGGGTTCCCATGATGCACTGAGTGTTTCTTTCTCTTTTTGCTCTGTATGCACCACTCTGCATTTAATCATTAGTGATTGATCTCTGCTCCCCTCCACAGCATGTCTTTTTCCTGGTTCTCTCCCTCAGCCCCAACCAGTCCCAGCAGAAGGCTGCCCCTCCCTGAGCCTGGCTCTGCTGGAGGTTTCTTCCTGTTAAAAGGGAGTTTTTCCTTCCCACTGTCGCCAAGTGCTTGCTCATAGGGGGTCGTTTTGACCGTTGGGGTTTTTCTGTAATTATTGTATGGCTTTTGCCTTACAGTATAAAGTGCCTTGGGGCAACTGTTGTGATTTGGCGCTATATAAATAAAATTGATTTGATTTCATTTGATAATCTTTAAGCAATGTCCAAGTTCCTCTTAACTGTCCTCTTTGCAGGCTTCTTGCCATGCACCAGGGTCATCATTTTTTTTTTGTTGAGTGGGAGTATTATGGTTCTGAGGAGCATTTTTAGGAACCAGCTTGCAATATTTATATGCAATGTTCATATGCATCTGGACATTTGTGGGATGTCAGGTGACATCCCTCAGGGCCCCTTCAAACTTGTGCCAAATCAACATGCAGAACTATAATGGATCTGGCGTGGTGACCCAGAGTGAAACAAGGGAGAAGTGAACGTGACTTACTTAGTATTATTATTAATCCAAGACCAAGTAAGTTAAAAGGTGGCCTTGAGATGGATTTCAAGGCCAAGACCAGACTTAAGTAGTACAACACCATGGCTTGTTCATAAGGGCGATTTGGGCGATGCACTGCCAAACAGGAAAAATAGAGAATTTTTTGTGTCTGATTCTACCACTGTTAGGGCCCCTTCACACATATTACGAATGTGGTCGAATTGCACATGAATTGATCGAATTGCACAGGAATCGTATGCAATACGTGTAAAATCTTAGTTGCCTCCAACACCTCGTACGAGGTCTGTCCGTAAAATATAGGTCCTTTTTATTTTTTTCAAAAACTATATGGATTTCATTCATATGTTTTTACGTCAGACATGCTTGAACCCTCGTGCGCATGTGTGAGTTTTTCCACGCCTGTCGGTGACGTCATTCGCCTGTGAGCACTCCTTGTGGGAGGAGTCGTCCAGCCCCTCGTCGGAATTCCTTTGTCTGAGAAGTTGCTGAGAGACTGGCGCTTTGTTTGATCAAACTTTTTCTAAACCTGTGAGACACATCGAAGTGGACATGGTTCGAAAAATTAAGCTGGTTTTCAGTGAAAATTTTAACAGCTGATGAGAGATTTTGAGGTGATTCTGTCGCTTTAAGGACTTTTCACAGTGCGAGACGTCGTGCAGCGCTCTCAGGCAGCGTCATCAGCCTGTGTCAAGATTAAAACCTCCACATTTCAGGCACTATTGATCCAGAACGTCGTGAGAGAACAGACACGTTTCAGAAGAAGTCGGTTTCAGCATTTTATCCGGATATTCCACTGTTAAAGGAGATTTTTTTAATGAAAGACGTGCGGACGGGTCCGCGCGTCGGGACGCAGCCGACGCGGCGCGGCGGCAAAGGAAAAACACCTCCGTGTTGATAACCATTTGTTAAAATCCAGTTGGCTTTTGATGGCTTTCAGTGGAGTGAGTATATGAGAAATTGTTTATCAGCTGGAGATGTTCCAACTTGTCCTCAAGGCTTCCAACAGAGGTGTTTTTCCTGTAACGGAGCATCGCGGCGGCTGCGAGCCGATGCTGCAATCCGCCCGCACGTCTTTCATTAAAAAAATCTCCTTTAACAGTGGAATATCCGGATAAAATGCTGAAACCGACTTCTTCTGAAACTTCTCTGTTCTCTCACAACATCCTGGATCAATAGAGCCTGAAATGTGGAGGTTTTAAGCTTGAAACAGGCTGATGACGCTGCCTGAGAGCGCTGCGCGACGTCTTGCACCGTGAAAAGTCCTTAAAGCGACAGAATCACCTCAAAATCTCTCATCAGCTGTTAAAATTTTCACTGAAGACCAGCTTAATTTTTCGAACCATGTCCACTTCGATGTGTCTCACAGGTTTAGAAAAAGTTTTGATCAAACAAAGCGCCAGTCTCTCAGCAACTTCTCAGACAAAGGAATTCCGACGAGGGGCTGGACGACTCCTCCCACAAGGAGTCCTCACAGGCGAATGACGTCACCGACAGGCGTGGAAAAACTCACGCATGCGCACGAGGGTTCAAGCATGTCTGATGTAAAAACATATGAATGAAATCCATATAGTTTTTGAAAAAAATAAAAAGGACCTATACTTTACGGACAGACCTCGTACACCTGTTGCAAAAACTATTTGCACACAGCAGCAGCTGAAAGAGAGTGTGCCCTGTGAGAGCCCATTCAACCCCTCTTCCGGCAGGCGTCTGCCAAATTCCAGGTGACACACACGCACATCTACACCAGGGGTGGCCACGTTCGGTCCTCGAGAGCCACCTTCCTGACACTCTTAGTTGTCTCCCTGCTCCAACACACCTGAATCCAATGAAAGACTCGTTAGCAGACCTTTAATGAGCCTTTTATTGGATTCAGGTGTGTTTTCGTTGGATTCAGGTGTGTTGGAGCAGGGAGACAACTAAGAGTGTCAGGAAGGTGGCTCTCGAGGACCGAACTTGGCCACCCTTGATCTACACCGTTCGCTTGGCACTTAGAAAATGTGTGATCATAGCGCGAAAAACAGTCAGCAGATGATCACTTTTGAGCTGGATGTGAAATTTGTCTAAGTGCCCCCACGGCCCCAAGTACGCATGTCGCAAGCCAGAGTGTCGGCTTCCACCACAACACATGTGGGTGTGTGTTTTGCGTGCTCCCCCTAACACATGGTGTGCATGTGGTTCCCCCCCACAGGTGAGGCACCTTTCATCTGATGACAAAGTGACACCTTGGTCTGTGCGCTGAGCGGACGGGGGCATGGCTGGCTGCCAACAGCTGTTGAGACATCCCTGGTCCTGGACATCACAGCTGCAGAACACGTACCATGTTTTGACGGACACGTGCATGTGTGTGCTTGCTGTCCTCACGTGGAAATACATAAAAACATACATTGCTTTTGCGACAGGCTGGAGAAATAGATCGTCAGTTCATGTGGACATGCAATAGGCGATCTGAATGTCACATCTGTCTCACAGGACATGTGTGTCGGGCCGGACACTCGCGCGGGCCCGGCCCAACACGCGTGTCCTGTGAGCAGCACTGGACTATATGACAAGCCAACAGTGTGGCAAATACGCCACTTTCAGTCACGTATCAGCAGAAATACTCCATAACAAATGCCATTTAGTCAGTTATCACTGCTCTTTTTTCCTCTTTTTAAAAAAAAAAATACATTTATCTGCTGTTGATTTTAGCCATTTCACGCTCCTGTTCTAAGACAGTGATTGTACTGCAGTGGTAAAGTCTGGTAATTAGAGCTTTTGTAAATTGCAGGTTCAAATCCCGTGAGTGGCATTTATTTTTTAATTAACCAGGGTTATTTAACCGCAGGGTTCTGTATTGCATCACCTTTTATCTATTATTCATTATACAGCTGAATTTTATTTCATTTTCCTCCACATCAGCTGTGCGATGTGGTGCACAACATCCCAGTTGCTCACACTGTGTTCCTGCTCAAATGACACCATCGCGTGCAAGACACCATCGCATGCACCAAACCGTCGCAGTGGATTTGTTGACGCCTGCCAGTTGGCTCAATGTTTTTGTGGTTCGCTCATATGAACTGTTCTGCCGTGATTCACCCTGATTTGAATTTATTCCTACTATGTGTGAAGGGGCCCTTGAAGTAGTTATGAGTGTTCCAGACCATTTGATCGGCTTCTGAATATCATTGTCCAATGACAAGTCATGCTTCAAATGGTACTACCCATTTTGCAGCGATTTCAGTCAGGTTGAAAATTGCCACAGACGTCTCTCATGTAAAGTCAATTTTTCACACAACAGGGTTTTCAGTGCAATCTCTGTAGGTCCCAGAAGGATCCATATGTGTCTCAGATGTAATTCCATGAACACACGTTTTCCAGAAACAGGGTTTTTTATGTCAGGTTTTCTGAGCATCTGAAAGTTCTGAACACAGCACAAGTCACATTGTGTAAAGTTGGCTAGCGTTCGGTGCAACTTGATTTTGCAAAAATTTGATGTGTGTGTGTGTGTGTGTGTGTGTGTGTGTGTGTGTGTGTGTGTGTGTGTGTGTGTGTGTGTGTGTGTCATGGGGGGGGGGGGGGGGGGTCAAAAATATTATTATCAACAAATGGGAGGCCCTGCAGAGAGGAATGAGATCTTGGGTATGATATGTCAATATTCTGTTATGTCTACATTCTTGGTTGGTGTTCACAATGACGTGAGCCACTGGAGATGTGAAGGCCATAGTCGGATATTCGACATACCGCTTGAAACAAAATTGTTCAACATTTGACTCTGTATTTCCAGCAAATTTACACTGAAGTCCCCATACAGGCCGACATCCATCAGCCTGTATGGCTGATTATTACACAGATGAGATAATAGCATTAGCTGTTATTACTTTGTTGGCAGAGGTATATGCTTTCTTCTTGTGTTTTCATTTGTCAGTCAATATGCTAAAGTGTCCTTGACCAAGCCAGTGAACACAAGATTTGCTTACCGTAACCATAATTGCTTACAGTTTGGAAGTCAGGATGTTTGCATGTATTTCATTTTAAATCACTGTGGATAAAAGTGTCTCCAAAATGCATTGTTTAATTCCATAATGCCTCAGTAACAGATGATATATATATATATATATATATATATATATATATATATATATATATATATATATATATATATATAGTAGTAAAACCAGACAGAAAATCCGGAGTGGGGCCCCTAAGGCGATAGGTCGTCACCACTGACTCCCTTCTGACAACTCCTGCAGCCTACCTGATGCCAGATGTATCACTCTGTGCTCCTTTAGGTAACATTAGTGCAGCAGAGATGGGGTATCCTGTCATCTGGGCAGCTCAGAATCCCCATACACTTGCCCAGGTGTACGCCCGGGAGGGATCTCTTCAGTGCTACTGCTCATAGCAACAGAAACAACATGGGAGGCAGTAGTCAGTAGTTATATGTCCAAAGTGATTGGTGTATGCTCGAGCTATCTTCGATCCTGGGAGGAACCATCGCAGTTCCACTGGTCAAATACCATTCGCCTCAAGCTGGGCAGCCCCCAGCCAATGAGGTCCAGACCCGTCACAGTCTGCTTGCTTCATTGGGTGCATGGAGCTAAGTCAAAAAAGCAATAAGCAGACTGTAAAACCCCTGCACCAGGCAATAAAAGAAAGATGAAGTAGCCTATCTTGTGACTATCAAGCTGGACTATCAGAATAATATGTTTTGCTCTCCCTGATGATCTCAGCCAGGTCCAGTAAAACAGCCATCATCAACCGACAGCTTGAAAGACTAAACATCAATATTGCTGCACTTGAGGAGACAAAGCTCTCATCGAGCGGCAGGCTCAGAGAGCAAGACTACTCATTCTACTTGCAGGGAAAAGAGCCAGGGGAACCCCGTTTGCATGGCATAGGATTCGCAGCGAGGAACTGTCTGATGTCCTCAGTTGAACTGCCATTGTCAGGAACAGCAAGAGTCCTTTTTCTTTGTCTCTCAGCCTTTCTCTTCATCTCTCAACCTCTTCAGGTCCAGTGACCATTCACGACCTCTGTGTAACCAACACAATTTTCACCACCAAGCACTACCACAGAGTATACTGGTGATACCCCAGATCTCAGCACTGGCACCAGTTGGATCTCATATCACTCGAAGACCCCTGCTCACCTGTGTTCTTACTACCCATAGCTTTCACAGCGCTGGCAATACCACCGACCACACTCTGGTTGGCAGAAAAGTGCAACTTCAGCCAAAATACATTTACCTGGCTAAGTAGAAAGGCAGGCCTCACATCAACATAGCCAGGAGCTCAATGCTGGACAAGCGTGAGCACTTTGCCAACTCCTTTGAACAGGCCCTTAATGACTACAATACCAGCTATGCCAAAGAGAGGTGGAGTCACATCTGTGAGGCCGTCTACAACTCTGCCATGGACACCTTCGACAAGAGAGAGAGACAAAACCCTGACTGGTTTGAAGCTGGTATTGCCAAACTTGAACCAGTGATTGCAGCCAAACAAGCGGCACTGCTCAACCATAAGGGGGAGCACCATGAAGACACTGGCTGCACTTAGAAAGGCCAGGAATGACTCTCAGGAGATTGTTTGGAGCTGCGCCAATGACTATTGGCTGAACCTCTGCCAGGGCATCCAATTCTCCACTTACAGTGGCAATGTTCACTCCATATATGATGGCATAAAGAAAGCCTTTGGTTCAAGTGCCATTAAGATTGAACCCTTGAAGTCTACCACAAGGGAAATTATCACAGACAGAGGGAACCAGATGGAGAGATGGGCAGAATACTATCAGCTCTACTCTAGGGAAAACATTACTGTCAATAAAGCAGCCAAAAGCATCATTCCAGTACTTGTCCGGGAAGAGCTAGACGTCCCACCCTCAGTGGATGAGCTCAGTAAAAACATGGACTTTTTAGCACGTGGCAAAGCTCCATGAAACAATGGCATCCCATCAGAGGTCATCAAGGCTGGCAAGAAGAGCACCCTGCTCCACCATCCACACAAGCTTTAATTGCAGTGTTGGGAGGAGGGAACAGTGCCTCAAGACATCCGTGAAGCCAACAGCATCGCACTGTACAAGAACAAGGGAGACTGCAGAGATTACAGTAACTACTTTGTAATATTCCTTCTCAGCACTTTGAGGAAGGCTTTTGCCCACGTCATATTAAACAAACTGCAGGCACTTGCTGAATGAGTATATCCTGAGGCACAGTGTGGTTTCTGAGCTGGAAAATAAACAGTTGACATGATCTTCTCACTGAGACAGCTACAGGAGAAATGTCATGAACAGAGATGGCCTTTGTACACTGCCTTTACCGATCTGACCAAGGCCTTTGTCCTGGTCAGCAGGAAAGCTCTCTTCACTTTGCTGCAGTGAACTGGATGTCCCCATAAGCTCCTGAGGTTGGTCGAGTTGTTCCGTGACAACACAGAAGGCACCATCTGCCACAGTGGTTCCTCCTCGGCATCTTTCTACACACCAGAACTGAGACCAAGGTGCCAAGACCAAGGTGTGGCAATTGTTGATCAGAGCGATGCCCTTCAAAGACAATACTGTCTTGGTGGATCAATCTAAGAAAGGCCTGCAGCCACTCATTAGTTGCGTTGCATGTGCTTGTGAGAATTTTGGTTTAACCATCAATCTTAAAAAGACCAACTTCATGGGTATGATGTCAGCAGCATCCCAAGTTTTTCCATCAATGACCACGTCCTTGAGATGGTAGAGGATTTTACCAACCTTAGTTCCACGATCTCCAGCAGTCTATCTCTGGACATTGAACTGAACACGGATCAGCAAGGCAGCAACAGCAATGGCTCGCCTGGCAAAGAGGGTCTGGGAAAACTCCATGCTGACCACCAGCACCAAGATGTACCAAGCCTGTGTGCTGAGCAACAATATTAATCCAATAGGATGGTAGGCCAAGGCTGCAGAGTGCAGCAGCTAGAGGCTTATTGTTAAGGCAAGCAATGAGGTCAGAGAGAGGAAGAGAGATGACCAGTGGGAAGAGAGGAGACAGTGCAGATGCCAGAGAGCAACTACAGTCCTCACAGAGTCAAGTGTGGGCTACATGTGCAGCAACTGCAACAAAGCCTGCCGCTGTAGAATTGGACTAGACTGAGCGCACACTCCACGAGACAGAAAGATGCCAATGAATATATATATGAAATCTGTTGTTCCCCCTTAAACTGTAACACTATGATTTAGTATCTAAATAAGCACAATACTCTGTGAGACATATCATTAGAGCTGAAGAGCAAAGCAAGTTTCATTATTTGTTGTGTTAGTTGGACTATTTTTGGATTTATCTGGAGGAACTGAGTTGTCCAGCTATTCAGTGAGTCCTCGCCATAGTGACTTAATCTCATTTTGTCCACATCATCATGGACATGTTTGTCCAAAAAGGCTCTGCTGTGCAGCTGACCTGATTGGAAGGCAACAAAAATCTGAGTCGAACAAAGGAAAGAAATAAGCGACATTCAAGCATTCACACACACACACACACACACACACACACACACACACACACACACACACACACACACACACACACACACACACACACACACACACACACACACACACACACACACAAGCAGAGAGAGAGAAAAGCACCCTTATCATCCCCCTGTTTCATTTAGAGTTGATTGCCATTGGATTATAATGTAATCACCACGCTGTGTGAGCCGTAGCTATGGGAACTGGTTTTAACTGTTTATCTTGCCAGAGATCTTAATTTAAGTTTGAACACTCTGGATCACTTAGATGTGAGAGACATGGGAAATTGACAAAAAGGGGACAACAAAGGAAAGGGAGGGGGTGGGAACTATGGAAGAAAATGGCGAAACAGACACTTTCTTGTTCTTTCTGTTGTGTTTCATAGGCAATTTAATTTGTCTTTCAGAGAGAAAATCAAGTTATGATGACAATCCAAAGGGCGGTAGTGAAAGCTGCAGAGCTCCATTGCCATGGGAAAGTTTCTGCCAGAGAATGCCACTAATCTTGGCAAAATGAATCATTCACACTTTATTTGGACATCTGTGTTCACTCCCCCCCCCCCCACCAAACACACACCAACTTTCATTCATTTGTGACAGTTTTATTACGAGTCGTGCAGGTGGCTGGAGGGTCAGAAACCAAAAAGAATGCCAGACAGAGCTGGTCCAAAATGCTGAGGAGTTGTTGAGTTTGTGATGCTGTTTCATTCATGCTGTACGAACATGTTGTGTTCTCTGCCTCAACAGACTCACTGCACACACCCTGAGCACAAATGTTTTCCATATGGACATTGATATAGTTGTTGTTATTCTAGTTGAATGTCAGTCTATGAGAATTAAAATGAGTATGAGATCATAGGAGAAGGTTAACACTGGGGTAAGTACACTCAAAACCATGTAGATTTATCATGTTTTCTTTGTGCGGTACCCCATTTTTAATTCATCAAACCCAATTGGAATTTCAACTGATGAGCTTTTTCACAGCAGTGTGTCTTACTCCATCATTAATTTATTTATTTTCAATGACAAAAGGTCTAGATTTGATTTAAAGTACTGTCAGGTATATAAGTATTTGGGCAATGACATAATTTCTGTACATTTGCTTTTGTAAACCATCACAATAGATTAGATGTTATACAACCAAGATGTGCTTGTGTTGTTTAAGAAAACTGCAATTAACAATTTCAGCTTTTCCGTTTTCGAGTGTCAGAGGACAAGTTGAGACATGCCTATCTCTGCTTTCACTGGCTTACCAGTCAAGTGAGTATAAAAGAAATTGTGGAGAGCTGGGCTCTGACACTCCAAAACGGAGGTGTTCTTTGTCTCGCTCCATCAGCAAATCCGTTGTGACGCGCGAAGCCTCCACGCGGCTTTCCATGACAAAATCTCTTGTTAAAAGTGAAATCTGCCGGAAAATGGCTGATGTCCAGCTCTTGTGATAACCACAGAAATTGCACACGATGGTCACGGATCCATACAGCCATCCGTTTAGAAATGAAATGGTCCTTTCAGCCTGTCAATCATGGCTCAGAGCGCGGTGCGCCGTGCGCCATTGTGGGCCGTACTTAAAGTGGTAGTAACACTCCTTAATCTCTGTGAAGCCCATAAAATTTTCACCGAAAGCCATGTGAATTTTCATTTTCCTGTTTCTGAAAAAATTCTGATGGAACAAAGCCCAAATCATTCCACCATTTCCTCGCAATGAAAAAACGACGAGAGGGGTGGACCAGTGCTCACTCAAAGCCTGCCCACAGGCGAATGACGCAACCGACAGGCATGAAAAAACTCACGCATGCGCACGAAGATTCAAGCTTAGCTGACGTAAAAACATATGAATCAAATCCATATATTTTTTGCATAAAATAAAAAGGTCAGATACTTTTCTCACAGACCTCGTATTTCCTCACTGGTAGTGTGTGAGGACATCAATCAACTAAGAGAGAGAGAGAGAGAGAGAGAGAGAGAGAGATATTTTCTGCACTCTTCAGTCTGGATCTATCTAGTGCGTGTGTGCGCATGTTTCTCCGTCGTTCAAGCAGGCAGCATCAGCTGTATTGGCAAAAAAAAAAATACATCACTGGATAACTGACACCTTTTGCAGGACTTTCTATGGCTGGAAAACAACTGACAGACATGAAAAATAGAAACTAATTTTTTAAAAATGATTATAGGGCGTGAAAACACGTTTGTTGTGTGGGCCGCCAGAAGAGGTACTGCTGGCCCACCACCAGAGGGCGCCCTGCCTGAAGTGCGTGCTTCAGGCACGAGAGGGCGCTGCCACCACGGACTCAGCCGGGAGTGACAGCTGTTACTCATTACTTCCTGACAGCTGTCACTCATTCTTCATCATCTCACTCCATAAAACCCAGACGTCATCTCCACCTCATCGCCGAGATATCATACTTCATTGGAGGTAATATCCTCAGCCTTTTGTAAATCTGTTTATTGTGAGTGTTTGCAGGAGTACCGGTCCTTTTTGTGGAGGCTGTGCAAGACGGCACTCTTTTTCCTCTGAGGGATCGCTGCAACATATTGAGTGAGAGGTGGAGGTGGCATTCCCACCGCTGTTGTTACTGGATGTACACACACCCACACTTGACTGTCTTTGTTCTTCGCCAGCAGTACCAGATCCGACAGTCGGGGACGGTGATCACCTGGGAATTCGGGACTTGGCGGTTCCAGTATTCACCAGGTTCTGTGGCTGGCGGAAATCGTGTGGTTCCGGCTCTTCTCAGGACAGACGTCTTCTATCCTCGAGCCTGCCCACACGTCACCTTTGGGGATTGACTGTAATGATATTCTGAGATTGTCTGTCTGTTCATTGTGCACAATTCATAACATTAAATTGTTACCTTTTGGCTCATCTATTGACCATTCATTTGCGCCCCCTGTTGTGGGTCCGTGTCACTACACTTTCCCAACAGGATATCTCAGCCAGCGTCATGGACTCCGAGGGGCGTCACCCGGCTGTTGAACGACCAATGGGAGAGCAGGGAGCGCAGGCGTCTGCAGGAGGCGTGATTGGTGAGCTGCAGCACATTCTCACCGCCTTTACGGCTCGGTTAGATCAGATGACCGAGCAAAACATCCTCCTGAACCGCAGGGTGGAGGCTCTCTCCGCACAGATGGCGGCGAGCGCTCAGGGCGCTGCTGCAGCTCGTCCTCCTGCCGACCCTGTGCAGGATATGAACGTTCCAGTGGTGGTTCAACAACCCCTCCCACCATCCCCTGAAGCATACATAAGCCCTCCTGAGCCGTATGGAGGTTGTGTGGAGACATGCGCGGACTTTCTTATGCAGTGTTTGCTCGTCTTCACACAACGTCCCGTCATGTACGCGTCAGATGCTAGTAAAATAGCTTATGTGATTGCTCTGCTTCGGGGTAAAGCATGCGCCTGGGATACGGCGCTCTGGGAACAGAATTCACGGTTGTCACACTTCAAGTGTGCTGCTGTCAATGAGACAGGGACGCGAGAGTGCAGCCGCTTATGCAGTCAACTTCCGCATCGCGGCTGCGAGGTCCGGCTGGAATAACGTTGCGCTCCGCGCCGCCTTCATAAACGGACTGTCGTTAGTCCTGAAGGAGCAGCTGGTAGCTAAGGAGGAACCGCGGGATTTAGATGGGCTTATCGATCTCGTTATACGGTTAGACAATCGGTTGGAGGAACGCCGTCGGGAGCAAGGCGAAGGACGTGACCGGATACGCGCCGCCCCTCTCCCTTCCGGGTTCGAAAAGGGGCCGCCCTCCAAACGCTCCACAGCCGCAGCGCTCTGTGGGGCAACAGCTCCCCCTGCTGACGTTGTTAGGGAAATGCACAGGGCCAAAATGAGGAGGCTGATCCGCGGGGAGTGTTTTCTCTGCAGCTCAAAAGAGCACATACAGAAAAACTGCCCCAAACGGCCAAAACAACAACACTCGCCCTTAGAGACTGGGCTAAGGGGGGGTCAAAACATTCAAGTGAGACACACACAGATTGCCACACGACTCCCAGTCACAATCCTGAGCGGGGATTTAACCCTTCAAGCCCCAGCACTGGTGGACACGGGGTCAGAAGGGAATCTGCTAGACAGCAGATGGGCAAGGGAGGTAGGGCTCCCTCTGGTGGCGCTTCCTTCGCCATTGCAGGTTCGGGCACTAGATGGCACCCTCCTCCCTTTAATCACACACAAGACACAACCAGTAACTCTGGTGGTGTCTGGAAACCATCGGGAGGAGATTGAGTTTTTTGTAACTCCTTCTACCTCCCGCGTGATTTTGGGCTTCCCATGGATGTTGAAGCACAATCCCCGGATTGATTGGCCATCTGGGGTGGTGGTTCAGTGGAGTGAAACCTGCCATCGGGTGTGTTTAGGATCCTCGGTTCCTCCCGGTTTACAGGCTAAGGAGGAGGTCAAAGTCCCTCCCAACCTGACGGCGGTGCCGGTTGAGTACCACGATCTTGCTGACGTCTTCAGCAAGGATCTGGCACTCACCCTTCCCCCGCACCGTCCGTACGATTGTGCCATTGATTTGGTTCCAGGCGCTGAGTTCCTGTCCAGCAGGCTGTACAACCTCTCACGACCTGAGCGCGAATCAATGGAGACCTACATCCGGGACTCATTAGCTGCCGGGCTGATCCGGAACTCCACCTCCCCGATGGGGGCAGATGGCGGACTCCGTCCATGCATTGATTACAGGGGGCTGAATGAGATTACGGTTCGCAATCGATACCCGTTGCCATTGTTGGATTCCATGTTCACCCCCCTGCATGGAGCCAAAATCTTTACTAAGCTGGATCTTAGAAATGCGTATCACCTGGTTCGGATCCGGAGGGGAGACGAATGGAAGACGGCATTTAACACCCCATTAGGTCACTTTGAGTACCTGGTCATGCCGTTCAGCCTCACCAACGCCCCCGCGACGTTCCAAGCCTTGGTTAACGACGTCTTGCGGGACTTCCTGCACCGATTCGTCTTCGTATATCTGGACGATATTCTCATCTTTTCTCCGGATCCTGAGACCCATGTCCAGCATGTACGTCAGGTCCTGCAGTGGTTATTAGAGAACCGACTGTTTGTGAAGGGCGAGAAGTGCGAGTTTCACCGCACGTCTTTGTCCTTCCTGGGGTTTATCATCTCCTCTAACTCCGTCGCCCCTGATCCGGCCAAGGTTGCGGCGGTGAGAGATTGTCCCCAACCAACAAGCCGTAGGAAGCTGCAACAGTTCCTCAGTTTCGCTAATTTCTATAGGAGGTTCATTAAGGGCTACAGTCAGGTAGTTAGCCCCCTGACAGCCCTGACCTCTCCAAAAGTCCCCTTCACCTGGTCGGATCGGTGCGAAGCCGCGTTCAAGGAGTTGAAACGACGGTTCTCTACTGCGCCAGTTTTGGTGCAGCCCGACCCTAGCCGCCAGTTCGTGGTTGAAGTGGACGCCTCTGACTCAGGGATAGGAGCTGTGCTGTCCCAGAGCGGAGAGACCGATAAGGTTCTTCACCCGTGTGCCTACTTTTCACGCAGGTTGACCCCGGCTGAACGGAACTATGACGTCGGCAATCGAGAACTCCTTGCGCTGAAAGAGGCTCTTGAGGAGTGGAAACACCTGTTGGAGGGAGTGTCTGTGCCGTTCACGGTTTTCACTGACCATCGGAACCTGGAGTATATCAGGACCGCCAAGCGGCTGAACCCCAGGCAAGCCCGCTGGTCACTGTTCTTCGGGCGTTTTGACTTCCGCATCACCTATCGCCCCGGGACCAAGAAGCAGAGGTCAGATGCCTTGTCCCGGGTACACGAAGAGGAGGTCAAAACTGCACTGTCGGATCCACCGGAGCCCATCCTGCCGGAGTCCACTATCGTGGCCACCCTCACCTGGGACATGGAGAAGATCGTCCAGGAGACCCTGGCACGGAGCCCGGACCCAGGTACAGGTCCGAAGAACCGTTTATACATCCCACCAGAGGCCAGAGCTGCAGTCTGGGACTTCTGTCATGGTTCCAAACTCTCCTGTCATCCAGGGGTGCGAAGGACCGTGGTAGTTGTCTGGCAGCGCTTCTGGTGGGCGTCTATGGAGGCCGACGTCCGGGAGTATATCCAGGCCTGCACCACCTGTGCCAGGGGCAAGGCAGACCATAAAGGTCCCAAGGACTTCTTCAGCCGTTACCGGTGCCTCATCGCCCCTGGTCCCACATCGGCCTGGATTTCGTCATGGGCCTCCCGCCGTCCCAGGGCAACACCACCATCTTCACGATAGTGGACCGATTCTCCAAGGCGGCCCACTTCGTGGCCCTCCCGAAGCTCCCAACAGCCCAGGAGACAGCAGTCCTCCTGGTCCACCACGTCGTCCGTCTGCATGGGATACCCACCGACATCGTCTCAGATCGTGGTCCCCAGTTCTCCTCACACGTCTGGAGGAGCTTCTGCAGGGAACTGGGGGCCACCGTGAGCCTCTCGTCCGGGTACCATCCACAGACAAACGGACAGGCAGAGCGGGCCAACCAGGAACTGGAACAGACCCTCCGCTGCATAACATCCGCACACCCGACGGCCTGGAGTAACCATCTGGCCTGGATCGAGTATGCGCATAACAACCAGGTGTCTTCTGCCACCGGCCTCTCCCCATTCAAGGTGTGTTTGGGGTACCAGCCCCCATTATTTCCCGTGGTGGAGGGAGAGGTCAGTGTGCCCTCGGTCCGGGCCCATCTTCGGAGGTGCCGTCGGGTGTGGCGCACCACCCGTTCTGCCTTGTTGAAAGCCCGGACGAGGGCCAAGACCCATGTAGACCGCCGGCGGTCCCCGGCCCCTGCATACCAGCCCGGGCAGGAGGTGTGGTTGTCAACGAAGGACATCCCCCTGCAAGTACAGTCTCCTAAATTGATGGACAGGTTCATCGGCCCCTTTCGTATCCTCAAAGTCCTCAGCCCTGCCGCAGTGAAGCTCCAGCTCCCAGCTTCACTGTGGATCCACCCGGTCTTCCATGTTTCCAGGATCAAGCCTCACCACACCTCACCCCTCTGTGCTCCCGGTCCAGCGCCGCCTCCTGCCCGGATCATTGACGGGGAGCCGGCTTGGACTGTGCGCCGGCTCCTGGACGTCCGTCGAATGGGCCGGGGGTTCCAATATCTGGTGGACTGGGAAGGGTATGGACCCAAAGAACGCTCCTGGGTGAAGAGGAGCTTCATCCTGGATCCGGCCCTCCTGGCCGACTTCTACTGCCGACACCCCGACAAACCTGGTCGGGCCCAGGAGGCGCCCGTTGAGGGGGGGGTCCTGTTGTGTGGGCCGGCAGAAGAGGTACTGCTGGCCCACCACCAGAGGGCGCCCTGCCTGAAGTGCGGGCTTCAGGCACGAGAGGGCGCTGCCGCCACGGACTCAGCCGGGAGTGACAGCTGTTACTCATTACTTCCTGACAGCTGTCACTCATTCTTCATCATCTCACTCCATAAAACCCAGACGTCATCTCCACCTCATCGCCGAGATATCATACTTCATTGGAGGTAATATCCTCAGCCTTTTGTAAATCTGTTTATTGTGAGTGTTTGCAGGAGTACCGGTCCTTTTTGTGGAGGCTGTGCAAGACGGCACTCTTTTTCCTCTGAGGGATCGCTGCAACATATTGAGTGAGAGGTGGAGGTGGCATTCCCACCGCTGTTGTTACTGGGTGTACGCACACCCACACTTGACTGTCTTTGTTCTTCGCCAGCAGTACCAGATCCGACAGTCGGGGACGGTGATCACCTGGGAATTCGGGACTTGGCGGCTCCAGTATTCACCAGGTTCTGTGGCTGGCGGAAATCGTGTGGTTCCGGCTCTTCTCAGGACAGACGTCTTCTATCCTCGAGCCTGCCCACACGTCACCTTTGTGGATTGACTGTAATGATATTCTGAGATTGTCTGTATGTTCGTTGTGCACAATTCACAACATTAAATTGTTACCTTTTGGCTCATCTATTGACCGTTCATTTGCGCCCCCTGTTGTGGGTCCGTGTCACTACACTTTCCCAACAACGTTGTCTGGTTGTTTGACTGTTGTCCGGTTCAGAAAACTCATATTGCCCTCTTTTGGCATTTCATCCTACCTATTAAGACATCTTACCAACACAAAACGTAATTTTTTGGGCTTCAGAGGACATACCTATCATTTTATCCAACCCTGATGTCAGTTTTGGAAAAATGGTTCCACTATTAAAGTTAATACTTGATTTGTGTTTTTGATTGATATTCTCTGTATTTGCATACTTGGGTAAGCATGGAGTTACAGTAGCTTTGTGGAACGTTTTCATTTGCTTTCACCAATAAAGTTCTGTTTAGATTAATCATTCATTTCAGGTTTGCATCATATGAAACAGGAGATACTGTGTAAAGCAAGCAAGTCCCTTCAGCTGCTCCCTTGTTTGCATGCAGGATCACCACAGCAAATCCAAGGTGGATCTGCATGTTGAATCGGCACACATTTTATGCCAGATGCCCTTCCTGGCGCAACTCCACATTACATGAAGAAATGTGGCAGGGGTCGAGTTGGAACCAGCAACCAGAGGTGGGACAAAGTCACTGTCAAGGCATTCTCAAGTCATGAATCGGCAAGTCTCAAGTCTCAAGTCAGCTTGCAAACAATTGGTGGTCATTATAACTTGAGACTTGGCTTGAGACTTGCTGATTCATGACTTGAGAATGACTTACTGGTGACTTCATCCCACCTCTGCCAGGAACCATCTGCACTGAAACCAAGTGCACTAACCACTTGGCCACCACCCATAAACAGCAGATACTGGGTAAATGACCAAATTTATAACTACTGTAAGCCACCTTATTATGAAAAATTATCATGTTTCTGTCCACATTAGCACTGCGCAACACTGTGCAAATATGTTCTGATCGTGCTGTATGTATGAGGCAGCACAGATCGACAGATGCGTCTATAAATTCAGCTTATGGAAGGATGTGCTCATTGGGACCTTCAAAGCAGCAGAAATGTTTCTGTACCCTTCCCCAGATTTGTGCCTTGAGACAATCCTGTCTTGGAGGTCTACAGATTCCAATTCCTTTGACTTCATGCTTGGTTTGTGCTCTGACATGCACTGTCAACTATGGGAACATATATGCACACAGGTGTGTGCCTTTCCAAATCATGTCCAATCAACTGAATTTTCCCCAGGTGGACTCCAATAAAGCTGTAGAAGCATCTCAAGGATGATCAGTGGAAACTGGATGCACC
Source organism: Thalassophryne amazonica (assembly GCF_902500255.1). NCBI lineage: Eukaryota > Metazoa > Chordata > Actinopteri > Batrachoidiformes > Batrachoididae > Thalassophryne > Thalassophryne amazonica. The sequence continues at coordinate 108,598,575 of NC_047112.1, read as the reverse complement.
TGAGCTCATTTTTTAGATTCATGGCAAAGGGTGTGAATACAGTACTTATGTACATTTGATTTCTTAGGTTTTATTTATTTTTTATTTTTTATTAAAAAGAGGTAAAAAAAAAATGAATTTAATCCATTTTGAAATAAGACTGTAACATAACAAAATGTGTAAAAGAAGAAGTGCTGTGAATACTTTCCAGATGCACTGTACTTGCTTATTTTGAGAAATAGAAGGAAACAGCTGTCTTTCTGGGTATCTACCATCCATGAACCAGAATGGTTCTGTAGTGGATGTGGTGACCTGACACTCTTGTGCTGGAAATATTGGGATATGAATTATACATAGTCAAAGTATTGTCAGTAACCAGTTTCATCTGTGGAGTCACCCTGAGAATGCAGTTGCCTTCCTGCACACAGAACAGAGTTTTAGTGATTGTTAAGGTAGAGGAGAGCATGCACAGGACATGTTTCTGTTTACTCATATGAATATTTTTCTTCAAAATATAACTCATGCACTTAAAAGCATCCAAGTTCATACTCATGACAGTAGCAAAAGGAGCGCAATAAAAGCATACAGGCAGCCGCGTCGCACTGCTCATGCTCTCTTTAGGTGTCAATCACACGATGATGGAATGAGGAAAGGTATGAGCAATGTAAATGAAATTTTAAAATCTGTTCATGTCTGGTTTTGTTCTGTACAATTCTTTTTCTGGTTTGTTACATGCGTTTGTTGTCAGTTAATGTCCGGCGAGTCTGTCAGAAAGTTTTGTGCATGCTCAAAACTGACGAGCAGACGTCAGACAGAAAGCTTGTCCTGTACTTGTTTGTTATGTCTATGATACTCATGCATTCATATCCTGTGGATGTTTGATGCTTCAGACTGGACAAAGCTTAGGCACAACAATTTCCGATGCAGTAACATGCACTGCAGCTGTTCATTTAGCCAAGGTTAGGCTTAACTGAAGAAAAAGACAGTACGCCTGTGTGCCTGTGGATTCAGATGTCAGAATGCAGCTGGTGGATTTTCTTGGCAAGAAGGCATCGCAGACAAAGTTGTTTGCAGTGTCCGATCCCACTACCTAGATACACGGCACACACTCACCCTCCGATGAGTGTGGTTGTGTAAAACCAGCTCTCCGTCTCTGGGGTCCGACCTTCATGTCTCCACGGGTATTACCCGGCAAGGCTACACAAGGGCTATTTAAGCTGGTGTCGAGGAGATTCATCTAGCTGCTCACTGCCTCCATCCGGCCGTCCACCCCGCTGAAGCTTGTCTCGCACCCCGGTTGAATAGCCTCCTCAGGAACCAGGATACGAACCGGCCACGCCCGTTAACGGCAGCTCTCCTCTTATGGATCAGGGCTCTTGGAATGGTGCTAGATTTTAAATTTAGTGACTCGTACAGCGAGTCCCCAGGATGTGTTATTTTTATTGAAAACCAGACTAACCTTTTAGAGCACTTTGTTGTTGTGCACCCAATAAACTTAACTTTCACGCCTTAAGAAGCATCAATAATCCAATGTCCGAGCCTTAACACTTTGACTGCATGCTTGGAGTTTTATTGCAGGTTTTGCAAGGGCCGATAACATATTCATCATGGGTTATATGGTGATGATTTCACAACAGTAATACAAATATAATTAAAATAATGATTGGCTGAGATTTATTATTATTACTATTATTAATTTTTCTTTTTTTTTATAATACTATAATTCTGACTGATCTTGCTTTGACTGAGACTGGATTGATTTCTTAACAAATTTTCCTGGGAGTGAGGGAGGAAGGTTTTCGAGGTTAAGGTCCCCAGCTCGATGAACTTGATTTCCTCTTCATCAGCTATTAGTCGTTGGCTGACCACGATCCTTGTGTGATCTTGTGATCCTTCAGCAAAGTTAATCCACATAAGATATTATTCCATCTTCAATCAACCACAAGTTGATCTAATCCATTCTGGTATGCTGTGATATTCCTTGAGAGAGAAATCGTTGAACATTCCCCACCCAGATTTAAGGCCAGTGGTTATCCTCCATCGTTCTGCTACTCCGTAACTGGACGGCCTGAGTGGGCGTCGTAATATCTCTCAAACAACTCTGCACGGCTCCAATCCTCTCACTCCACGATTCCAATTAATGCTCACAAGATGGTCAAGTCTTGTGATCTTCTCGTAGCAGGGGAGTAGTGGCAACACCACCTCTCCCTGGAAGAATAACCCCGTTTTCTGGTGTTTCAACAAGTTATATATGTTCCTGACTCCAGTCGTCCTCAGATGATCTTGGCTACCATGGGGACACTGTTGACTCAAAACCTCCTCCCTTCTCCTTCTGCCTTACTGGAAATCTCCGCAGCCCTTACCAGTAACTTATTTCTCAAGTTCCTCTTTTCTGTTAACACTTCAGCTTTTCTGAGAATTCATTCTTTTAAATCATTTCTTGAAAATCACATCAATCATATTCAATCATTTCATTTCAACTCTCTTTCGCATAAAATGATCATATACAAACATTCTCATTCCTTATTATTCATTTCATATTTTACCAACATCTTAATCATTTGGTCAATTGTTTCACATCAGTTTTTCTTTAATCATTCATTTCACTTATTCGTAAAATACATCTTCTAATCAACTCTTAATTTTAACACATTACTACTTCATTTGATCATGCTTGTCATGTTAGAATCATTTTTAGATATATTCCTTCGTCTTCACCACTGAGTTCATTCCGTGGACCTCCCCATTTGCAATGGAAAAGTCCGGCATGACCTCACTTACTCCTGGAAGGTACCAAAAACTGTGCAGTTTAATTCAACAGCATGTATATTAATCCCATGGCACGTATTATACTCCAAGATGAAAACAAGCTGAGAGCAAGCTTAAAGTCATCTTTCCTGACACCCCCTCCATGACTTAAAGCTCCGCCCATCTCTCTATACCTCCATAAAAACATCCTCGTCATCGTCGACAGGATGAAGGGTGAGCACTTCTTTTTCATCCACCACTGGAGACAGAACAGGAGGAGCTGGAGTTGAACAACACTCATCCAGCACCACATACTCCTCTCCTCCCACTTGTAGATTGCCGTCACGGTCAGAAGGCTGCCCTTCCAGTAGTGGTGATTGTGATGGTAATCCCAAAGGAGGCGGATTTGCCTCATATTCCCGAGATGATAATCCATCAGGGAACAATGGTGCGCATCGTGAAGTGGGGGTGATGGGTGTATAACACGATGTAACTGGTGTAGATGGTCGCGATGATGTATCCTTCGTTCGAGGTGAAGCCTCAGCGAGAATATCCTGGGACTCGGGCTGTTGAAGGTGTTCCTCCAGGAACACCTGCGTAAGGGCCTCCAAACACCAGTTCATTTCCTCGGTTTGCACCCCAACCTCTGTAGTGCACCGTGGAGGTGAACGTGGAACTGGTGGTAATGAAGGACCAATGGCCATGATCCGGCCATCGGCGAGATGAGCTGTGGAGAATCTTATTCCCGTAGGATACATCCACATTTTGGTAAACACGGGGCAGTACATATATCCTTCTGGAGACACTATGGTGTCAGGTCATAATTGATCAATCAAGAGAGAATGCCAAATCACGTCTGCCTCAACCTCAATTTTTATGTATGCTTCCGATGGTACCTGGGGCAGAAAAGAAGTATCCTTCCGTCCCACTATTCCCCGCGCCACTTGAACAGGGAAGTTGTTGCCATAGCACGTCGGGCACCACAGAGTCGGTGTTATCTCCCAGAAGTAGAGCGCTTGCTCCAGGGTGGCTTGACAATGAATACATCTTATATCCCCCTGTAGTGTAAGACGAAACATTAGTCTTTTAACTGTTATATTGCAAGCAAGCGGAAGTGTTCGCCGGGATTATTCAGATGTACGCCAGAGACGCCTCATGATCACCATAGGAGAGCGGGACTGTGGTGACGTTGTCATTCCCGCTGTAGCTGAAGGAGCCGTACGCGGGAAGCAAGCATCATAGGTCGTAAACCATAACAGCAGGAGTAATTGACTAACCATGGACAGCCAGTATAAAGCTGATAATATTCCCCATCCTAAGCCCTAAATTATGATAAGTCCAAGTTTGTAGAGCCAGGGTTTCTTGCGTTGTACCGCTCCAGTTAACGTAGCTATGTACGCTAACAGGGTCAAGGTCATCACGGCCTCACACACAATGTCAGCTATCACTTCCGGGGCGTAAAAGATTGCTGTCATATCTATCACCATCCAAATTGTAATTGATGTGTACTGCCATATTCCCCAACAGTCAAACTGGAGAGTACGTGAGTGACGAATAGAGACAACCCTAAGTCACTCTGACCGTAGTGCAGATTGATGATCGCCAATCTGACACATCCATGTAGTAGCGTTACTATTCGCAGTGGTTGTCGTAAGTCCCAATGGCCGACACAGCAGTATAACAGCCATACTAACAGTAGTGCAATAAACTCAACTCTACTCACTTTAAAGATGGTGTCATTTACGTCGCCAGTATTGTTGGACATCGTGCTCTCTTATTCTTTTTACTTATCTCCTTAAGTTTGTAGATGCTTCTTCTTTCTTGGAGGATGAATGTTCTTTCCCACCAAGAACATTCATGCCGACTTCTTCCTTTCCCACAGCTCAACCAATGTTCTGCAGGCGATTCACATGTACCATTATTGTAAATCCGATTGGGTCCCAACCATTTGTAACCGACAATTTCTCGTCCTTCGCATAGACTTTTCTTACCAGAACCTTCGGCCAAATTACTATGGTATTCTGTCTCATGTAAGTTTTCATAAATTCTATTCACCACACATTGCTCAATCTTTCTAAAATCCTCCTGAGGTACTGACCTTAGCTCATCAGGCTTTGGTAGTTTTTGCACATAGACGTTTGCTATATGTGGACCCCGCAAACTATGCCCAGTCCACGTGTATCCCTTCGGAAAATTCCCCTCAAATGTATCAGTGGAACGCTCCAGACCCACGGAAAGGTGTCGTTAAGCCATTCATCATGTTTTGCCTCCTGTTTCTGTTTCCAAGTAATCCTGTCTATCAAATCGATGACTGGTGCAAGCACCATGTAGTTTTGAGATTTACATCCAATAGGTCGATTCCAATAACATCTATCTAATTTTGCTACTTTTTCTTTTACACAATAATCATGAATCTTCTTCCATCTTTTTTTAGCCGCGTTACCAATACTTTTAACTTTTGGTTCTAATACTTGCTGGATAACTTGTGTTGGCGATGTAGGGAGTGGTTTGGTTTTTCCCTGTGTTGGTGATATCTTTGTGGATCCCACCGATGCTGCTGGTGGGATGGCGGTTAGTTCGGAATATAATATCCCTGCTCCCATGCCGATAGCATTGTTCAACAGAGGGACTGTTGTAGATATTGTGTCCACTTTCGGCACTCTGCTGCGGGTGTTGTCACAGGTGAGGTTATAATTACCCCAATGTTTCCAGGTAGGCATTATCATTCTGCAAACATCATGTCTTGGTAATGCTGGAAAAACAGCTTCTTTTTCCCAATATCCTGCTCGATAGCCTAGTAGTACTCTGCATCCCCATGAGCAATACCAGGCTGGCTCGCCAGGTTCAGGTCTTATCCAGGTGCAGCCTACTTCTCTTCGCTCTTTTTGTTTTAAACGTAAGATGGTTACTACGATGACCTCTTGATCCCTTATTTGTATGTTTTGAAGGATATCTGCTCCGGTGGTCAGGTTGTAATTGGTGGTGACAGCTGGAAATTCCCCACTGTCATTCAAGTATTGCAGCCACTTATTCTTTAGTATCTGCTGGGTTAGGTTCTTCATCTTTGCCAATTTCTCTGTAGAATTCTGGTCCCATATCATGTAGATGTTTCTTGATTCAACTTCCCAACATGTCTGTTGGAAAGTTTTAGTTGTTGCGTACTGGACCCTGATATGGGTTAAGGTCCAGGGCGTACTACCATAATAGTACAGGATAGCTAGAAGTACAGCAACGCCGACTAACAATGCTGTAATTTTAGCCATCCAACTCCAACATTGGAGGCACTTTCTCTTTTGCGGCTGGCTTTGTTGCTGCTGCTTTCTTCCAACATTTTCATAGTAGAATTCACTTGGTACTGGTGGCAGCGGCTCCAGCTTTTGGGGTCGTTGCAGTAGTGGCATTTCTATGCCAAACTCCTCTTCTCTTGGTCTTTTGTTGGTTCTTTGAGGTTGTGTGGTGATCACGCTGTCTTCCCGTGATCCTTCCATCTCAGAGATAGACGATCTTAGGTGCTGTTGTTTGTCTCGTGTTCCCAACAGAAACGCTTGATGCTCGTTGCTGAAGAAGGGTGACTAACAAGGGAGATGGCCATGGGAGTCTAATATCTAGTCCTCGCCACGCCCATTTCCAAGTGACGACTGTCACCTCCTTCATTTCAGGCGGTGGTCCTTGGGGTGTGTAGAAACACTGTGAAGGTGCAGGATTCAATTCTCTACGTAGGTGCAAGATATCTTCATAGGCGTCCCGATATGCCATTCCACTGTAGACATACTGCACCATCACAGAGTACAGAGGAGTCAATCTCTGGAATAGTCCTCTTCCCGACTTTATGCTAAGTCATATCAGTATAGCCCTTGGGGGTTGCCAAAGCCCCACTGGTTCTTTGATTTGCCGTCCGCTTCTAATAGGTGGGAAACATCCGCCATTCTCGATGTCAAGGTACTGTACCGTCGTGCATATTGGCAAAGTTTGGTTCTCAATCAAACAGAAAGTTGAACGTGCATCTTGTAGTTGAAGTCTTTTAAGCATATAGGGACTACTGGTCCAGATCTGGAAAGATCCAAGCCAAATATCCACATACACTCCCGGTAATGGATCAACATAATTAGGTCCCCACCTCATTTTAAACCTGTAGCCCCTTTTTTGTACATGCACTACATTCAAGATGCAGGGGTATGAGTCTGGACACCGGGGAATTGGGTAAAACTCCCATCCGACCCTAGGGCAATACCAGTGTTGTCCAACCTTGTCCATAATAACTTCCAGAGGAGTGTATAATCTAGGCTCTGCAAGGTCAGCAGTCCTTTTATACGAATCATTATCTACAAAGTATCCTCCTGTTCCCAACAGCCATCCTTTCTCTTTGTAATCCTTTTGTGGCCAGTTTAAACATATTTTCTTGTAGGGTAATTCCAAGTATGGTGTAAGTCCTCCATGCCTGGATCGCAGACTATTTACATTAATTACATCCAGTTTGAAGGTCTGCAGCATGATTCAGAGTGAGTTGTCACTCCGCCATCGGTTTCATTCTCTTTCTGCCAAGATGCACCACCATGGGGAGTAGCTGTTGTCTCTTAAAGAGATGAGTGTAGATGGGAGATGGGTGCTTAAGTTCTGAGTCCATTCCTTTCCACACCCACTTCCACATCGTAATGATTATCCTGTCAGGTTTAGGGAGGGGTCCCTCAGGGATCCTCTGCCCCTGATGTGGGGGTACATAGTTCCATAGATCTCGCCAATGCTGCCAAAACAGTTTTCCAGAATACCGGGTCTGTGATAAGGCTAGATAAAGAGGAACTATAGGCTTCTCCTCTTGACCCTTAGGTTCTATTTGAAGCTGAATCTTCCTTACTTGACAACAGTTCCAGACTCCTTTTTTGTACAGGTAAAAGAAGTCTTGATTTACAAAAATTGTTGGTATCGTTGGGGGTAGGCGGCTCATACAGACCCGAGGTTGATCGATTACTCTCAAATTTAATGTTTGGTTATCTAAAACGTGATATCTTGGGTCTTGCAGTCGTCTGTACATTTGACGTCGCATGTTGGGGCTCATTGTCCAGATCAAGCACTGGTTAAGGTATATTTCAACATAGACTCCTTGGAGTGGCTCAACGTAATTAATCCCCCATCTCAATGTGAATCTCAGGTCTTTGAGTTGTAGGTAAACCACATTTAATATCCAGGGGTAGGTGTTTAGACATCTTGGAACCGATTGGGGTAGTTTTTGGCGTCCTATTATGTACCAATGCTACAGACTTTCCTCACTAAGCACTCGTTCCGCAAGTAATTTTTGTCCTGTTGTCTCTGTTAAGTCGGCATCTCTTTTATATTCATAATTTGAGACATAATATCCGTTAGATGCTAGTTCCCAATCTTCTTCATCAAAATCTTTTTCTGGCCAATTTAAGTATAGTTTCTCAGCACCAATGCCACATTGTATATAGGGTCCAAATCTTCCTTGATTATTAATAATGGGTACTCTATTTATATCTGGTCCTTGCAACATTTTGCAAACAGCCGCTCTTTTTACTTCTTCCTTATCCCACGGAAAATGGAGGGAAGCATCCAGCGACTCTGAGGCTTTCCTGATATTTCCTCACCTTGAGTCGGTTGGTGTAACAACTGCTGCTGTTCCTCCAGGAGGTCAACGTGTGCCCCGACAGAGTAAACCCCCACATAGGGGACCAACACCACCAGCACTGTGAGCCGCACCCTAAGTGTTTGGTCCGGCCTACTAGGAGTGTCTGCTCTGCTAGCCAATCCCCCCAAAGATTGTATCCTCCTCTTTCGCACCCATTCTTCGGGTGTCACGTGGTACTCAGCTGACTTCTTCTTTGGTTTTGCTGCTTTATTTCCCCAGGCGTCTAGTCCAGTGGTAAAATAATGCATGAGGGTTTCTCTGCCCCCTTTTTCTTGTGGCACCTTTTCTGCATCTTCCAGTGGAATTTCTGGGTTTTTTAGAACTTCTTCTATCAATTTAGCCCAAGTTGTCAATTCCCAAGGGCCAATCCATCCTTCTTCTTGGGCTTTTTGCTGTTGATCATCTGTCAGTCCTCCCATCATGTCTGTATATCCGGGTCGCTCCGGATCTCTATACACTCTGAACACCAGTGGAATTTGCACTGTCTATTGGAGGGTCATAAGTTTGCCCATACTCTGGATCATGGGACCAACTTTGATGTATAGCTTTATGCAACAAAGACGGCTTCCGCTCACCACCTCCTGCAGCTTGGTTACTTCCTCCTACTCTAGTTGTTTCCAACATCAAATAGACACTTGGTGCCATTGGACTCACGTCACCGCTGCCTTGATTCCCTTCAGCTTGATCAAGTGCAACTGTTGCTGCAGGATTAGCCCAACATGCTTCATTGGTGTGAAAGGTCCTTAGGGGGTCCAAAAACCTTCTCACTTGCCATCCTTCTGCTCTTGCCACATGCAGAATTCTTCCCATATGAGTTTTTGCTTTACACACCAGGCAATACTCGATTGCATGTCCATTCCAATAGCATGAGCACACCTGCATATCCACATCGTCTCCACATATCTCCCACTGGGTGTAAAAGACCATTCTTGGCAACTGTGCTAGTCAGCATAACCCACATACAAGTGCATCCAAAACCTTCACCGGCTTGTGAAGTATTTGCTTGAACTCATATTTTGCCCCACTTGGAATTGGGGGTTTTCTAATCCCAGGTCCCAACCATTGGACCGTCAGCGGTACTTCTTCGCGTCAAATCACACAGTGATTCTCAACTTTTTTCCATTGTAATATCTCCTTTTCACAAGATAAAAATCCTTTCTTTGCATGATATAGTTTTCTCAGGGCTCTGCCTGCCCAGAGGTCAGTTTTTGTTCTTCTTAAGGCAACCACCCCATTGACAGTGGCCACTCTGACGAAGGGTGGGAGATCTTGGGTGTTTTTGGCCATGTTTAGCTCCTGGTTTCGTCTAGTTAGGAGTTGGCTTCAGCTGCTCTACTCCTTGAATTCCCTTCTTCTTCAATTCTACTGTGTTGCTGTCCAGTATCTTCACTACTGTATCTGTGGTCTCATACTTAGGTTTAACAGCAGTGTTGGTTAGGTGATCTCGAGCTCTCACCCACACCTTCTGCCCAACCTTAAATGGGATCTTTGGTTCTGGTTCTCCGTCCCTTTTAGTCTGACTCTGCCCCACTTCCGGTGTCAAAAACGGGCGTTGATTCAGTTCTTGCGAAGGGGTGGGCCTGCCGGCACGATGGCGGTCATTCAGGGCCTGTCCAATTTCCAGGGCCTTAGTACTCCATTTCCTCGTGTTAGCATTCTTCCCAATCCAGTTTTTCACCAGTCCAATAGCCCTTTCCGTGACTCCATTTGCTTGAGGGGTGTATGGGGGCGAGTAAATTCTCATTACTCCATTTTCCTGGCACCACTGGTTGACCTGAGCATTACGGAAATGCGTCCCATTGTCCGTTCTCAGCTCCCTAGGTATCCCCAGATTTGAGCACACTTGATCCAACATGCTGATCATACTGCTGCCGTTGGCTTTTCTCACAGGCTTAACAGTCACATAGCCCGACATAGAGTCCACAAGCACCAACAGATACTTTTCTCCTTTCTTACCGGTCACCCCCATGGGCCCGGCAACATCCATGCATACTGATCCCCATGGAACAGTACTCTTTATGGTGAAACCATCCACCCTTTGTCCTCGTCGTCCTGCATTGTATCGACCACATACTTCACAGTCTTTGAGGACTCGGCAGACTTGGTTTCTCGGAATCCAAAGTTGCAGCTTCTCCAGCTCCTTCCATGTGGGAATGGTGCCTGCATGGCCAAGCGCTTCATGTACGGCCAGCACCACCTCTTTCACGGACTCTTTTGGAACTACCCTTCCCTTGGGTGTCTGTTCCCACTTCTCGATCCCGACAACGGCGACTTTTCTCAGCTGCACATAGCGGTCCACTTCTTCGTTCCCGCTCCAATGTGCTCCTTCTTTTACATGGGCCTTCTGATGTACCACATCTAAGTCCATTGTTAGCCTCAACTCGGCTATTTTCCTCCACAAATCCATATGAGCTACAGGCTTCCCCTTAGCTCCCTCGAATCCGTTTTCTTCCCAAATGGATAAGTCCTCTTTCAGGGCTTGTGCACAGTAATGACTGTCTGTAACCACTTTAGCCCTTTTTACTCTCCTCTTGGTTAACTCCAAGATTCCTTCCAGTATTGCTGTAACGTCTCCAGCTTGGGCCCTCCCTGGCGTTCGACCTTTTTGACGATATTTCTCTTTATCTTGATACTTCAGAATATCAATCAATCAATCAATTTTTTTATATAGCGCCAAATCACAACAAACAGTTGCCCCAAGGCGCTTTATATTGTAAGGCAAGGCCATACAATAATTATGTAAAACCCCAACGGTCAAAACGACCCCCTGTGAGCAAGCACTTGGCTACAGTGGGAAGGAAAAACTCCCTTTTAACAGGAAGAAACCTCCAGCAGAACCAGGCTCAGGGAGGGGCAGTTTTCTGCTGGGACTGGTTGGGGCTGAGGGAGAGAACCAGGAAAAAGACATGCTGTGGAGGGGAGCAGAGATCGATCACTAATGATTAAATGCAGAGTGGTGCATACAGAGCAAAAAGAGAAAGAAACAGTGCATCATGGGAACCCCCCAGCAGTCTACGTCTATAGCAGCATAACTAAGGGATGGTTCAGGGTCACCTGATCCAGCCCTAACTATAAGCTTTAGCAAAAAGGAAAGTTTTAAGCCTAATCTTAAAAGTAGAGAGGGTGTCTGTCTCCCTGATCTGAATTGGGAGCTGGTTCCACAGGAGAGGAGCCTGAAAGCTGAAGGCTCTGCCTCCCATTCTACTCTTACAAACCCTAGGAACTACAAGTAAGCCTGCAGTCTGAGAGCGAAGCGCTCTATTGGGGTGATATGGTACTACGAGGTCCCTAAGATAAGATGGGACCTGATTATTCAAAACCTTATAAGTAAGAAGAAGAATTTTAAATTCTATTCTAGAATTAACAGGAAGCCAATGAAGAGAGGCCAATATGGGTGAGATATGCTCTCTCCTTCCAGTCCCCGTCAGTACTCTAGCTGCAGCATTTTGAATTAACTGAAGGCTTTTTAGGGAACTTTTAGGACAACCTGATAATAATGAATTACAATAGTCCAGCCTAGAGGAAATAAATGCATGAATTAGTTTTTCAGCATCACTCTGAGACAAGACCTTTCTAATTTTAGAGATATTGCGTAAATGCAAAAAAGCAGTCCTACATATTTGTTTAATATGCGCTTTGAATGACATATCCTGATCAAAAATGACTCCAAGATTTCTCACAGTATTACTAGAGGTCAGGGTAATGCCATCCAGAGTAAGGATCTGGTTAGACACCATGTTTCTAAGATTTGTGGGGCCAAGTACAATAACTTCAGTTTTATCTGAGTTTAAAAGCAGGAAATTAGAGGTCATCCATGTCTTTATGTCTGTAAGACAATCCTGCAGTTTAGCTAATTGGTGTGTGTCCTCTGGCTTCATGGATAGATAAAGCTGGGTATCATCTGCGTAACAATGAAAATTTAAGCAATACCGTCTAATAATACTGCCTAAGGGAAGCATATATAAAGTGAATAAAATTGGTCCTAGCACAGAACCTTGTGGAACTCCATAATTAACTTTAGTCTGTGAAGAAGATTCCCCATTTACATGAACAAATTGTAATCTATTAGACAAATATGATTCAAACCACCGCAGCGCAGTGCCTTTAATACCTATGGCAATATAGCCCCAATAAGCTATATTGTCTGTACCCTTCTTCGACCCATTGGTGTACATAGTCCAGTCGTATGGCTCCATAGGGAGTTGCCTCTCCTTCAGCAACTTCTTTGTCGCCGACTGTTTTGGCCCAATTTCCAGCTCAGGGTCTAGCAGGATGTCCTCCCACCTTCCCCATCTGGCATTTGTGGCTTTAGTATTCTCAATAGTTCCTTTTTCTTAGGAACCGGTGGACTTGGCTTTGAGTGATAACTTTTATTCCCTGACCTTGTGCAAGTTCTTTTAACGCACTCCAGTATCTAGCCAGGACTGCCAGTTCTTTTTCTTCCGGTGGATATTTTCTCTCAATCGAAGACAGAGTATAGCTCCACAAAGTTACCATACCCCCTCCTTCGTTGCTCACTTTTACCACCGAATCCTCTTCTTCACAGCTTATTTCGGCTAGCAGATGAGTAGTCAGACTACGCGGCTCCAGCCTAACTGCGTCTTGAATGGCTTTCTTTAGCTTTTCCAAGCAATCCTGATCTGTAGCTGTCCAAATCCATTGCTTTTGCTCTTGTCCATTAGGTTTCTTCTTGAGACGAGCATAAAGGGGCTTTGCGTATCTCTGATAGTGTGGAACGTGATCTCTCACATAGTTACATAATCCCAATATTTTCTGTAGGTCATTCTCAGATTGCAGTGGTTTAATCTGACTCAATTTTTCTCGGTATACTTCTGAGAGTCCCAGGTCTGATGATACCTGGAATCCCAAATAGTTAACCTTGAATTGTCCAAACTGACATTTCCTCAGGTTGAGTTTTAATCCCGCTTCTGTGAGCTTCTGTATCACCTTTTGCAGCCGCATTAGGTATTAATTTTCATCATAATCTGCGATAAACACATCATCGATGTAGACTGTTACTCCCAGATCTTTTAATATTTCCATTACTGCTGCTTGGAACACATTTGGTGAATTTCTGTATCCCTGCGGGAGTCATTGCCACACATAACTTTTCCCTTTATGTGTGAATGCTGTTTTCCCTTGTGACTGTTTTGCTAATCGCAGGGAAAAGAATCCATTTGCCAGATCAATGCATGATTTGTATCTCTTAATTTGGAGTGTTTTCAGTGCTCCTTGGGGATTTATCAAACTCGCTCTATTGGCTATTGTTCGTCGATTGAGAGCCTTGAAGTTGATTACTGGTCTCCAGCCTCCTCCTGCCGACTCTGGCTTCTTAACTGCTTGAATGGGGCTGTTAGTGATCGGATTCAATTCCACTCGAATGATCCCCAAAGCTTCCAATTCTTTTACTATTTTATCCATTTCCTCAACCGCTCCAGGGTTCAAGGGATATTGTCGCACCGGTGGATGTACTCCTCCTTCGATGACATGAATGTATTTAGCCCCCAAATCTCCACAATCATTTTTAAATCATGCTATTTTAGCTTTGGAGATAATTTCCCTCAATTTTTCTTTCCCCGCTTCAGAGAAATCACTTTCTCCAATCTTTTCTTCTGTGACAGCTGGTACATCCACTTCTTTGTACCAGCTTACCGGACTCTTTCCAATTGGAGTCATATCCATTCGTACGACTTTTGCCTGTAATTTTTTCACTCGTCGCTGTGGGGATGGACTGCATCACTAGCGGGGGACTAGTTGCCACTCCACTAGCTCCAACTGCACCCTTCCTTGGACCTGCTCTACTTGGTCCTAGGTTCACCGCTTCAAGTGCCCTTCTCACTCGAGCTTGCTCCTGCTCATTACTAGTGACCACCACAATTTCTCTCATTGATCCCCATGCTCCTAGGGTACGCATGTATAGGTCCACGGCTGCCATGGCAACCTTTTCTGCCTCTTCCCATGTCATATGTCCAGATCGTAATCCATCCACACATATCACCACCCGCCAATGCTGGCGTTCTTTGGCCAAATCAATAGCTGTTCCCAGAGTTTTCAGCATTTCCTCAATGTATTCGATCGAATTTTCTCTCCCTGGGTAGCTTTCAAAGGGCACATGTATGAGTGCATGATAAGCCATTCGCGGTGCGCTTGTTATCACCATCGATCTTCTGTCCAGATCTCTCCCCTTTATATTCTTAAGCTCTCCTTGGTATTCTCTGCCTGCCCGCTCCTTGAGCTTTGCTCGGAATTTTCGGTTGGCAATTTTCAGTCTGGGATTTGTGAAGACAATGAGACTATCTCCATCTATATCCCAAGGACTGCCAAAATAATGATATGCCTGTCTTCCGTCTTGGGCCACCATTTTTTGGTTCCTTCGGGCATAGGGTCCAATTCCTCCATGTAGTCAGATTCAGTGTATACATGGTGGGTTTTTGCTTTAGATTTTCTAAAGATCTCCTGCGAACGCCCTCTTTAATATGGTAACTCGGTCTGGCAACACGTTCTTCAGCTTTAAGCTGTCCCAAGCTTCTGGGCCCACATTCTGGCGACTGATGGAATATCTGTCCAGACACTCTCTGAAGGTTTCTTCGTCTTTTATCCTGCTCAACCAGGCGTTCTGTCTGTTTTCTAACTGTTGAGGTTGTTCCTCTCACACTTCCTAGGGGCAATTTTGGCCACTCTGGGTCAAAGCTTGTGTGGAGCTGGTCTGGACTTTTATATTCTTGACCATTTCCCCCAGGATTAGGACCTCCTGGGGATATCGATTCATCTCCACCTACCTCTGGGTTGTGTTCCTCATCACTTTGTTCGGATTCGGCCTGGGAGTCTATCTTGCCTTCGTCTTCATTATCGAGGATCTGACTTCCACTCATATCTTCCATTATAGGATATTGTTCCTTAAGCATTCTTCCTAACCCTTTTAGCCGTTCTGCCATGGACTTAAACTCAGCATATACGGACGCTGATTTTGCTTTAACATCAACCAGGACCGTCTCTACTTCCAACAACCCAGCTGTCATTTCTACTACGGAGTCATAACTTTTCTCGGGGCTTATTAAGGTGGTGATTTGTCCTCTTTTCCACTCTTCTCCGAGAAGTTTACACCACCATACAAGCCACTCTCTGGTCCCCATCTTGTCCTTTGGGACTGGTGGGCTCTTTAAAACGGCCAGGATCTGCCCCTCCTTATGCTTACCTGGATAGTATATCCCTAATGTGTGTATAATTCCTGGCATGTCTTCTCTGAAACGTTCTTCATCAGTTTCCACACATTGATCTATGAGATATTTCTGAACTGTTTCTGCCCAAGTGTCATATCCTTGTCCATACAATAACACTCTGTGTGGCTGGAAATCCACTTCTTTTTTCCCTTCATGTTCGGATTCAGGGTTTGCTACGGGTCCTGGCTCTCCTTCAGCCATATTTTCACTGCTTGTTCTTAATACTAAACTTACTGTTTCGTAATGATTGTCCTCTCTTTATTCTCTCAGTTGCTGAGATTGTCGATTCCACCACTGTCGTCTCCTTGACTTCAGCTATGGTCTTTGTCGTCTCGAGTCGTCTGCCTCTCAAAGCCTCTCTTGGCGCCTTGAGTCAGGGATGAGTGACAGACTACTTGGCTATTCAGCGCTAATTCCAGAGGTTAATTCCAGATCAGCTGCTCCTTTTCCCGCTTCTCCCCTCAGGAACCTCATGGGGTGATGATCCTATTCTCTCTTGTAGATCACCATTTTGCACGGTATACTCTCATACCTGCTTTCTTGACGATCCGATCCAGCAGGCTCCCTTGCCTGCTTCCCTTCCTCGTCATTTAATGACGATTCAGCAGGCTATCCCCATCTGCTTCTCATCCCCGATCCCAGCTCCCTGGGATAATTACTCCTGTTTCCTTTACTTCGTCTTTCTGGTGGTCGCCTCCAAATTTTCACACCTCTGGAGGACAGATATGTTTCAAGCCATTACTGGACCTATACAAGCCATCAGCCGACACTCTCCACAACACTGTCCTCTTTGGTGATCTATTCAGGGGCTTTTCACCTGCACAATGGCAAAGACTCTCCTTTGGCCAGGATTCTTCCTCGGACCCGACTACACTTTGTCTGGTCCCTGTTCGGGCGCCACGTGTCTGATCCCACTACCTAGATACACGGCACACACTCACCCTCCGATGAGTGTGGTTGTGTAAAACCAGCTCTCCGTCTCTGGGGTCCAACCTTCGTGTCTCCACGGGTATTACCCGGCAAGGGCTATTTAAGCTGGTGTCAAGGAGATTCGTCTAGCTGCTCACTGCCTCCATCCGGACGTCCACCCCGCTGAAGCTGGTCTTGCACCCCGGTTGAATAGCCTCCTCAGGAACTTGGATACGAACCGGCCACGCCCGTTAACGGCAGCTCTCCTCTTATGGATCAGGGCTCTTGGAATATTGCTAGATTTTAAATTTAGTGACTCGTACAGCGAGTCCCCAGGATGTGTTATTTTTATTGAAAACCAGACTAACCTTTTAGAGCACTTTGTTGTTGTGCACCCAATAAACTTAACTTTCACGCCTTAAGAAGCATCAATAATCCAATGTCCGAGCCTTAACACTTTGACTGCATGCTTGGAGTTTTATTGCAGGTTTTGCAAGGGCCGATAACATATTCATCATGGGTTATATGGTGATGATTTCACAACAGTAATACAAATATAATTAAAATAATGATTGGCTGAGATTTATTATTATTATTAATTTTTCTTTTTTTATATAATACTATAATTCTGACTGATCTTGCTTTGACTGGGACTGGATTCTTAACAAATTTTCCTGGGAGTGAGGGAGGAAGGTTTTCGAGGTTAAGGTCCCCAGCTCGATGAACTTGATTTCCTCTTCATCAGCTATTAGTCGTTGGCTGACCACGATCCTTGTGCGATCTTGTGATCTTTCAGCAAAGTTAATCCACATAAGATATTATTCCATCTTCAATCAACCACAAGTTGATCTAATCCATTCTGGTATGCTGTGATATTCCTTGAGAGAGAAATCGTTGAACATTCCCCACCCAGATTTAAGGCCAGTGGTTATCCTCCATCGTTCTGCTACTCCGTAACTGGACGGCCTGAGTGGGCATCGTAATATCTCTCAAACGTCTCTGCACGGCTCCAATCCTCTCACTCCACGATTCCAATTAATGCTCACAAGATGGTCAAGTCTTGTGATCTTCTCGTAGCAGGGGAGTAGTGGCAACAGCACCTCTCCCTGGAAGAATAACCCCGTTTTCTGGTGTTTCAACAAGTTATATATGTTCCTGACTCCAGTCGTCCTCAGATGATCTTGACTACCATGGGAACACTGTTGACTCAAAACCTCCTACCTTCTCCTTCAGCCTTACTGGAAATCTCCGCAGCCCCTACCAGTAACTTATTTCTCAAGTTCCTCTTTTCTGTTAACACTTCAGCTTTTCTGAGAATTCATTCTTTTAAATCATTTCTTGAAAATCACATCAATCATATTCAATCATTTCTTGCCTCTACTGGTGGTTGGCTCTCACTGCGGTATTGTATCACTTCCTGTTCCGGAGCACAGCGGTGTTTTTCTGTATCTGTTAGCTGTTTAATCTGCGCAGTTAGATTGATCTACTTATGTAGATTACGATTTGTTTCCCAGTGTAATCTTTACGTGCTTTAACTAAAGCACTCCTTCTGCTGAATCACCTTTAAATTATTTACACATTATTCACTTTGCGTGTTTTTAGGAATCTGCTAGCTTAGCGTAGCTACTAGCTCTTAGCCGATTTAGTATGGCGGCTTCTCCTGTCTCTCCCGCACTTTTCTGCTCTGGGTGTGAAATGTTTAGTTATTCCTCGGCCTCCTTTAGCAGTAACGGTACTTGTAATAAGTGTAGCTTATTCGTAGCTTTGGAGGCCAGGCTGGGCGAATTGGAGACTCGGCTCCGCACCGTGGAAAATTCTACAGCTAGCCAGGCCCCTGTAGTCGGTGCGGACCAAGGTAGCTTAGCCGCCGTTAGTTACCCCCTGGCAGATCCCGAGAAGCTGGGAAAGCAGACTGACTGGGTGACTGTGAGGAGGAAGCGTAGCCCTAAACAGAAGCCCCGTGTACACCGCCAACCCGTTCACATCTCTAACCGTTTTTCCCCACTCGACGACACACCCGCCGAGGATCAAACTCTGGTTATTGGCGACTCTGTTTTGCGAAATGTGAAGTTAGCGACACCAGCAACCATAGTCAATTGTCTTCCGGGGGCCAGAGCAGGCGACATTGAAGGAAATTTGAAACTGCTGGCTAAGGCTAAGCGTAAATTTGGTAAGATTGTAATTCACGTTGGCAGTAATGACACCCGGTTACGCCAATCGGAGGTCACTAAAATTAACATTAAATCGGTGTGTAACTTTGCAAAAACAATGTCGGACTCTGTAGTTTTCTCTGGGCCCCTCCCCAATCAGACCGGGAGTGACATGTTTAGCCGCATGTTCTCCTTGAATTGCTGGCTGTCTGAGTGGTGTCCAAAAAATGAGGTGGGCTTCATAGATAATTGGCAAAGCTTCTGGGGAAAACCTGGTCTTGTTAGGAGAGACGGCATCCATCCCACTTTGGATGGAGCAGCTCTCATTTCTAGAAATCTGGCCAATTTTCTTAAATCCTCCAAACCGTGACTATCCAGGGTTGGGACCAGGAAGCAGAGTTGTAGCCTTACACACCACTCTGCAGCTTCTCTCCCCCTGCCATCCCCTCATTACCCCATCCCCGTAGAGACGGTGCCTGCTCCCAGACTACCAATAACCAGCAAAAATCTATTTAAGCATAAAAATTCAAAAAGAAAAAATAATATAGCACCTTCAACTGCACCACAGACTAAAACAGTTAAATGTGGTCTATTAAACATTAGGTCTCTCTCTTCTAAGTCCCTGTTGGTAAATG
The DNA here is from genome assembly GCF_902500255.1 of Thalassophryne amazonica. NCBI lineage: Eukaryota > Metazoa > Chordata > Actinopteri > Batrachoidiformes > Batrachoididae > Thalassophryne > Thalassophryne amazonica. The sequence goes on along the minus strand of NC_047112.1, from coordinate 108,579,293 downwards.
ATATAATAATTGATCAACATATTGATTTATTCTGCCTTACAGAACCCTGGTTACAGCAGGATGAATATGTTAGTTTAAATGAGTCAACACCCCCGAGTCACACTAACTGTCAGAATGCTCGTAGCACGGGCCGGGGCGGAGGATTAGCAGCAATCTTCCATTCCAGCTTATTAATTAATCAAAAACCCAGACAGAGCGTTAATTCATTTGAAAGCTTGACTCTTAGTCTTGTCCATCCAAATTGGAAGTCCCAAAAACCAGTTTTATTTGTTATTATCTATCGTCCACCTGGTCGTTACTGTGAGTTTCTCTGTGAATTTTCAGACCTTTTGTCTGACTTAGTGCTTAGCTCAGATAAGATAATTATAGTGGGCGATTTTAACATCCACACAGATGCTGAGAATGACAGCCTCAACACTGCATTTAATCTATTATTAGACTCTATTGGCTTTGCTCAAAAAGTAAATGAGTCCACCCACCACTTTAATCATATCTTAGATCTTGTTCTGACTTATGGTATGGAAATAGAAGACTTAACAGTATTCCCTGAAAACTCCCTTCTGTCTGATCATTTCTTAATAACATTTACATTTACTCTGATGGACTACCCAGCAGTGGGAAATAAGTTTCATTACACTAGAAGTCTTTCAGAAAGCGCTGTAACTAGGTTTAAGGATATGATTCCTTCTTTATGTTCTCTAATGCCATATACCAACACAGTGCAGAGTAGCTACCTAAACTCTGTAAGGGAGATAGAGTATCTCGTCAATAGTTTTACATCCTCATTGAAGACAACTTTGGATGCTGTAGCTCCTCTAAAAAAGAGAGCTTTAAATCAGAAGTGCCTGACTCCGTGGTATAACTCACAAACTCGTAGCTTAAAGCAGATAACCCGTAAGTTGGAGAGGAAATGGCATCTCACTAATTTAGAAGGTCTTCACTTAGCCTGGAAAAAGAGTCTGTTGCTCTATAAAAAAGCCCTCCGTAAAGCTAGGACATCTTTCTACTCATCACTAATTGAAGAAAATAAGAACAACCCCAGGTTTCTTTTCAGCACTGTAGCCAGGCTGACAAAGAGTCAGAGCTCTATTGAGCTGAGTATTCCATTAACTTTAACTAGTAATGACTTCATGACTTTCTTTGCTAACAAAATTTTAACTATTAGAGAAAAAATTACTCATAACCATCCCAAAGACGTATCGTTATCTTTGGCTGCTTTCAGTGATGCCGGTATTTGGTTAGACTCTTTCTCTCCGATTGTTCTGTCTGAATTATTTTCATTAGTTACTTCATCCAAACCATCAACATGTTTATTAGACCCCATTCCTACCAGGCTGCTCAAGGAAGCCCTACCATTATTTAATGCTTTGATCTTAAATATGATCAATCTATCTTTGTTAGTTGGCTATGTACCACAGGCTTTTAAGGTGGCAGTAATTAAACCATTACTTAAAAAGCCATCACTTGACCCAGCTATCTTAGCTAATTATAGGCCAATCTCCAACCTTCCTTTTCTCTCAAAAATTCTTGAAAGGGTAGTTGTAAAACAGCTAACTGATCATCTGCAGAGGAATGGTCTATTTGAAGAGTTTCAGTCAGGTTTTAGAATTCATCATAGTACAGAAACAGCATTACTGAAGGTTACAAATGATCTTCTTATGGCCTCGGACAGTGGACTCATCTCTGTGCTTGTTCTGTTAGACCTCAGTGCTGCTTTTGATACTGTTGACCATAAAATTTTATTACAGAGATTAGAGCATGCCATAGGTATTAAAGGCACTGCGCTGCGGTGGTTTGAATCATATTTGTCTAATAGATTACAATTTGTTCATGTAAATGGGGAATCTTCTTTACAGACTAAAGTTAATTATGGAGTTCCTCAAGGTTCTGTGCTAGGACCAATTTTATTCACTTTCTAGATGCTTCCCTTAGGCAGTATTATTAGACGGTATTGCTTAAATTTTCATTGTTACACAGATGATACCCAGCTTTATCTATCCATGAAGCCAGAGGACACACACCAATTAGCTAAACTGCAGGATTGTCTTACAGACATCAAGACATGGATGACCTCTAATTTCCTGCTTTTAAACTCAGATAAAACTGAAGTTATTGTACTTGGCCCCACAAATCTTAGAAACATGGTGTCTAACCAGATCCTTACTCTGGATGGCATTACCCTGACCTCTAGTAATACTGTGAGAAATCTTGAAGTCATTTTTGATCAGGATATGTCATTCAAAGCACATATTAAACAAATATGTAGGACTGCTTTTTTGCATTTACGCAATATCTCTAAAATCAGAAAGGTCTTGTCTCAGAGTGATGCTGAAAAACTAATTCATGCATTTATTTCCTCTAGGCTGGACTATTGTAATTCATTATTATCAGGTTGTCCTAAAAGTTCCCTAAAAAGCCTTCAGTTAATTCAAAATGCTGCAGCTAGAGTACTGACGGGGACTAGAAGGAGAAAGCATATCTCACCCATATTGGCCTCTCTTCATTGGCTTCCTGTTAATTCTAGAATAGAATTTAAAATTCTTCTTCTTACTTATAAGGTTTTGAATAATCAGGTCCCATCTTATCTTAGGGACCTCGTAGTACCATATCACCCCAATAGAGCGCTTCGCTCTCAGACTGCAGGCTTACTTGTAGTTCCTAGGGTTTGTAAGAGTAGAATGGGAGGCAGAGCCTTCAGCTTTCAGGCTCCTCTCCTGTGGAACCAGCTCCCAATTCAGATCAGGGAGACAGACACCCTCTCTACTTTTAAGATTAGGCTTAAAACTTTCCTTTTTGCTAAAGCTTATAGTTAGGGCTGGATCAGGTGACCCTGAACCATCCCTTATTTATGCTGCTATAGACGTAGACTGCTGGGGGGTTCCCATGATGCACTGTTTCTTTCTCTTTTTGCTCTGTATGCACCACTCTGCATTTAATCATTAGTGATCGATCTCTGCTCCCCTCCACAGCATGTCTTTTTCCTGGTTCTCTCCCTCAGCCCCAACCAGTCCCTGCGGAAGACTGCCCCTCCCTGAGCCTGGTTCTGCTGGAGGTTTCTTCCTGTTAAAAGGGAGTTTTTCCTTCCCACTGTAGCCAAGTGCTTGCTCACAGGGGGTCATTTTGACCGTTGGGGTTTTACATAATTATTGTATGGCCTTGCCTTACAATATAAAGCGCCTTGGGGCAACTGTTTGTTGTGATTTGGCGCTATATAAAAAAATTGATTGATTGATTGATTGATTGATTGATTTCAACTCTCTTTCACATAAAAACAATTCATATGATCATATACAAACATTCTAATTCCTTATTATTCATTTCATATTTTACCAACATCTTAATCATTTGGTCAATTGTTTCACATCAGTTTTTCTTGCCCCACTTGTGACATCTTCTTCACTCCCTCTTTTTCTCTGACTCTGCACTCTTTATGAAAAACAACTCATATAATCATTCATTTCACTTATTCGTAAAATACATCTTCTAATCAACTCTTAATTTTAACACATTACTACTTCATTTGATCATACTTGTCATGTTAGAATCATTTTTAGATATATTCCCTCGTCTTCACCACCGAGTTCATTCCGTGGACCTCCCTATTTGCAATGGAAAAGTCCGGCATGACCTCACTTACTCCTGGAAGGTACCAAAAACTGTGCAGTTTAATTCAACAGCATGTATATTAATCCCATGGCACGTATTATACTCCAAGATGAAAACAAGCTGAGAGCAAGCTTAAAGTCATCTTTCCTGACAGCAGCCACACTGAAAGCTACCACAGTGGAGAGGATGCTGTCAGCATACGAACATACCAAAGAAGTATGACATCAGCATGTCCGAGCTAGCCAGATTCCAGCCACATTTGCATTCAGACCTCTGCAATTCCCAGTTAAATCTGGCTCCCCCTAGCATGCATATATGTCTTCAACCTGTAACAATCATTCTGCTGAATGCAACTCTATGTTGCTAGTGGATATATGACTTTACTCACTCCATCATAGTATGACAACACAATAAGAGACAGCCTGTGACAGACCAAAATACAGTACTTACGGATTATTAAAATTGTTCTTAAGCACCAAAGCCAAGCACTGTCTTCATAAAATGTAAAAAAATATATATATACGAGGTCTGTCCATAAAGTATAGGTCCTTTTTATTTTTTTCAAAAACTATATGGATTTCATTCATATGTTTTTACGTCAGACATGCTTGAACCCTCGTGCGCATGTGTGAGTTTTTCCACGCCTGTCGGTGACGTCATTCGCCTGTGAGCACTCCTTGTGGGAGGAGTCGTCCAGCCCCTCGTCGGAATTCCTTTGTCTGAGAAGTTGCTGAGAGACTGGCGCTTTGTTTGATCAAAATTTTTTCTAAACCTGTGAGACACATCGAAGTGGACATGGTTCGAAAAATTAAGCTGGTTTTCAGTGAAAATTTTAACGGCTGATGAGAGATTTTGAGGTGACACTTGCTTTAAGGGCTTCCCACAGTGCGAGACGTCGCGCAGCGCTCTCAGGCGGCGTCATCAGCCTGTTTCAAGCTTAAAACCTCCACATTTCAGGCTCTATTGATCCAGGACGTCGTGAGAGAACAGAGAAGTTTCAGAAGAAGTCGGTTTCAGCATTTTATCCGGATATTCCACTGTTAAAGGAGATTTTTTTAATGAAAGACGTGCGGACGGGTCCGCGCGTCGGCTCGCAGCCGCCGCGACGCTCCACCACAGGAAAAACACCTCTGTTGGAAGCCTTAAGGACAAGTTGGAACATGTCCAGCTGTTAAACAATTTCTCATATACTCACTCCACTGAAAGCCATCAAAAGCCGCCTGGATTTTACAAATGGTTATCAACACAGAGGTGTTTTTCCTGTGCCGCCACACCGCGTCGGCTGCGTCCCGACGCGCGGATCCGTCCACACGTCTTTCATTAAAAAAAATCTCCTTTAACAGTGGAATATCCGGATAAAATGCTGAAACCGACTTCTTCTGAAACTTCTCTGTTCTCTCACGACGTCCTGGATCAATAGAGCCTGAAATGTGGAGGTTTTAAGCTTGAAACAGGCTGATGACGCCACCTGAGAGCGCTGCGCGACGTCTCGCACTGTGGGAAGTCCTTAAAGCGACAATGTCACCTCAAAATCTCTCATCAGCCGTTAAAATTTTCACTGAAAACCAGCTTAATTTTTCGAACCATGTCCACTTCGATGTGTCTCACAGGTTTAGAAAAAAGTTTGATCAAACAAAGCGCCAGTCTCTCAGCAACTTCTCAGACAAAGGAATTCTGACGAGGGGCTGGACGACTCCTCCCACAAGGAGTGCTCACAGGCGAATGACGTCACCGACAGGCGTGGAAAAACTCACGCATGCGCACGAGGGTTCATGCATGTCTGACGTAAAAACATATGAATGAAATCCATATAGTTTTTGAAAAAATTTAAAAGGACCTATACTTTATGGACAGCCCTTGTATACTGTCTTGAAAGTGAAGATTCCCATCACTTAGATGTTGCTTGGTATTAGTTGTACCCACAGCTAAATAATATATTTGGTGGAAAATCAGGAAGTGTGTCATAATGTACCTTCTCTATTGATAGGTGGAAGTTGCGTGGTTGACCCAAGTAACCCACTGCACATTGCCGGTAGTGTGTATATTACACCTCCGACTGTGCTGCATTCTATTCAACAGCTATATGAGGTGTGAACAACCCCAGTTAAGCACTCTGAGCCTCTGGCTTTCTTTAAGGCTCAGACTCTGATACACTCCCCAAAACTAAGTCCACCCTGAATACAGGAAATTACACATTTTGGAAAAAATTATAATAATAATCCACTCTTCAGCAAGTCAGTTTTTTGCTTGTTTGGTATTCAAAGAATGTTGAGTTAAGTCAACAAGACGAGCAGTTCCAGTGTTATATTTTCAATTTGAAATATTACAATTTTCTGAGCTCAGTTCAACACTACCTGTACCAAGTAGTAAGGGTTTCAATGGCTTTTGATGTTCATATCTGTATGTATGACCTTTTAATGGACCAGCGATCTGACTGTGTCACCCACTGCATGCAGCAGACAGGGTTTGAATTCACTCACTATCCATCCTTCACATGTACTACATGAAATCACATAGTACATGAAATCACATGTACTATAGTGTGTCAGACTACCAATCTTTCAGGGAGTAGCCCCACATGTAGGCAAAGATCCTATTTGTTGTTTTACTTGTTGTTTCCAGCAGTCTATTTTCACAAGCCTCAGTTGGTTAAATTTAAATTCTGCCTCATACACTTGATTGTCACTTCTAATGTGTCACCACAATGGATTTGTTCTCATTTATGCATATCTATACTTTTATTGCCATCTACAACGGGCACAGAAACGGGTGACGGGAGTGCCTTAATGGAAATGCATGTACCAGAAACAATCTTTTGGTCCAAAAAGTTCCCTCAGCCGGGATTTGGGTGCAACCTGGATGTTCACCCATGAAATTTACCTGGCTCACCCGTAGACCGGAACCTATGGGTGAGCGTTGACTTTTGGCTGCATGGGGCAGTTAATAAATATATGCTCCTTAGCATTGCAATAAATACACTGCTCGGCATCCAGTCTCCTCTGTCTCTCGTGGAGGGTCAATTTGGCCCTGTGAAGCTGCATTGGCTCATCAGCAGGGGGAGCTGGTGGACTGAAGAGTGGTTTCCCAGTGGAACTTGGTGAAGAAGGACTTGGACCATGTCACAGGGGGGATCGGAGTGGGAGTGACCTGATCAGCCCTTTGACCCTTCTCCTGCTGACACTCCCTCAACTGGAAATCTATCCAAATAGTGAGGGCAATGAGTTGGTTGAGACTTTCGGATTCATCCCGAACCGCCAGTTTGTCCTTGAGGGCTTCCGATAGGCCGTTGACATAAATGCTTCACAGTGCAGCAGGTTTCCAGTCGGCTTTGGCAGCGCAGCTAAGACATGAAAGTTGATGGAATAGTCTGCCGAGCTGCAATGATCATGTCAGAGGGACAATAATCACTGGAAGGTGGAATGCTTCTGCAGCAGGTGATCAAAAACTAGACTGAATTTTGTTGTGAATGCTGGGTAGGAGTGGAGTATGGGTGAGTTGGCGTTCCAGAGGGCAGTAGCCAAAGTTAGGGTCTCTCCCTTGAGCAGATTGATTATGGAATAAATCTTTCTTGAATCAGATGAGTACTGGGCTAATGGGGCTGGTGTAGGCAGTGCTGGGGCAGGTCTAACTGAGTGGATAGTGTAGCGATGCGGGAGTGTGAGAGTGAAATCTGCTGAGAGAGGGCGTGGACCTGGTCAATGATGGATTCCGGCTGCTGCTGCTCCCTGCAAGCTGGGGGCTTGGCGGATGTAATCTGCTCCCACTGAATCCATGACATTGGCCAGAAACTCCTGTTACAGCTGGAACCCAAATGGAAATGGATGGACTCAAAAGCAGGAGTCTGAGGTGCAAAAGCAAATAAAAATGTATTGCATCGAAAACGCTGAACTGAAATACAGAGGGCATTAAGAAATGTGGAATGAGGCCTGGAGCCTGGTGACTCAAACTGGACTGACGTTGAAACAGGGAATCGCAGTCAAGTGGAACCAGAACCAGAAATGTTGAAATGGAGATGGCCAGGAAGGGTGGTGGGGTTGGAAGCCCTAGCCAAGGAATTAGGATGGATGTGATGCTGGAGACTGGAGCCAGGTGGCTACCCATGGAGCTGACGGAGTGCAGGATTACTGTAAAGGAGCAGAGGTACAGGTGAGCAATGTGACAACGTACTGGAGCACAGAAATAGGCGTAGGAATGCACAACAGTTCAGCAAACTCAAAATGCTATATAGGAATGCCCTAAGCACAACGGCTGCGTATGAATGCGCAGAACTCTATCAAAACCAATAGAGAAGCCAGATACCATGTCGTGAGAACTGAGTTTCTGGCAAAGATGGAAGTGTTGAACCAGGGTTTACATACTGCTGCTGGTGATGAGCATCAGGTGAGGCAATCAGCTCCATGGCACTCCATCTGGAAACACACAGAGGAGAAGAAGGCAGGACCAGGTAGGAACCAAAGCAGCACACAACACTAACATTTAAACATTTTGTTGTTTTTGCAGCTAAGCTTTGACTTTTGTGTATGGTAACTGCTTTGGTCTCTGCATTCAAAAGACATTGGGTTATCATTATGTAGATCTAGGACATCTTACTACTCATCACTAATTGAAGAAAATAAGAACAACCCCAGGTTTCTTTTCAGCACTGTAGCCAGGCTGACAGAGTCAGAGCTCTATTGAACCGAGTATTCCTTTAACTTTAAGTAGTAATGACTTCATTTAATGACTGCATTTAATCTATTATTAGACTCAATTGGCTTTGCTAAAAATGTAAATGAGTCCACCCACCACTTTAATCATACCTTAGATCTTGTTCTGACTTATGGTATGGAAATTGAAGACTTAACAGTATTCCCTGAAAACTCCCTTCTGTCTGATCATTTCTTAATAACATTTACATTTACTCTGATGGACTACCCAGCAGTGGGGAATAAGTTTCATTACACTAGAAGTATTTCAGAAAGCGCTGTAACTAGGTTTAAGGATATGATTCCTTCTTTATGTTCTCTAATGCCATATACCAACACAGTGCAGAGTAACTACCTAAACTCTGTAAGTGAGATAGAGTATCTCGTCAGTAGTTTTACATCCTCATTGAAGACAACTTTGGATGCTGTAGCTCCTCTGAAAAAGAGAGCCTTAAATCAGAAGTGCCTGACTCCGTGGTAAAACTCACAAACTCACAGCTTAAAGCAGATAACACGTAAGTTGGAGAGGAAATGGCATCTCACTAATTTAGAAGATCTTCACTTAGCCTGGCTCTTCACTAGCCAAAGACGTATCGTTATCTTTGGCTGCTTTCAGTGATGCCGGTATTTGGTTAGACTCTTTCTCTCCGATTGTTCTGTCTGAGTTATTTTCATTAGTTACTTCATCCAAACCGTCAGCATGTCTATTAGACCCCATTCCTACCAGGCTGCTCAAGGAAGCCCTACCATTATTTAATGCTTCGATCTTAAATATGATCAATCTATCTTTATTAGTTGGCTATGTACCACAGGCTTTTAAGGTGGCAGTAATTAAATCATTACTTAAAAAGCCATCACTTGACCCAGCTATATAGCTAATCTAATCTAGCTAATTATAGGCCAATCTCCAACCTTCCTTTTCTCTCAAAAATTCTTGAAAGGGTATTTGTAAAACAGCTAACTGATCATCTGCAGAGGAATGGTCTATTTGAAGAGTTTCAGTCAGGGTTTAGAATTCATTGTAGTACAGAAACATCATTAGTGAAGGTTACAAATGATCTTCTTATGGCCTCAGACAGTAGACTCATCTCTGTGCTTGTTCTGTTAGACCTCAGTGCTGCTTTTGATACTGTTGACCATAAAATTTTATTACAGAGATTAGAGCATGCCATAGGTATTAAAGGCACTGCGCTGCAGTGGTTTGAATCATATTTATCTAATAGATTACAATTTGTGCATGTAAATGGGGAATCTGTTGTGAAAGTGTTGTGACACGGACCCACAACAGGGGGCGCAAATGAACGGCCAATAGATGAGCCAAAAAGTAACAATTTAATGTTGTGAAATGTGCACAACGAATATACAGATAATCTCAGAATATAATTACAGTCAATCCACAAAGGTGACGTGTGGGCAGGCTCGAGGATAGAAGACGTCCGTCCTGAGAAGAGCCGGAACCACACGATTTCCGCCACCACAGAACCTGGTGAATACTGGAGCCACCAAGTCCTGAATTCCCAGGTGATCTCCGTCCCCGACTGTCAGATCTGGTACTGCTGGCGAGAACAAAGACAGTCAAGTGTGGGTGTGTGTACACCCAGTAACAACAGCGGTGGGAATGCCACCTCCACCTCTCACTCAATAACTTGCAGAGTACTGAAGATTCCTCAGGGAAAAAGAGTGCCTTCTAGCGCTCTCTCAGCTTCCACTGACAGCAGTACCGGTACTCCTGCAAACACTCACAATATACAAACAATATTGTAAAACGGCTGAGGATATTACCTCCAATGAAGTATGATATCTCGGCAACGAGGTGGAGATGACGTCTGGTCTTTATGGAGTGAGACGATGTTGAGTAGATGGGTGACAGCTGTCAAGAGATAATGAGTGCCAGCTGTCACCCCCGGCTGTGTTCGTGGCGGCAGCGCCCTCTCGTGCCTGAAGCCCGCACTTCAGGCAGGGCGCCCACTGGTGGTGGGCCAGCAGTACCTCCTCTTCTGGCGGCCCACACACAACAGGTCCCCCCCCTCAACGGGCGCCTCCAGGCTTGTTCAGGTGACGGTGGTAGAAGTCGGCCAGGAGGGCCGGATCCAGGATGAAGCTCCTCTTCACCCAGGAGCGTTCTTCGGGTCCATACCCCTCCCAGTCCACCAAGTACTGGAACCCCCGGCCCATCCGACGGACGTTCAGGAGCCGGCGCACCGTCCAACCCGGCTCCCCGTCGATGATCCGAGCAGGAGGCGGTGCCGTTCGGGGAGTCCACCTGGAGGGGGATGTCCTTTGTGGAAAGCCACACCTCCTGCCCGGGCTGGTAAGCAGGGGCCGGGGATCGCCGGCGGTCTGCATGGGTCTTCGCCCTCGTCCGGGCCTTCAACAAGGCAGAACGGGCGGAGTGCCACACCCGACGGCACTTCCGCAGGTGGGCCTGGACCGAGGGCACACCGACCTCTCCCTCCACCACGGGAAACAACGGGGGCTGATACCCCAAACACACCTCAAATGGGGAGAGGCCGGTGGCAGAGGACACCTGGCTGTTATGCGCATACTCGATCCAGGCCAGATGTTTACTCCAGGCCGTCGGGTGTGCGGACGTTACACAGCGTAGAGCTTGCTCCAACTCCTGATTGGCCCGTTCTGCCTGTCCATTGGTCTGCGGATGATACCCGGATGAGAGGCTCACAGTAGCCCCCAGTTCCCGGCAGAAGCTCCTCCAGACATGTGAGGAGAACTGGGGACCACGATCTGAGACGATGTCGGTGGGTATCCCATGCAGCCGGACGACGTGGTGGACCAGGAGGTCTGCTGTCTCCTGGGCTATTGGGAGGATTGGGAGGGCCACGAAGTGGGCCGCCTTGGAGAATCGGTCCACTATCGTGAAGATGGTGGTGTTGCCCTGGGATGGCGGGAGGCCCGTGACGAAATCCAGGCCGATGTGGGACCAGGGGCGATGAGGCACCGGTAATGGCTGGAGAAGTCCTTGGGACCTTTTACGGTCTGCCTTGCCCCTGGCACAGGTGGTGCAGGCCTGGATGTACTCCCGGATGTCGGCCTCCATAGACGCCCACCAGAAGCGCTGCCGGACAACTGCCACGGTTCTTCGCACCCCTGGATGACAGGAGAGCTTGGAACTGTGACAGAAGTCCAAGACTGCAGCTCTAGCCTCTGGTGGGACGTACAACCGGTTCTTCTGACCTGTTCCTGGGTCCGGGCTCCGTGCCAGGGCCTCCCGGACGATCTTCTCCACGTCCCAGGTGAGGGTGGCCACGATAGTGGACTCAGGCAGGATGGGCTCCGGTGGATCCGACAGTGCAGTCTTGACCTCCTCTTTGTGTACCCGGGACAAGGCATCCGACCTCTGGTTCTTGGTCCCGGGGCGATAAGTGATCCGGAAGTCAAAAAGCCCGAAGAACAGTGACCAGCGGGCTTGCCTAGGGTTCAGCTGCTTGGCGGTCCTGATATACTCCAGGTTCAGATGGTCAGTGAAAACCGTGAACGGCACAGATGCTCCCTCCAACAGGTGTCTCCACTCCTCAAGAGCCTCTTTCACCGCAAGGAGTTCTCGATTGCCGACATCATAGTTCCGTTCAGCCGGGGTCAACCTGCGAGAAAAGTAGGCACACGGGTGAAGAACCTTATCGGTCTCTCCGCTCTGGGATAGCACGGCTCCTATCCCTGAGTCAGAGGTGCCCACTTCAACCACGAACTGGCGGCTAGGGTCGGGCTGCACCAAAACTGGCGCAGTAGAGAACCGTCGTTTCAACTCCTTGAACGCGGCTTCGCACCGATCTGACCAGGTGAAGGGGACTTTTGGAGAGGTCAGGGCTGTCAGGGGGCTAACTACCTGACTGTAGCCCTTAATGAACCTCCTATAGAAATTAGCGAAACCGAGGAACTGTTGCAGCTTCCTACGGCTTGTTGGTTGGGGCCAATCTCTCACCGCCGCAACCTTGGCCGGATCAGGGGCGACGGAGTTAGAGGAGATGATAAACCCCAGGAAGGACAAAGACATGCGGTGAAACTCGCACTTCTCGCCCTTCACAAACAGTCGGTTCTCTAATAACCGCTGCAGGACCTGACGTACATGCTGGACATGGGTCTCAGGATCCGGAGAAAAGATGAGAATATCGTCCAGATATACGAAGACGAATCGGTGCAGGAAGTCCCGCAAGATGTCGTTAACCAAGGCTTGGAACGTCGCGGGGGCGTTGGTGAGGCCGAACGGCATGACCAGGTACTCAAAGTGACCTAACGGGGTGTTAAATGCCGTCTTCCATTCGTCTCCCTTCCGGATCCGAACCAGGTGATACGCATTTCTAAGATCCAGCTTAGTAAAGATTTTGGCTCCATGCAGGGGGGTGAACACGGAATCCAACAATGGCAACGGGTATCGGCTGCAAACCGTAATCTCATTCAGCCCCCTGTAATCAATGCATGGACGGAGTCCGCCATCTTTCTTGCCCACAAAAAAGAAACCTGCCCCCATCGGGGAGGTGGAGTTCCGGATCAGCCCGGCAGCTAATGAGTCCCGGATGTAGGTCTCCATTGATTCGTGCTCAGGTCGTGAGAGGTTGTACAGCCTTCTGGACGGGAACTCAACGCCTGGAACCAAATCAATGGCACAATCGTACGGAGGGTGCGGGGGAAGGGTGAGTGCCAGATCCTTGCTGAAGACGTCAGCAAGATCGTGGTACTCAACCGGCACTGCCGTCAGATTGGGAGGGACTTTGACCTCCTCCTTAGCCTGTAAACCGGGAGGAACCGAGGATCCTAAACACACCCGATGGCAGGTTTCGCTCCACTGAACCACCACCCCAGACGGCCAATCAATCCAGGGATTGTGCTTCAACATCCATGGGAAGCCCAAAATCACGCGGGAGGTAGAAGGAGTTACAAAAAACTCAATCTCCTCCCGATGGTTTCCAGACACCACCAGAGTTACTGGTTGTGTCTTGTGTGTGATTAAAGGGAGGAGGGTGCCATCTAGTGCCCGCACCTGCAATGGCGAAGGAAGCGCCACCAGAGGGAGCCCTACCTCCCTTGCCCATCTGCTGTCTAGCAGATTCCCTTCTGATCCCGTGTCCACCAGTGCTGGGGCTTGAAGGGTTGAATCCCCACTCAGGATTGTGACTGGGAGTCGTGTGGCAATCTGTGTGTGTCTCACTTGAATGTTTTGACCCCCCCTTAGCCCAGTCTCTAAGGGCAAGTGTTGTCGTTTTGGCCGTTTGGGGCAGTTTTTCTGTATGTGCTCCTTTGAGCTGCAGAGAAAACACTCCCCGCGGATCAGCCTCCTCATTTTGGCCCTGTGCGTTTCCCTAACAACATCAGCAGGGGGAGCTGTTGCCCCACAGAGCGCTGCGGCTGTGGAGCGTGGGGAGGGCGGCCCCTTTTCGAACCCGGAAGGGAGAGGGGCGGCGCGTATCCGGCCACGTCCTTCGCCTCGCTCCCGACGGCGTTCCTCCAACCGATTGTCTAACCGTATAACGAGATCGATAAGCCCATCTAAATCCCGCGGTTCATCCTTAGCTACCAACTGCTCCTTCAGGACCCACGACAGTCCGTTTATGAAGGCGGCGCGGAGCGCAACGTTATTCCAGCTGGACCTCGCAGCCATGATGCGGAAGTTGACTGCATAAGCGGCTGCGCTCTCGCGTCCCTGTCTCATTGACAGCAGCACGGTTGAAGCGGTCTCTCCTCTGTTAGGGTGATCAAACACTGTTCTGAACTCCCCCACAAACCCAGTGTATGCTGATAACAACCGTGAGTTCTGTTCCCAGAGTGCCGTAGCCCAGGCGCGTGCCCTACCCCAAAGCAGAGCAATCACATAAGCTATTTTACTAGCATCTGACGCGTACATGACGGGACGTTGTGCGAAGACGAGCGAACACTGCATGAGAAAGTCCGCGCACGTCTCCACACAACCTCCGTACGGCTCAGGAGGGCTTATGTATGCTTCAGGGGATGGTGGGAGGGGTTGTTGAACCACCACTGGAACGTTTATATCCTGCACAGGGTCGGCAGGAGGAGGAGCTGCAGCAGCACCCTGAGCGCTCGCCGTCATCTGTGCGGAGAGAGCCTCCACCCTGCTGTTCAGGAGGATGTTTTGCTCGGTCATTTGATCCAACCGAGCCATAAAGGCGGTGAGAATGTGCTGCAGCTCACCAATCACACATCCTGCAGACGCCTGCGCTCCCTGCTCTCCCATTGGTCGTTTAACAGCCGGGTGACGCCCCTCGGAGTCCATGACGCAGGCCAAGATATCCTGTTGTGAAAGTGTTGTGACACGGACCCACAACAGGGGGCGCAAATGAACGGCCAATAGATGAGCCAAAAAGTAACAATTTAATGTTGTGAAATGTGCACAACGAATATACAGATAATCTCAGAATATAATTACAGTCAATCCACAAAGGTGACGTGTGGGCAGGCTCGAGGATAGAAGACGTCCGTCCTGAGAAGAGCCGGAACCACACGATTTCTGCCACCACAGAACCTGGTGAATACTGGAGCCGCCAAGTCCCGAATTCCCAGGTGATCACCGTCCCCGACTGTCGGATCTGGTACTGCTGGCGAGAACAAAGACAGTCAAGTGTGGGTGTGTGTACACCCAGTAACAACAGCGGTGGGAATGCCACCTCCACCTCTCACTCAATAACTTGCAGAGTACTGAAGATTCCTCAGGGAAAAAGAGTGCCTTCTAGTGCTCTCTCAGCTTCCATTGACAGCGGTACCGGTACTCCTGCAAACACTCACAATATACAAACAATATTGTAAAACGGCTGAGGATATTACCTCCAATGAAGTATGATATCTTGGCAACAAGGTGGAGATGACGTCTGGTCTTTATGGAGTGAGATGATGTTGAGTAGATGGGTGACAGCTGTCAAGAGATAATGAGTGACAGCTGTCACCCCCGGCTGTGTTCGTGGCGGCAGCGCCCTCTCGTGCCTGAAGCCCGCACTTCAGGCAGGGCGCCCACTGGTGGTGGGCCAGCAGTACCTCCTCTTCTGGCGGCCCACACACAACAGAATCTTCTTCACAGACTAAGGTTAATTATGGAGTTCCACAAGGTTCTGTGCTAGGACCAATTTTATTCACTTTATACATGCTTCCCTTAGGCAGTATTATTAGACGGCATTGCTTAAATTTTCATTGTTATGCAGATGATACCCAGCTTTACCTATCCATGAAGCCAGAGGACACACACCAATTAGCTAAATTGCAGGATTGTCTTACAGACATAAAGACATGGATGACCTCTAATTTCCTGCTTTTAAACTCAGATAAAACTGAAGTTATTGCACTTGGACCCACAAATCTTAGAAACATGGTGTCTAACCAGATCCTTTCTCTGGATGGCATTACCCTGACCTCTACTAATACTGTGAGAAACCTTGGAGTCATTTTTGATCAGGATATGTCATTCAATGCGCATATTAAACAAATATGTAGGACTGCTTTTTTCCATTTACGCAATATCTCTGAAATTAGAAAGGTCTCAGAGTGATGCTGAAAAACTAATTCATGCATTTATTTCCTCTAGGCTGGTCTATTGTAATTCATTATTATCAGGTTGTCCTCAAAGTTCCCTGAAAAGCCTTCAGTTAATTCAAAATGCTGCAGCTAGAGTACTAACGGGGACTAGAAGGAGAGAGCATATCTCACCCATATTGGCCTCTCTTCATTGGCTTCCTGTTAATTCTAGAATAAAATTTAAAATTCTTCTTCTTACTTATAAGGTTTTGAATAATCAGGTCCCATCTTATCTTAGGGAGCTGATAGTACCATATCACCCCAATAGAGCACTTCGCTCTCAGACTGCAGGCTTACTTGTAGTTCCTAGGGTTTGTAAGAGTAGAATGGGAGGCAGAGCCTTCAGCTTTCAGGCTCCTCTCCTGTGGAACCAGCTCCCAATTCAGATCAGGGAGACAGACACCCTCTCTACTTTTAAGATTAGGCTTAAAACTTTCCTTTTTGCTAAAGCTTATAGTTAGGGCTGGATCAGGTGACCCTGAACCATCCCTTAGTTATGCTGCTATAGACTTAGACTGCTGGGGGTTCCCATGATGCACTGAGTGTTTCTTTCTCTTTTTGCTCTGTATGCACCACTCTGCATTTAATCATTAGTGGTTGATCTCTGCTCCCCTCCACAGCATGTCTTTTTCCTGGTTCTCTCCCTCAGCCCCAACCAGTCCCAGCAGAAGACTGCCCCTCCCTGAGCCTGGTTCTGCTGGAGGTTTCTTCCTGTTAAAAGGGAGTTTTTCCTTCCCACTGTCGCCAAGTGATTGCTCACAGGGGGTCGTTTTGACCGTTGGGGTTTTTACGTAATTATTGTATGGCCTTGCCTTACAATATAAAGCGCCTTGGGGCAATTGTTTGTTGTGATTTGGCGCTATATAAATAAAATTGATTGAATTGATTGAACACTGAAAATTTAAGCAATGCAACAGACTCTTTTTCCAGGCTAAGTGAAGATCTTCTAAATTAGTGAGACGCCATTTCCTCTCCAACTTACGCGTTATCTGCTTTAAGCTGCGAGTTTGTGAGTTATACCACGGTGTCAGGCATTTCTGATTTAAGGCTCTCTTTTTCAGAGGAGCTACAGCATCCAAAGTTGTCCTCAATGAGGATATAACACTATTGATGAGATAATCTATCTCAGTCACAGAGTTTAGGTAGCTACTCTGCCCTGTGTTGGTATATGGTATTGGAGAACATAAAGAAGGAATCATATCCTTAAACCTAGTTACAGCGCTTTCTGAAAGACTTCTACTGTAATGAAACATTCCCCACTACTGGGTAGTCCATCAGAGTAAATGTAAATGTTATTAAGAAATGATCAGACAGAAGGGGGTTTTCAGGGAATACTGTTAAGTCTTCAATTTCCATACCATAAGTCAGAACAAGATCTAAGGTATGATTAAAGTGGTGGGTGGACTCATTTACATTTTGAGCAAAGCCAATCGAGTCTAACAATAGATTAAATGCAGTGTTGAGGCTGTCATTCTCAGCATCTGTGTGGATGTTAAAATCGCCCACTATAATTATCTTATCTGAGCTAAGCACTAAGTCAGACAAAAGGTCTGAAAATTCACAGAGAAACTCACAGTAATGACCAGGAGGTGTCCTGGTGTTCGACAGCTCTCATCAGTCCACAAAATATTCCTCCATTTCTCTTTAGGCCACTTGATGTGTTCTTTGGCAAATTGTAACCTCTTCTGCACATGTCTTTTATTTAACAGAGGGACTTTGCGGGGGATTCTTGCAAATCAATTAGCTTCACACAGGCATCTTGTAACTGTCACAGCACTTACAGGTAACTCCAGACTGTCTTTGATCATCCTGGAGCTGATCAATGGGTGAGCCTTTGCCATTCTGGTTATTCTTCTATCCATTTTGATGATTGTTTTTCATTTTCTTCCACACGTCTCTGTTTTTTTTTTTGTCCATTTTAAAGCATTGGAGATCATTGTAGATGAACAGCCTATAATTTTTTGCACCTGCGTGTAAGTTTTCCCCTCTCCAATCAACTTTTTAATCAAACTATGCTGTTCTTCTGAACAATGTCTTGAACATCCCATTTTCCTCAGGCTTTCAAAGAGAAAAGCATGTTCAACAGGTGCTAGCTTCATCCGTAAATAGGGGACACTTGATTCACCCATGTTTTTCCACAAAATTGACAAACTCACTGACTGAATGCCACACTACTATTATGAACACCCCTTTTTCTACTTTTTTTTTAACTAATAGTCCAATTTCATAGCCTTAAGAGTGTGCATATCATGAATACTTGGTCTTGTTGGATTTGTGAGAATCTACTGAATCTACTGGTACCTTGTTTCCCGTGTAACAATAAGAAATATACTCAAAACCTGGATTAATCTTTTTAGTCACATAGCACTATTATTATTCTGAACACTACTGTAGATTGTCTACCCTAATGGCTATCACCGTGCACATGCGTGTGTGTGTATGGCTTGGATAACTGACAAACTGGGGAGAGCTGACATTTGCCATTTGGTATGCTTATGTACAGTATTTTGGGTCAAGAATGAATGGCGTGAAAACAGAGAGTTGATAGGATGAATATTTTTGGAGAAACTGCAGATATTAGCTAATAACAGTGAACATTGGACGTTAATAATTACATTCTGGATTTACACTCCATTCCAGTAGGGGGCAGTAAATCATCTATATATTAAAAGCCAAGTGGCCTCTGTGTATGTATATGCATGTGGTTGTGCGTGCGTGTGTGTACCTTCAAAGATAGACAAACTGGGGAGAACTGACATTAGCCATTTGGTGTGCTTATCTATTTTGGGTCAAGGATGAATGGAGAAACTGCGGATATTAGCTAATAACAGTGAACAATGGATGTTGATAATTACATTCTGGACCCACACGCCATTCCAAATCATTATAGAAACATTGCATAATTTATTACCACTCTTGAAAAATGTCAGCTACCTATTTTATAAACTCTACCCAATCTAGAGCACATGGTTCCCCGCGGGAAATGTGCTAGTGCTGGCAGATTGTGTTATTTCCATGTTGTTAGGTGAAAAACATGTCAATACATGTCCAAACCTACAGTTGGGTAAAAAAGTATTTAGCAAGTCCCTGATTGTGCAAGTTCTCCTACTTACAAAGATGAGAGAGGTCTGTAATTTTCATCATAGGTACACTTCAACTATGAGAGACAAAATGAGAAAACAAAAATCCAGGAAATCACAATTGTAGGTTTTTTAAAGAATTTATTTGTAAATTATGGTGGAAAATAAGTATTTGGTCAATAACAAAAGTTCAGCTCAATACTTTGCAACATATCCTTCGTTGGCAATGACAGAGGTCAAACATTTCCTTAAGTCTTCACCAGGTTTGCACACACTGTAGCTGGTATTTTGGCCCATTCATCCATGCAGATGTCCTCTAGAGCAGTAATGTTTTGGGGCTGTCACTGGGCAACATGGACTTTCAACTCCCTCAACAAATTTTCTATGGGGCTGATGTCTGGAGACTGGCTCGGTCACTCCAGGACCTTGAAGTGCTTTTTACAGAGCCACTCCTTCGTTGCCCGAGCAGTATGTTTGGGATCATTGTCATGCTGGAAGACCCAGCCATGTTGCATTTTCAATGCTCTGATGGAAGGATGTTTTGACTTAAAATCTCACAATATATGGCCCCGTTCATTCTTCCCTTAACACAGATCAGTCGTCCTGTCCCCTTTGCAGAAAAACAGCCCCAAAGCATGATGTTTCCACCCCCATGCATCACAGTAGATATGGTGTTCTTGGGATGCAACTCAGCATTCTTCTTCCTCCAAACACAATGAGTTGAGTTTTTACCAAAAAATTCTATTTTGGTTTCATCTGACGACATGATATTCTCCCAATCCTCTTCTGGATCATCCATATGCTCTCTGGCAAACTTCAGACAGGCCTGGACATGTACTAGCTTAAGCAGGGGGACACGCCTGGCACTGCAGTATTTGAGTCCCTCTCTGCGTGGTGTGTAGCCTTTGTTACTTTGGTCCCAGCTCTCTGCAGATAATTCATCAGGTCCCTCCATGTAGTTCTGGGAGTTTTGTTCACCGTTCTCATGATCATTTTGACCCCACGGGATGACATCTTGCGTGGAGCCCCAGATCAAGGGAGATTATCAATGGTCTTGTATGTCTTCCATTTTCTTACAATTGCTCCCTCAGTTGATTTATTCACACCAACCTGCTTGCCTATTGTAGATTCACTCTTCCCAGCCTGGTGCAGGTCTACAATGTTCTTGCTGGTGTCCTTCGACAGCTCTTTGGTCTTGGCTATGGTTGAGTTTGGAGTCTGACTGTTTGAGGCTGTGGATAGGTGTCTTTTATACAGATAACGAGTTCCAACAGATGCCATTAATACAGGTAACAGGTGGAGGACAGAAGACCTTCTTAAAGAAGAAGTTACAGTTCTGTGAAGTGTACTTATGTTGAAAATTACAGTCCTCTCTCATCTTTGCAAGTAGGAGAACTTGCACAAGGACTGACTAAATACTTTTTTACCCCACTGTAATCTATTAATTTTTTATAGCTTGTCCGCCATCAACTAACCCAAGTAAGGCAGCTCCCACACCAGGCCTGGTTTTGTGCATTTTTGAACTGTAACAAGCCGTGTCCGTTTATTTTTTGCAAGCAACTCTCAACTTATATTAGTGTCTGGTCCTAATAATTCAGCACACCATTCAGCAAAAGGTGGGAAAGGTAGGA
The DNA here is from genome assembly GCF_902500255.1 of Thalassophryne amazonica. Classification (NCBI taxonomy): domain Eukaryota; kingdom Metazoa; phylum Chordata; class Actinopteri; order Batrachoidiformes; family Batrachoididae; genus Thalassophryne; species Thalassophryne amazonica. The sequence goes on along the minus strand of NC_047112.1, from coordinate 108,558,761 downwards.
ATTTTTTGTCCAGAGTTCTGCAGATCCCAGCCACTTCAAAGGCCTATAGACTTGGCTCAGAATGGCACAGGGAAGGCTTGGTCCATCCGGATGTAACTCCAGGCAAAGTTGGCGTACATTCTGTCCTCAACTCTTGATATATTAAAATAATTCTTTCCCTGCTCAATGTGAAAGTTGGATACAGATTTGTGTCAAGTTTTCATCGAGCTGCTCAGAGATGAGTGCCAAGTTGCCAATGCAGCCAGCTGAGCTTCTCAATACTTTGAATGTGCTTAAAACAGGCACTGGTTTAACTGACCTAACCCAATCTGTTCTGATCTATGCTGAGCTGCATGTTGACCTCTGCCTGGGAAACACCTAAGCTCTACCAATGCACTGCTTGGCAAAACTCGGCCAGGTGTGAGAGCTGTTAAGTGATGCCGAGGCATGCATGTTGCAGTTTGTGCATAACACCTGACTGACACCATAAGAAGGTTCAGTATATCTATAAAAGATGAGTGATAGAAATGGGAAGAAAAGAAGTCCCTGATGCATCATCATTTCAAATCTTGTTGCTACCATATACAACACTCAGTCGCTCGTTACCAGCAAACATCCTTTAAAACACTACTTGTGCCAGTGGGGACTCTCAGAGTGTCAGCTCTACATAAATCCATTCTAACGAGTTCCAGATTCTTTTGAAAAATCCAATAATGTCAAAATGAACATTGTCTTTTTCCAAAAAAAAAACCAATTATTTTACTTTCCAGTGTGACTCAAGAATGCCTTTAAACAAAACAAACAAAAAAGCCATTACTTATGACATAATTCCATTTCCTCTCATTTGTGTGTCCTGTATTTTACCAGCACACGAGTTGACTGCATTGTAAGCTGTGTGGAATGTGTGGAATGGAAATAGGTTGAAGTGGCAAGGTCAGCAATCAATAGGAACTTAATTAATGAAGAGTATCCATGTTGTGAAGTATGGATTTGTGAATGCCTATGATTGCATTGCAATCATTGAAATGCCATCAGCATTTTACCAAGGTTTAAAAAATCTACATAGACTGCAAAGAAGTACTGCTGATATTCGTGCATGCATTCAGTGAGTACTTACAGAGGGATGATATGGTCGAAAGTTAACTTCTTGAGTGTGAAGCCTCGGTAATTGCTTTGGTTGGTAAGCAAGTAACTGGAATTGAATCTTGTTCATAAAAATCCTTGCAAGCACATTTGCCAGGATTTCTGTTGTTCTCTGTTGTTCCTGGAATTCTTGCAATCCTGATCAGTCTTTACTTTGCAGAGTGAAATGACAAGTCCTTTCTTCCCTTTTGTAGGGATGATTCTTGCATTCTAGAGTGAAACAAACACAACAGCTCCACCCACCTGGAGGAGTTGTACTGTAGATCGTTGGCCTTTACCGCCCCTTCAGCTGTTTCACTGCCTTTGCAATCTCATTGGCATTTGGTGGTATGCAATTGACTGGAGAATCAACCACAAGAACCCTGGCACTGGAGATGTCCAACATCCCAACAAGAGGACCATCCTTGGTCCTTTTGTCCTTAGTGTTTAATTTCTTGTACAGCTCACTATATACCTTTTCATTAGCATGTCCCACTTCTCTTTTCACCTTACACTATATCTCCTTTTTCAACTGTCCAATTTCTTCATCTCTCTGACTATCCCAATTATTTTTCTCCATCCTCTCTCTCCTTATGCCTTCCTGAACATCTTTGTTAAACCAACAGGTCTCCTTGTTTTCCTTCCACTGTCCAGATGTCACACCCAGTACCTTCCTAGCTGTCTTTTCAATAGTTGTCCAAAATTGCTTCCCCTCTATCCAGTGACTCTCTCACCTGCTCACTGAATTTCACACAATATTCTTCCTTCTTCAACTCCACCATCTGATCTTTTGTTGAGCTCTGACTGTCTTCCTCTTCTGATAAACCACCATTCGATGATGTCTAGCAACACTCCCCTGCCACCACCTTATAGTCTCCCATTTCTTTCAAAGAATGTAGTCCATCTGTGTGCACCTTCCTCCACTCGTATATGTCACCCTATGCTCCTCTCTTTTCTTAAAGTAGGTAATCACTACAGCCATTTCCATTGTTTTTGCAAAAACTATTATGATCTGCCCTTTCACATTCCCGTCCTTAATGCCATATCTACCCATTACTTCCTCATGACCTTTGTTGCCTTGCCTTCTCCAACATGCCCATTGAAGTTTCCTCTTATCACCACTCTTTCATGCTTGGGCACACTCTTCACCACCTCATCTGAAGGTGCCTTGACACTTGCACAAATTTGATCCCAGACTGCTGCGCAATTCATCATGCCAGTACGTTCCACTTTGTCCCGACTTTGTTCTGCTTGACATCACGCAATATAAAATAATCATTACGTAGCTGATGGTGCATTTGCTCTCAGAATGTGGCTGATGAAGCAATTCTCTCATCACTCCCAGAATCACAGAGAAATGATCTACAGCTACAGGTTGTCTAGTGTGCATCATATGGTGGAGAACGAATTTGGAGTCTCAAAGGTCATTTTTATCATATACTTGTATATGTATGTTGTAATGGATTGGAAAAAAAAACAGTTGCATTTTCATTCCTTCTCATGAGTTAGATAATGTACCTTCAAAGTTATATGTTTATTATAGATGTAACATCTCATCATAATCGTTCACATGCCCTGCGTGTAGTGACACGCAGAGTTTTCAAATAGGTTTCGCAATACTAGTTCACGAAAGTGGCATGAAATTAATATGTGCCAGAAATTTTGAACATTTCAAAAAATTTCTTTGTGCACTGGCACACAGTTGCGCACAGTTCACACACAGTTTACAACTGTTAACAATGCATTTACTCATTGGCACACCTTTACTCACTCCAGAAATCTTCTTTCTCCTTCATCTCGCAACCTACCTCTGGGGCATATGCACTGATGATATTCACCATCACCCCTTCAATTTCCAACTTCACACTCATCACCCTGTCAGACACTCATTTAACATTCTCTTCCTTTAAAATTTACTATATATATATATATATATATATATATATATATATGTATGTATGTATGTATGTATGTATGTATGTATGTATGTATGTATGTATGTATGTATGTATGTATGTATACCTTTCTCCTCTCCATCTTAGCCAGCTCTTTCCCTTTATCTGTAATACTGTCAACATTCAATTTTTTCTCACTTCCACCCTTCTAGTTTTCTTTTTCTCTCACTGTCTCTGAACACTTTCTCCTCCTCTTCCTCTCATTTGCCCAAAAGTAGCCCAATTTCCACCAGCACCCTGTTGGGCAATGGCACCAGTGGGATGGTTGTCCTTCTGGAAGGTTTTCCTATCTCCACAGATCCACAGAGGAATGCTGGAGCTCTGACAGATTAACCATCGGGTTCTTGGTCACCTCCCTGACTAAGGCCCTTCTACCATGATTGCTCACTTCAGTCAGGCAGGCAGCTCTAGGAAGAGTCCTGGTGGATCTGCATTTCTTCCATTTATGGATGATGGAGGGCACTGTGCTCATTGGGACCATCAAAGCAGCAGAAATGTTTCTGTACCCTTCCCCAGATTTGTGCATCGAGACAGTCTTGTCTTGGAAGTCTACAGACAATTCCTTTGACTTCATGCTTGGTTTGTGGTCTGACGTGCATTGTCAACTGGGAGAAATCATGTCTAATGTCAATTTTGAGCTTCATGGCAAAGGCTGTGAATACTTATGTACATTTGATTTTTTTTGTTTGTTTGTTTGTTTGTTTTTTAATGAATTTGTAAAAATCAAAAAAAAAATTACATGTTGCTGTTATGGGTATTGTGTGTAGAATTTTGAGGAAAAAATTAATTAAATTAATTTCGGAATCAGGATGTTGTCAGGATTTGGTATGTGCTTGTGTTTGTTTTTAGTTATTTTATGTGTATGTTTTCTGTGGATGTTTCTTCTCTTGCTGTCTCTTTCCTGCTTGGGCTCTCTCTGTCCCTATCACTCTTATCTGTTTCTGTTCTTATCTCTCTTGTCTGTCTCTTGGTGCTTGGTGGTGGGTGTGTCACTCTGTTGTGCCACACCATTGTTTTGGTGCTTTCCACACACCTGTTCCTAATCTGTAGCTCATCACCTTGGTGTATATAAGATCCACTGCTTGCACTTGTCTCTCGCCAGATTGATGTGCCTTGTGCCTTCTCTCCAGGTCGGTTCTCGTGCTTTCTTGTCCTTCCAATCTCAACATGTTTTCGCATCACCTGCCTGTTTGTTTGACCATAGATTTTCTCTGGGTAGCCTGCGAGATATCTGAATCCTCAAGGAGTCCACAAGAAGTCTGTGGACAGAAGTCTTTCCAGTACACATAAGGAAACAAGAAAATGTTTTTAAAAAAATGGTGAGAAAGCAATGCATACATTATACTCATCTTAAACTGCTTATCTGGGATCAGGTTATCCAAGTCCACAAAAAACATGTAGACTGGATGGGCATACTCCCAGGCCCCTTCCACGATTCTCATGAGAGTGAAAAGCTGGTCGTTTGTTCCACAGCCAGAAGAGAACCCTCATTGTTCCTCTTCAATAAGAGGTTTTTCTGTTGTCAAGCCCTCCTTTCCAGCACCCTGGAGTAGACTTTACCAGGAAGGCTGAGTAGTGTGATGCCCCTGTAATTAGCACATACTCTCTGGTCACCTTATTTAAATGTGGGGACAACCACCCTAGTTTGCCACTCCTTAGGCACTGACCCAGACCTCAATGCAATGTTGAAGACGACACACAGAGCCTTCAGCATTTATGGACAGATCTCATCAAACCCCAGGGCTTTGCCACTGCGGAGCTGTTTGACTGCCTTAGTAACTTTGACCAGGGAAATTGATGATGATCCCCCATCAGCTTTCAGCTCTGCCCCTACTATTATCTGATGCAGGAGTTCCTGAGGTGCTTTACGGTCCACCAAAAGTCCTTCTCTATGGTTAGTCTGAACTCCTCCCACACTGTTTTGCCTCCCTCACAGCAGAGGCTGCCATCCTTTGGGCCTGTGGGAACCTTAGGACTGCCTCCGAAGTCCTCCGAGATAACCAGAACGACTCCTTTTTCAGTCGGAGAGCTTCCCTGACCACTTTTGTCTACCACGGCTTTCGAGGGTTGCCACCCCTTGAGGCATGTACAATGTAAGACCTTCAGTCCACAGCTCCCCACTGCAGCTTCAGCAATGGAATATTTGAACAATGCCCATTCTAGTTCAATGCCCCCTATCTCCACAGGGATGCCCGAAAAGCTCCACCAGAGGTGGTAGTTGAAGGTCTGTTGGACAGTGGGATCCTCCAGACATTCCCAGTTTACCCGCACAAACCGTTTGGGCTTACCAGGTCTGTCCAAAGTCCTCCCGCACCCTCTGATACAAGTCACCACCAGATGGTGATCAGTTGACAGTTCTGCCCCTCTTCACCTAAGTGTCCAGAACATGTGGCCTCAGATCAGATCATACGATCACAAAATCAATCATTGACCTTCGGCCATGGGTGCTCTGGTACCATGTACACCTATGAGAATCCTTATGTTCAAACATGGCGTTCATTATGGACAGCCCATGACTAGCACAGAAGTCCAATAACCCCTGTCAAAGAGAGTGGTTGCAGAACTGATGCTGTGTATGGAGGCGAGGCCCAGCAGCTCTAACTGCTAGCACTCCACGTCCCGTACATGCTCTGGCTCCTTCCTTCACAGTGACGTGATGTTCCACAATCCCAAAGCTACCCTCTGCCACTCGGGTCTGGTCTGCCGAGGTCCTTAACTTTCACTGCTACCCATGGGACAGCATGGGTAGCTTTGGGCTACCCTTTCTGGGCTGTGCCCGACTGGGCTCCATGGCAAGCCCAGCCACTAGGCACTTCCAGGCCTGGCTCCAGACAGGGGCCGCGGGTTTCCTCTGGACTGGGTCACGTTTCCTGGGGAAACTGTAACATTACTGTTTAAGAATACATAAAAAGTTCATCCCATGTGTGATTAGTTTTTTTGTTTGTTTGTTCTTTTTTGTGGGGGGAGGGGTCCACAGCACCATCGACACTTTTCGTCTCCCTACCTCCATGTTTACATCATAGTTACAAGCCTTGTTGGAAATTAATACATTAATGTGAAACATACTAAATAGTGGTGTATTTATTTATTATATCTAGAATGTTAATTTTCTATAAAATGCAATACCTTTACTTGTAAAGTAATTGTATCTAAGCAATTCTCACACCACTGTTTACTTCTTGACGGTGGGCATCCATCCACATTAAATAACAGCTTCTCAAACAAAGAATTTGGCACCTTTGCTCTCAATATTTTGGTTACATGTAACTTGAAATGAGATTGTTCTTTTTTGTCGTATTCAGAGCTTAGAGCTTGTGGCCACCAAGCTCACCACTGCCTGTTTCATTGCACTACATAAATGATTTTGAACAAAGTCAACAACTTTCTGTCTTCATATAATATCACAACACCAGCACTGAGCCTACCCACACCTATTTTAAGACCAACATGCCCAACTTCAACTTCTACTTTCATACTATCCCGAAGGAAATAGATTTGTAGCAGACATCAAGATATATTAACATAAAACATAAAGAAAGAAAACAAGTACACAAATATGGAAAATTTCCACAACAAACAGACAAAAAATAAATACATTTTAAAGAAATGTACAGATGAGGGCAAATGTAATCATAGTTTACAGAATGTGGGTGCTAGGCATGAAAATGATAACTGCGCCATTTGGAAACTAGAAATGACACGTGCACTGGTCTATCCCCCATATCTGAAATAGCTATTGTTTTTTCTGTGTTTTAGAGACATGGCCTTTGGGAGAGCTTTAATTCATAAAGAAGAAGCTAATCGAGATGCTTATGGTGTATTAACTTTGCAACTGTACTTACTGTAAATAATAACTTAATATATATTCATTCTAACTGACCCAAATACAAAAGTATTTTCGAGTTGCTTTGAGAATCAGATTGCAAAGAATGGAGAAATTTAATACATTTATTCTTAACATAAAGCTGTGTTGTATGATGAAACCATTAAGTTCCGAAGGATGGAAAAAATTATATATAAAACTCATGTGTTGTACACAGAATTTGACAAAGTATTGTTCAAGCTTTAAAAGTTTGTGAAGAAAAGTTGCACTGTGAAAGAGAATAAGGATAAAAAAAAAAAAAATTAAGTTCTGATTACAATTACGGGACGTGACACTTAGCTGATTTCAAATCAGCAAGGCCAAATTTCACAAAGCCTGTCAATGGTAGCAGCAATCTCGCCAGATCCCTCCCCAATCAAAAGTTTGCTCTATATAATTTTACGCAATCAGATTTCTCCACAGTCATCCAGTGCAATCAGGTAATCAGAGGGGAGCATTAACAAGACAAATGGGGTTCAGAAAGTGGGTGCACTCTGTTTGCAGGAACTTCCTATGGAGAGGCCCCTCCCCTCCTTGATTACTCCTATCACCCTCATACGGCGCAGCCTCCCTCTAAAGAGCTTTGTACTACAGTACAGTCATATGTGATTGACTTTACATGTGAAATCTGACAGGTAAATTGTTACTCTAACAGCATTGTATTTCAAATGATTAACAGCTCCAGCTGGCAGCTTGACTGAATGAGTCCCACAGCGTACAGTAAAGGCACCGCGACCTCTTTCATTAAACCTGATATTCTCTGATTTGCACTGTAAAGTCAGGGTCTATTTATGCCACCGTGCATTTTCACCCAGCTGCATGTGTGCAGAGTGGTTTTGCTCTCAGTGCTGCCTGTCTTCACCTTCTACATCATGTTTCACCCAAATAAAACATCAGTGCTAGAATCATGTTCCACGAACCTATCTCTGTTTTAAAAGCAAGCTTAGGGAGTGACTGATCTGGCATTTACTGTCACTCACTACCCTGTAATAGAACAGGGATCAATCAATCAATCAATCAATTTTATTTATATAGCGCCAAATCACAACAAACAGTTGCCCCAAGGCGCTTTATATTGTAAGGCAAGGCCATACAATAATTACGTAAAAACCCCAACGGTCAAAACGACCCCCTGTGAGCAAGCACTCGGCGACAGTGGGAAGGAAAAACTCCCTTTTAACAGGAAGAAACCTCCAGCAGAACCAGGCTCAGGGAGGGGCAGTCTTCTGCTGGGACTGGTTGGGGCTGAGGGAGAGAACCAGGAAAAAGACATGCTGTGGAGGGGAGCAGAGATCGATCACTAATGATTAAATGCAGAGTGGTGCATACAGAGCAAAAAGAGAAAGAAACACTCAGTGCATCATGGGAACCCCCCAGCAGTCTAAGTCTATAGCAGCATAACTAAGTGATGGTTCAGGGTCACCTGATCCAGCCCTAACTATAAGCTTTAGCAAAAAGGAAAGTTTTAAGCCTAATCTTAAAAGTAGAGAGGATGTCTGTCTCCCTGATCCGAATTGGGAGCTGGTTCCACAGGAGAGGAGCCTGAAAGCTGAAGGCTCTGCCTCCCATTCTACTCTTACAAACCCTAGGAACTACAAGTAAGCCTGCAGTCTGAGAGCGAAGCGCTCTATTGGGTGATATGGTACTATGAGGTCCCTAAGATAAGATGGGACCTGATTATTCAAAACCTTATAAGTAAGAAGAATAATTTTAAATTCTATTCTAGAATTAACAGGAAGCCAATGAAGAGAGGCCAATATGGGTGAGATGTGCTCTCTCCTTCTAGTCTCCGTCAGTACTCTAGCTGCAGCATTTTGAATTAACTGAAGGCTTTTCAGGGAACTTTTAGGACAACCTGATAATAATGAATTACAATAGTCCAGCCTAGAGGAAATAAATGCATGAATTAGTTTTTCAGCATCACTCTGAGACAACACCTTTCTAATTTTAGAGATTTTGCGTAAATGCAAAAAAGCAGTCCTACATATTTGTTTAATATGCGCTTTGAATGACATATCCTGATCAAAAATGACTCCAAGATTTCTCACAGTATTACTAGAGGTCAGGGTAATGCCATCCAGAGTAAGGATCTGGTTAGACACCATGTTTCTAAGATTTGTGGGGCCAAGTACAATAACTTCAGTTTTATCTGAGTTTAAAAGCAGGAAATTAGAGGTCATCCATGTCTTTATGTCTGTAAGACAATCCTGCAGTTTAGCTAATTGGTGTGTGTCCTCTGGCTTCATGGATAGATAAAGCTGGGTATCATCTGCATAACAATGAAAATTTAAGCAATGCTGTCTAATAATACTGCCTAAGGGAAGCATGTATAAAGTGAATAAAATTGGTCCTAGCACAGAACCTTGTGGAACTCCATAATTAACCTTAGTCTGTGAAGAAGATTCCCCATTTACATGAACAAATTGTAATCTATTAGATAAATATGATTCAAACCACCGCAGCGCAGTGCCTTTAATACCTATGGCATGCTCTAATCTCTGTAATAAAATGTTATTGTCAACAGTATCAAAAGCAGCACTGAGGTCTAACAGGACAAGCACAGAGATGAGTCCACTGTCTGAGGCCATAAGAAGATCATTTGTAACCTTCACTAATGCTGTTTCTGTACTATGATGAATTCTAAAACCTGACTGAAACTCTTCAAATAGACCATTCCTCTGCAGATGATCAGTTAGCTGTATTACAACTACCCTTTCAAGATTTTTTGAGAGAAAAGGAAGGTTGGAGATTGGCCTATAATTAGCTAAGATAGCTGGGTCAAGTGATGGCTTTTTAAGTAATGGTTTAATTACTGCCACCTTAAAAGCCTGTGGTACATAGCCAACTAACAAAGATAGATTGATCATATTTAAGATCGAAGCATTAAATAATGGTAGGGCTTCCTTGAGCAGCCTGGTAGGAATGGGGTCTAATAAACATGTTGATGGTTCCACATTCTGGTGGAAAAACTACAAATAAACATAAAACATGTAAATAATGTTGAAAAATGTTTGAATAATGAGCAGTTTTTGGCCACTTTTGTATGTTTTTGGCCAAAAATACTGCAAAGTACTGTCACTAGTTAAAGTTAAAGGAATACTCGGCTCAATAGAGCTCTGACTCTTTGTCAGCCTGGCTACAGTGCTGAAAAGAAACCTGGGGTTGTTCTTATTTTCTTCAATTAGTGATGAGTACTCTTTTTCCAGGCTAAGTGAAGATCTTCTAAAATAGTGAGACGCCATTTCCTCTCCAACTTATGAGTTATCTGCTTTAAGCTGCGAGTTTGTGAGTTATACCAGTTACAGTTGTGAGTTACAGAGTTTAGGTAGCTACTCTGCACTGTGTTGGTATATGGCATTAGAGAACATAAAGAAGGAATCATATCCTTAAACCTAGTTACAGCGCTTTCTGAAAGACTTCTAGTGTAATGAAACTTATTCTCCACTGCTGGGTAGTCCATCAGAGTAAATGTAAATGTTATTAAGAAATGATCAGACAGAAGGGAGTTTTCAGGGAATACTGTTAAGTCTTCAATTTCCATACCATAAGTCAGAACAAGATCTAAGATATGATTAAAGTGGTGGGTGGATTCATTTACATTTTGAGCAAAGCCAATTGAGTCTAATAATAGATTAAATGCAGTGTTGAGGCTGTCATTCTCAGCATCTATGTGGATGTTAAAATCGCCCACTATAATTATTTTATCTGAGCTAAGCACTAAGTCAGACAAAAGGTCTGAAAATTCACAGAGAAACTCACAGACAGCCAGCAATTCAAGGAGAACATGCGGCTAAACATGTCACTCCCGGTCCGATTGGGGAGGGGCCCAGAGAAAACTACAGAGTCCGACATTGTTTTTGCAAAGTTACACACCGATTCAATGTTAATTTTAGTGACCTCCGATTGGCGTAACCGGGTGTCATTACTGCCGACGTGAATTACAATCTTACCAAATTTACGCTTAGCCTTAGCCAGCAGTTTCAAATTTCCTTCAATGTCGCCTGCTCTGGCCCCCGGAAGACAATAACCAGAGTTTGATCCTCGGCGGGTGTGTCGCCGAGTGGGGAAAAACGGTTAGAAATGTGAACGGGTTGGCGGTGTACACGGGGCTTCTGTTTAGGGCTACGCTTCCTCCTCACAGTCACCCAGTCGGCCTGCTTTCCCGGCTGCTCGGGATCTGCCAGAGGGAAACTAACGGCAGCTAAGCTACCTTGGTCCGCACCGACTACAGGGGCCTGGCTAGCTGTAGAATTTTCCACGGTGCGGAGCCGAGTCTCCAATTCGCCCAGCCTGGCCTCCAAAGCTACGAATAAGCTACACTTATTACAAGTACCATTACTGCTAAAGGAGGCTGAGGAATAACTAAACATTTCACACCCAGAGCAGAAAAGTGCGGGAGAGACAGGAGAAGCCGACATGCTAAACCGGCTAAGAGCTAGTAGCTGCGCTAAGCTAGCGGATTCCTAAAAACACACAAAGTGAATAATGTGTAAATAATTTAGAGGTGATTCAGCAGACGGAGTGCTTTAGTTAAGGCATGTGAAGATTACACTGTGAAACAAATCGTAATCTAGTTAACTAGATCAATCTAACTGCACAGATTAAACAGCTAACAGATACAGAAAAACACCGCTGTGCTCCGGAACAGGAAGTGATACAATACCGCAGTGAGAGCCAACCAACCAGGGATGGTCGAACAAGTTCTGTTTGTACCTCTTTTCATGTGCATGTCCTGTAATCATAGTCCTGCACTGGTACCAGAGTTGCTCACTAGCTATATGGGGAAAAAAAGTGACCATGAAAATTCCCACATATAAAAATGAACACTAGGCTTAAGGACAAAATATTTAAAATATCTCTTCATTTCATGCCGGCACAAGTAACAAAAACGTTGGCACAGTTAGCAATTGGGTTTAATGGATGAGGTACAAGATTATTGGTGTACAGTGGTCCCTCGTTTATCGCTGGAATTACGTTCTAAAAATAACTACTTTGTGGATTAGGCAAAATCCACAAAGTAGTCAGGGTTATTTTTTACAATTATTATAGGTGTTTTAAGGCTGTAAAACCCCTCACTACACACTTTATACACTTTTCTCAAACAGCCATTATCTCACTTTTCTCTCATGTGTAAATACTCAAAGTTCAAACCATAGAAAAAAAATACATTTTCCTATAAATAATTATGATGGCTTTTAGAACTAACGAATTTAACTTTAACGATCAACCTACGAGGTTGGACACATATAAAATTATTAATAGTGACTCAACAGTATTTCACAGTTCCTCTGACCGCGCCTCTTCATCCTGGCGCCGCTCCGCTGTCACGTCTTTTTTCCACTGAGTGACACCTCGGTGTAGGTGTCTTCTTCCGAGTGAAGAACACAGTTATGGGCAGTTGTTGGTGCTCTTTTGGGCGAGAAGATTCTTATAAACGGACACACGCAGAACACAATGTGCGTGCTCTCCCTTCGTGGTGATGCCGACCGGTGCCGCGACCGGCCTGCTTGATGAGGACGCAGAACACAATGTGCTGTAAAAAAAAAAAAAAAAAAAGCATGCAAAACTGGACTAAAAAATATGCAAAAAGTGTGAGGCCGCGAAAGGTGAACCGCGTTATAGCGAGGGACCACTGTACTTAATTGGGTAATACTTTACTTGAAGGTATTGTCATAATAGTGACATGATACTGTCATAACTGTTACATGACATGGTCATGAATGTGTCATAAACATTATATCAGTGTCATAAGCATTTATAACTGGTGTCATTAAGTGTTAGTTTTTGTAATGACAATTTGACAAGTTGGCATACAACGAAGACCAAAAAGGCCAAAGACAACTTCTGGTCATGTCACTTTGCTTAATGTCAAGTTGTCATAATCAAGACAACCCAAAACATGTCAACTTGCACTGTATATTGGCAATACCTGGAAATCATGACTGGAGGACTTGGAACAGTACTACAGGGAGAATGAGCTGTGATAGGCTTGAAATGAGACATCAGAACTATGCCAGCGGTACTGGACCTATCTTAACAGTAAAGATATTAACATCCAAAATAATGTAACATCAGCTTGTCACACTCTTCTTAAGAGGAAAAGGACACCAAATAAGTGTTAAGTGTGAGATTTACAAGTCAGAAACAATAAAACAGTATTCTTTTTTCTTCACCTTCTGTAAAGTAATAACAAATTTGATACATTTGTCTTCATGTTTTGATATGGAAGAGAATGTGCCATGTTCTCAATGCAGTGCACGTATGGAAATAAAAGCTATTGTAAGGATTTCGAGCTTTACACACTGCTATTATTTTCAACACAACTGCATGGTTAGCTCAAGAAAAGGTGGTTGATTTTCCAACCTGGTCTCACGCCAAGTTGTGATTCAGCAGCAGGAAATATACATTAATCTACTGGTTCAGGATATTGTGACGAAAAGCGCCTCATTTTCGTCACGGCAGCACAAATTCATTCTCATTCATTCCGTGATGGTCGCACAAAATTAAATGTGACGGGAGCACGAAAAAAAAATGTGAGACTGGGCTGTGAATTTCACATGGGTGATAACGAATTATATAATAAGAATAGAAGTAATAATAAGGATGGAGGAGAAGCCTTAGGGCCCCTTCACACATAGCGCAAATTTGTCAATTTGCGCATGAAGTGTGTATGAAGCAGGAATCGTGTGCAAAACTTGTAAAATCGCAGCTGCCTCGTACACCTGTTGCTACAGCTATTTGCACACACCAGTGTGCGCTGTGAGAGCCCATAGAACTTTCTCGCGGCAGGTGTCAGCCAAATTCCAGGTGACACACACCAACATCTAACACTGCTCGTATGGCACTTAGAAAATGTGTGACCATACATACTATCATCATGAAAACAGTCAGCAGACAATCATTGTCGAGGTGGATGTGAAATTTGTCTAAGTCCTCCACGAGTGTGGCTTGGCAAACACACACACTGACATGTTGGTGTGCGCGCTGAACTGACAGGAGGTGTGGCCACCGACAGAGTTAGCTGTGGAGATCTGTGGATCTGGACATACCAGCGGGACAACACATACTGTGTTTGGACAGACATGAACTAACAACTGCCCACTGTGACGTGCGTGTGTCTGCTTGCTGTCCTTACATGGACATAAAACATATATCATTGTGGGGCTGCAGCGAGCGAGGGCTCACACAGTGCAGACATTGACAGGTTCAAATCAGAACACGCAGCAGGCGATCTGACTGTCACACCACCCACATGAGCTCTGCTCCACATGACGCTGTGTCTGTCACATGTAACCACATTGCGCAGCTGCTGTGAAAAGTTGCTGTGTTCCCGCATGCACAAAACCATCACAGCATGTATTTTTGAAAATTGTTTACTTATTTTTTCTACACAGGAGTTGGGCGATGTGTGACCACATCATGCACCTGGTGGCACTGTGTTCCTGTGTGCACGAATTGTCGCACCGGCATCGTAAACGACCGAAGGATAAAGATATTAGGAAGGCTTTTTGCCTCAGTAACGGTTAATGAGGCAAAAAAGCCTACTTGATATCTTTCTCATGAATAGCAGAGATACAGAGGAACATAATAAAACAAGTTTCACTGAAATCCATAGCGGGTGCACCGAGATATGGCCAAATGAAAATCGGCAAATATTGTGTTCTTAACATAAAGAGCGCCACCTATGCAAAAGCGCCCTAACTAAGCCACCGCCATTTATGCAAATTTGGAAAGAATTTGTCCCGGTGTATCCAAATATGCATACATGAGAAAGGCTTATTCAGGGCGCAGGCCCTGGGAGGGTCCCAAATGTAGCCCAAAATGCCAAAAGTTGTGACTTGAAGCGCCACCTATAGGCAGTGCCCTCAAATAGCCTTGAAAAATATAACGCTAAATGGGAGAACTCCATCCATACATTCATATAGCATAAGATTAATGAGGCTTACTGAGGGCGCACAAAGATATTCAAAGGTCAAAATCCACATTTTGACTATGTCACTGTTTTGGTCCCTTTAACCCCTACCCTAAAAAGGGCCATAATTTTCAGCCCAAAGGGATCTTTGGATAAATAATGTAATTTTTGTCCATTTGGACAATATATCTTTCCCTAAAAAACATCAATGGCATACTGAAACATGATATATCACCCCCTTCTATAAACCATTCCACAGTTACAGACTGTGGCTCTTAAATGGTTACTATAGAGATGGAAATAGGAAAAAAGAAGTGTTATTGTTATGTGTGTGTATCTTGCACAACATCATTCATTTTCTATACCCACTTACTAGAATCAAGGGTCACGGGGGGCTGGAGGCTATCCAGCAGTCATACGGCATGAGGTGGGGTACACCCTGGACATGATGCCAGTCTATCACAGGACCACAAATAGACAAACAAACACATTCATACAAACACTTTTTTTTTTTTCACTTTTGATGCTCTGTGTGCTTCTTACCCTGTGTGCTGCTATACAATGCTGCTTGGAACCTCAATTTCCCTGAGGGAGTATTCCCAAGGGATCAATAAAGTTCTACTTAATCTAATCTAATCTAAACTCACACGCACACCTACGGTCGATTTAGTTTCCAGTTCACCTAACCTGCATGTGTTTTTAAGTGGTGGAAAGCAGGAGCACCCATAGGGTACCTGCACAAACACAGGGAGAATATATAAATTCCACAAAGAAAGGCCACAGGTGGGAATCGATCCCATGACCTTCTTGCTGTGAGGCTAACCACTAAGTCACCGTGTTGCCCTGCAGGACATCTTAACCCCAAACTACTCAACAGAATTACATTATATTTGCCAGGATTGTCACGTGTTCTCATCTCAAACAAGCATTGCTGGCCTTGGTGACCACCAGACCGAGTCTTTTGAAATGAATGAAACTGACACACAAGTTCATTTCAAAGACATGTAATTGTTAAGCTCCATCATACAAGTGTTAAAGTGTGTTAAAGTTATCCAGATTTTATGAGTTTATACTCATTGTGTGACCTTTTTATTTGGAGAGTTACAAACTGATAGCATTTGCTGTTTTTGCTTTGTCTTGGAAATCTGGAGGTGATGGACTCAATCATATATCTGTCTATTCACTCACTGCATTTTACTAGGTGTTTTTTTTTTTTTTTGACAAAGTCTAGGAATGAGTTCAAAGAAGAATTCTGTGTGTTTGCCGAAGCAAAAGCTTATATACACCCACCCCTTTATATATATATATATATATATATATATATATATATATATATATATATATATATATATATATACGAGGGCTGTCAATAAAGTAACGGTCCTTTTAATTTTTTCAAAAACTATATGGATTTCATTCATATGTTTTTACGTCAGACATGCTTGAACCCTCGTGCGCATGCGTGAGTTTTTCCACGCCTGTCGGTGACGTCATTCGCCTGTGAGCACTCCTTGTGGGAGGAGTCGTCCAGCCCCTCATCGGAATTCCTTTGTCTGAGAACCTGTGAGACACATTGAAGTGGACACGGTTCGAAAAATTAAGCTGGTTTTCGGTGAAAATTTTAATGAGGAGATTTTTTTAATGAAAGACGTGCGGAAGGATTGCAGCATCGGCTCGCAGCCGCCGCGACACTCCGCCACAGGAAAAACACTTCCGTTGGAAGCCTTATGGACAAGTTGGAACATGTCCAGCTGTTAAACAATTTGTCATATACTCACTCCACTGAAAGCCATCAAAAGCCGCATGGATTTTACAAATGGTTATCAACACGGAGGTGTTTTTCCTGTGGCGGAGCGTCGCGGTGGCTGCGAGCCGACGTTGCAATCCTTCCGCACGTCTTTCATTAAAAAAATCTCCTTTAACAGTGGAATATCCGGATAAAATGCTGAAACCGACTTCTTCTGAAACTTCTCTGTTCTCTCACGACGTCCTGGATCAATAGAGCCTGAAATGTGGAGGTTTTCAGCTTGAAACAGGCTGACGACGGCGCCTGAGAGCACTGCACGACGTCTCGCACCGTGGGAAGTCCTTAAAGTGACAGTATCACCTCAAAATCTCTCATCAGCCGTTAAAATTTTCACCGAAAACCAGCTGAATTTTTCGAACCGTGTCCACTTCGATGTGTCTCACAGGTTTAGAAAAAATTTTGATCAAACAAAGCGCCAGTCTCTCAGCAACTTCTCAGACAAAGGAATTCCGACGAGGGGCTGGACGACTCCTCCCACAAGGAGTGCTCACAGGCGAATGACGTCACCGACAGGCGTGGAAAAACTCACGCATGCGCACGAGGGTTCAAGCATGTCTGACGTAAAAACATATGAATGAAATCCATATAGTTTTTGAAAAAAATAAAAAGGACCTATACTTTATTGACAGCCCTCGTATATATATATATATATATATATATATATATATATATATATATATATATATATATATATATATATATATATATATATATATATATATATATATATGTGTGTGTGTGTGTGTGTAACATAATTATTATGCAATTCAGTTATTATGTTTGAGTTCAATTATTACGAGGTCTGTCCAAAAAGTATCGTACCTTTTTATTTTTTTCAAAAACTATATGGATTTGAATCATGTGTGATTACATCAGACAAGCTTGAACCTTCGTGCGCATGCATGAGTTTTTCTGCACCTGTCGGTTGCCTCATTCGCCTGTGGGCAGGCTTTGAGTGAGCACTGGTCCACCCCCTCGTCGGATTTTTATTGTCAGGGAAATGGCTGAGAGGCTGCCGCTTTGCTCCATGAAATTTTTTCAGAAACTGTTAGAGACAGCCAGTTGGAAACCATTCGACAGATTCAATTGGATATTACATAAATATTAAAATATTAAATAAATAAATATTAAAAGTTAGGGCAAATATTTCTGTGAGTATATATATACACACACATCATACTCATAACAGCAAATACAAAAGGAACAAAATACAGTCATTTGAGATTAATTAATGAAGGGAATTTTCTCATCACAACAAAATAAATAATAGTGCACAATCCAAAAGAAATAATACCAAATCAATAAACATATTTGTCCATATATTATATTATTTTTATAAAGTCTTTCAAAGCTGACTAGAGTACCGCATAATTTAATATGTTCAGGACAGATGTTCCAAATGTTTACACCTTTTACAGAAACACAGTGACTTTTTTGCAGTAGTTCGAGTCTTTAATTTATCAAATAATAATGTTCCTCTCAAATTATAACTGGAGTCCTTCATTTTAAACAGATTTTGGACATGTTGAGGTAGAGGTTTGTTTTTTGCTTTATACATGGTTTGTATTGTAATATAAGCAACTAAGTCCTTGAATTTCAGTGTTAAGTGTTTCCCCAAACCTCAATACAATATGTCATATATGGAGCTATTAATGAATAATATAAAGTGATTAGAGAATATTGAGTGAGGAACTCTTGGGCTTTATACAGAATTACAATGGCTTTTGACATTTTGGATTCAACATAATTTATGTGTGTTTTCCAGCTTAATTTATCATCATTGATAACTCCAGGAAATTTTGTTTCAGTTACAATTTCAATTTCAGCACCATGTAATAATTAATTTCTACTTAAATTCCTGGGCTTATTTCCAAATATAATATACTTTGTTTTACCAAGACAAAGTGATAATTTATTTCAATCAAACCATGTTTAAATTTCTAAAGTTCCTTCTCCACCATGTCCAAAAGCTGTCCCAAATGATCCCCACTACAGAACACAATCGTATCATCAGCAAATAAAATACAACTCATGGAAATCAAACATATATCATTAATATATAAAAGAAACAGCAGTGGACCAGGGCTGAATCTTAAGACACACAACATGTAATCTTCAAAAATTCCAAGTTCATCCCACCAATATGGACACATCTGTTTTGTGGATAGCTGCCTATCCAGTCATGAGCCAGTCCCGATACCATACTTCTGCAATTTATCCAATAGTAAGGTATGGTCTATGGTATCAAAAGCTTTCTGTAAATCAAAGAAAACTCACACTGCTTATTCTTGATTGCATTTGTTATTTGTTCAACAAAGTCAATTAAAGCCAACAAGGTAATTTGATTCTTTCTGAATCCATACTGCTGTTCACTGAGTATATGATGTTTAGCTTTTAAATCATTTAGCCTCTTTGCAAATACCTTTTCCAAAATTTTTCAAAACTGTGGTTACAGTGAGATTGGCCAGATTTGAACAGTGGAATCATTTTAGCTATTTTCATTTTAGAATGAAATTTCCCAGTCATTAATCACAAATTACGAATATAATTTAATGGTTTAATGATACAGTCAATAATCTTCTACATCAAAAACCTGTCTTCTTACTCAAATGACGGTGCCACTATTGTCTAGATGATGGAAAACGATCTCTGCTTTAAGTATCCAACCAAGAATGTTGTGTTTTTGGTCACTGATTTAAACAGATTGAATTGATTTTCTTGAAGCTTAGTGTAAAGTTCTGAACAGGAACTCCTTAAAATAACAGTCTTTACACTTACCTTTCAAGGTTAGCCCTCAAATACAATCAGAGTTTTGGCATAGATCCCAACAGTTTAGAGTGGGTGGATCCTACTCTATGGAGGTTATGGGATAATTTGCATTAGTTTATCTGTCAATAGCAGGAGAAGAGGAAAAGTAGAAGGGTGGAAGTGAGAGTCGGGACTTTGAATGTTGGCAGTATGACTGGCAAAGGGAGAGAGCTGCTGAAATGATAGAGAGGAGGAAGATAGATATATTGTGTGTGTGTAAGAGACCAAATAGAAGGGAAGTAGGAGCAGGAGCATAGGTGGTGGGTTCAAGTTGCTGTATCACGGTGTGGACAGGAAGAGAAATGGTGTTGGGGTCATTTTAAAGGAAGAGTACATTAAGCATGTGTTGAAGGTTAAGCAAGTGTCTGACAGCGTGATGAGTTGGAAATTGAAGGGGTGCTGATGAATATCATTGGCACATCTGGTAGGTTGCGAGAAGAAGGAGAAAGAAGATTTCTGGAGTGAGTTAGATGAGGTGGTGGAGAGTGTTCCCAAGGATGAAAGAGTGGTGATAGGAGCAGACTTCAGTGGGCATGTTGGTGAAGGTAACAGAGGTAATGAGAAAGTAAAGGGTAGATATGGTATCAAAGACAGGAATGTGGAGGAACAGATGGTGGATGATTTTGCAAAAAGGATGGAAATGGCTATGGTGAACACCTACTTTAAGGGCTCCTTCACACATAGTACAAATGTGGTTTGGTCAGTTAGCACTTTTCTATCTATTTTTTTTTTTAAATAAGTTCATCTGCTTGTAGATTTTAGCCATTTCACACTCCTGTTATAAGACAGTGATTGTAGTGCAGTGGTAAAGTTTCCGTCTGGTAATCAGAGCTTTTGGAAACTACAGGTTCGAATCCTGTCAGTGCATTTATTTTTTAATTAAGCAGGGTTATGTATTTAACCACAGGGTTCCATATATATATATATTGTTTATCATTTATATCAACGCAGTGATATGCACTAATTATACACCTGTTTTTTTATTGTTCTCCACATCAGTGGCACAGTGTGGTCCACCACGTCCTAGCTGTTTGCACTGTGTGTCTACTCTTGTGACACCATCGCATGCACGACACCATCGCTGCAGGTTCATTGACGCCTGCCTGTCAGCTTAATGTTTTCAAGGTTCGCTCATAGGAGCTGTTCTGCCGTGCTTCACCCTGATTTGTACTTATTCGTACTATGTGTGAAGGGGCCATTAGGAATGAACATATCTGAGGGGCAGCTCAGGTGAGACAGTTTGGAAACAAAGTCAGAGAGGCAAGATTGAGATGATTTGGATATGTGCAGAGGAGGGACCCAGGGTATATAGAGAGAAGGATTCTGAGGATGGAGCCACCAGGCAGGAAGAGAAGAGCGAGGCCAAAGAGGAGGTTTATGGATGTGGTGAGAGAGTACATGCATGTGGTTGGTGTGATAGAGGAAGTTACAGAGGACAGGGTGAGATGGAAACGATCGATCTGCTGTGGTGTTGAAAGAAGAAAAGTGTCATCCTTCAATGGGGTGCGGGTGGGTGCTAGAGGAAGAACTTGCCTCTGGGAAGAGTAAGAACCTGTCACCCGGGAGAAGCACAAGCCCTGAGCCAAGCGAGAGCGCTTCACCCCATGAGCTACAACACGTTGCTTGCGATCTCAAGGTACGGCACAGCAACAGTGTGGAGCAGTGAGCTGCAGCAACGGTCTAAGGGTACGGTGACAAGCAATTGCTCTCAAAATGGAAAACAGAGAAGATAAACATAATATTGAGAATGAACAACTGCTCTGTAAAACGCTGGAAAACCTTGTAAATGTTAGAATGGCCTAAGCAGTGATTCCTCCCTTTGAGTCTGGTCTGCTTGAGGTTTCTTTCTCAATATCGTCAGAGAGAGTTTTTCCTTACCACTGTCACCTGTGTGCTTGCTCTAGGGCAGGGGCGGATCTACTGGCAACTGCCACCCTAAAAATAGCTCTTGCCACCCCAGTTGCCATCCCAATCAGAAGTGGGTGACATTTTTTTCAAAAAAGGGACCTCGCGAATTACTTTAACCGGCGAAAACTGTGATCTCTGAGCACCCTTGAATGCAGCACAAGCTGCGCTCTCCCTGCCCCCCCCACCCCACCTGTTGTGACGCCGAACTTTCCCTAAAAGACACGACGACACGCCAGCACACACGGCTGCCAGGAAAACTTTGCGGAGAAAGAAATATAAAATTGATACATTCACCAAGTATAAATTAATAAACAATGAGGAATAAGTTTTCAGTGGTATTTTTATTAGGGCGGAACCTCTTGTTTCCCTCGTCGTTTCAGGTGAACTGAAAACAAGGACGGACGTCAACACTGGTCACATCAGCTGGCAAAACTTTCTTTGTAGCTAGACTTCAGCTTTACTCGTGTCTCTCATAGATATTAGGGATGTTTCGTCCAACCTTAAATTTGTGTTATGTTAACAAAAGTCCATGCACGCGTGCAGCAATGTACGCTTTTTAGGTTTCACTTTCATTTCATAACGCGACAGTGGAGTACTTTTTTATTGCTGAGGGGAGAAAACACTTTGTTGTGGATTTAGAGGAACATTGGAAACAAGAGAAGAGGGATGAGCAGGGGACAGAAGGATGGACAGAAGCCAGAGGACAGAAGGATGGACAGAGGACAGAGGGATGGACAGAGTACAGAGGGATGGACAGAGTACAGAAGGATGAGCAGAGGACAAGCGCTGATACACACACCCTTGAGGTGTGTTTCTGTGAGTCTTCAGCTCAGGTAAGACTCATACAGCTTCTCTGCTGTCATTTGATTAAATATGTTGTTTTCTACTATAGTGGTGCAGCTTAGCTAAAGGGCAATTCTATGGCAACGGAATTACAACAGCAGCAAAATCTGGACATACTGCGTCTAACGACTAGATTAGGTCAGATTGTAATTCCATTACCGTAGAATTGCCCTAAAATTTCCATAACAATCATTCAGTTTGTGATAAAAGCATGAAATTTGGCACAAATATTCTAAATTAACTAATATTTATTTTCAGATATGGAGGCATCCTGGAGCTGACCTCTAATGAGCTACAGGGGTCAATAAAGAATTACACAGGGGTCAAAATTTAACAATGCTCCAATCATATTGAAAAGTATACCACATTATTTATCTGATTACACAGCTTCCAAAAAGGTATAGTTTGGACTATCTATGACTGAATGTTCTGGAGTTATGGGGTAAAAACAGCAAATATGGTGACAAAGGTCAGTTTCAGTTTGTACAGGGGTCAAACGTTAAACTTGCTCCAATTTTGGTAAAAAATTATGCAAATTATTAGTTTAGTTAATAGTATTTTAAAAAGGAATAGTTTACACCATCTATCATGCTAAGTTATCATGTTACGAGGTAACATGTGTCACGTCATAGAATCCAGTGGACGTCAACCTTGTTTGACCTTTACTTTGGAGACCAAGCATTCGACATAGTCAAAACTATTCCATTTATTATTCACTCAACCAATAATTTGCATCACTTTTTACCAAAACTGAAGTAACTTTAACTTTTCACCCTTGTACAAACTGAAACTGACCTTTGTCACCATTTTTGCTGTTTTTACCCCATAACTCCAGAACATTCAGTCATGAATAGCCCAAACTATACATTTTTGGAATCCTTATGATCACACAAATAGTGTGGTATAGTTTTCAACGTGATTGGAGAATTTTTATATTTTGACCCCTGTGTAATTCTTTGTTGACCCCTGTAGCTCATTAGAGGTCACCTCCAGGATGTCTCCATATCTGAAAATAAACATTAGTTAATTTAGAATATGTGTGCCATATTTCATGCTTTTATCACAAATTGAACAATTGTTTTGGTTTTCTGCTGCACTACTACAGCAATGTTCATTTTGTGATCATGAAAACACAATTTACAGATCTATGACGCCCACTGGAGCGCTTGAAATTACCATTCCACTCACGCATTTTTTACACACATTGTTTATAGTTTTTTCTATATTGGTCTGCAAAAATGTTTTAACATTACATGAAAATTGGTCCGTGGCGCAAAAAGCTTGCGGGCCGCTGCTCTAGGCTATATGAAACTTGGACTCGTGACGCTATAATCCAGATTCCTGACCTATAATAGCATAATACATAAACATTACATTGCCACCCCACATAATAGTGCCTGTCCCTGCTTGCCACCCCATGAATTTATCTCTAGATCCGCCCCTGCTATAGGGGTTGGTAAAGTTAGACCTTACTTGTGTGAAGCGCCTTGAGGCAGCTTTTGCTGTGATTTGGTGCTGTATAAACTAAATCAAGTAAAAATAAATACCAAAGTGATCACAACAGCCTAGTGTGCCCACAGAGAAAATGCTCTCATGTCAAAAGGATGAACAGACTAAAAGAGAGAAAAAACTGTTTACCATTTATGAACTCTGGAAAGGTCAGGTTAGAGTATGTAGAGAAGAAAAGTTGATAAGTGATCTATTAGAGTCACAATTAGCAAAGATGGCCAATGATATTGAAAGGACAGTAAATGAAATGACAAACGTATACAGTGAAATAAGAGAGCGGAATGCACCATCCCATGTCATGAGGTGCAAAATGGATCATTGACAAAGGACATTATGAAAATCATTTCTGAGCATTTAGCAGCCATAGATGAGTATGATGCAGACAGACAAAAGCAGCGCCTCCATCAGCTCTCAATCCAGCAGCTCAATCCTGTACACAAGCTGTCACTCCATTATCTACCATAGAACAGCTGGCTAAAGCTATCCAAGATAGCATGGTTGTAAACAGAATCCCAGTGCGAGTGCCCATTGTGTTCAATGGAGATCCCATCACCTCTATAGAATGGAAGGCTTCTTCATCCCTCTCATGGACTGGAAAGGTATATCTACTGCTGATGAACTGCACTTGTTACATCACTGGTCCAGCATTTAAATGTCTTGAAGGCAGATTTTATCACAGTGCGGAACAGGCATACAAAGATGCATGGACAAGGCTTGACCAACGCTATGGTCAGCCTTTTGTTGTCAAATGTCAACATGTGTAACAACATCACACAGCTGCTGTGAAAATAAAAAAAATAAAAAGCAGATGCCATCCACGAGATTCAAACCTGCACTTTTCAAAAGCTCTGATTGCCAGTCAGAAACTTTACCACTGAGCTGCCATCACTGTCCTGTAAAAGGTGTGGACAAATGTGGATATCAAGAAGGACATGGATGTATTTAAGCAAAAATAAAACCACACACCATATAAAAACACCGCATTTTATTGAATCCCTCTTATCAAGTGGACAAATATGATCCATCTGTTCCTCTGCAGATGACCCATGCTCACAGATGTACAGTCATGAAATGACATGAATGAGAAGCAGGGCACTCTTATCATGTACACATCTGCTGGCAGCGTGTCCAGCCGGCCCCGTGAATGTGTCCTACCTGACGTGTGTCTTGTGAACGGCACACCTCAGGACAGACACCGTGTCATGTGGAACAGAGCTCACGTGGATGGCGTGATATTCAGATCGCCTGCTGCGTGTTATGAGCTGATGGTCCGGATCACCTGCGGTATCCTATCAGAGTGTGTCATGCATGCGATCGCTACAGCCCATTGCAACAATGATATATGTTTTTATGTATGTCCACGTGATGACAGCAAACAGACACACGTGCGTCACAGTGGGCAGTTCTTAGTTCATGTCCATCCAGACACAGAAGATTAGGCTTAAAACTTTCCTTTTTGCTAAAGCTTATAGTTAGGGCTGGATCAGGTGACCCTGAACCATCCCTTAGTTATGCTGCTATAGACTTAGACTGCTGGGGGGTTCCCATGATGCACTGAGTGTTTTTTTTTTTCTCTTTTTGCTCTGTATGCACCACTCTGCATTTAATCATTAGTGACTGATCTCTGCTCCTCTCCACAGCATGTCTTTTTCCTGGTTCTCTCCCTCAGCCCCAACCAGTCCCAGCAGAAGACTGCCTCTCCCTGAGCCTGGTTCTGCTGGAGGTTTCTTCCTGTTAAAAGGGAGTTTTTCCTTCCCACTGTCGCCGAGTGCTTGCTCACAGGGGGTCGTTTTGACCGTTGGGGTTTTTCCGTAATTATTGTATGGCCTTGCCTTACAATATAAAGCGCCTTGGGGCAACTGTTTGTTGTGATTTGGCGCTATATAAATGAAATTGATTGATTGATTGAATTGTTCATTTTTTTTCTATTTGAATATTTTGTGTGCCGAATAAAAAAACTTTGTCACTTTGTCACTTATTCTTTTTGCTGAGCTTCATGGATGTGCTAGTTAGAGCTGCACAAGTGTGGGGCCACAGCATGCTGAGCTAGGGTGGCCAGTTCCTTTCATCTCTGCCTGATACGTTCCCCAACTATTGGTCATGTACCCCTTTTACTGCTGGATGGGCAGCAGAAGTCACAGTTAGAATAGAAATAATGTTAAACAATCAGGAAATAACACTGGTTTTATTTTCTGGTATAGGACATTTCCAACCCAGTCTCACGTTTTTGTTTTTGTTTTTTTCATGCTCCTGTCATGAAATGGTTCAAATCTTTGTGGTGGGTTTTTTAAAACTCACTATTACTAACCCTACTCCTACCCATAACCACCCTCCACCCCTGCACTTTACTTTTAATTTTATGCAGCTGTCATGGAATTAATTAGAATGAATCATGACATGTCGTGAGATATAGTAGGACATTTCTGTGCAGAAACTGATCTGTCTGTCTCACTGATTGACAAGCACAGCTGGAATTTATCCATTATCAAACCAGCATCTACTAACCATCCAGCAGGATATTATATAGGCAAAAAGAAAGTTATTTTTCAATTAATCTGGTGCATCAAAGTTCACCAGATGTGAAAAGGGTCTGTCCCCATTAATTTGGACACACACAAGATAATGGGTCTATGAATTTGGAGTTATTGTTTTAACAAAGTGGAGGAGCTGGGCTCATTCATTCATTCATTGACTGACTCTGAATTTTAGACGGTACATACCAAGGCTTTTCCCGTGTATGTTTTTTTAATACTTGTACATTATAGACTTAAGTCCATGTTGTTTTAATAATGTTATCGATAAATTTGGTTTGGCTCTGTGTGACCTCTTAGATCAAATCACGTGTTCTTTACATTACGTAAAAAACTCATTTCTGTCTCAACACCTTAGTGAAATTATTGTGGCCTTTATTAAACCAAACTGATTTTGCTGCACTAATGTCTAAAGATGCACTGTGAAAAGGCAGTGACTGAATAATTACTGTATTGTATGAACGATGCAGCACAGTGGCTTAGTGGTTAGCACTGTTGCCTCACAGTGAGAAGGTCATGGGTACGGTTCCCACCTATGGCCTTTCTGTGTGGAGTTTGCATGTTCTCCCCGTGTTTGTGTGGGTTCCCTACAGGTGCTCCAAGTTTCTCCCACATCCAAAGACACGCAGGTTGGGTGGATTGGAAACTTTAAATTATCCGTAGGTGTGCATGCGGGTGTGACTGTGTTTGTTTGTCTATATGTGGCGTCCTGACCGGCGTCCTGTCCAGGGTGTACGCATCCTCACGTTCTGTCTCTGCTGGGATAGGCTCCAGCCCCCTGCGACCCTTAATTGGACTAAGTGGTTGAAGATGAGTGAGTGAGTGAGTGAGTGAGTGAGTGAGTGAGTGAGTGAGTGAGTGAGTGAGTGAGTGAGTGAGTGAGTGAGTGAGTGAGTGAGTGAGTGAACGACCAGAGTCTATTTTCAATCATTAACCACTAAAATCCAAACAACCCCACAAGATACCACCAGTACCACTGGAAGACTAAAAATGAAGGATTTAACGGGGTTAAACATTACTTTTCTCATTGTTCTAATGATACATTTCTGGGTAATCTAAGAAGCTGACCTCTTCAACAATTACACAATCCTTAGAGCAGATTTTCTCAGCTCTGAAATAATTAGGGAAGATGATGTGAGGATGACAAAAGACAACAGGAAAATGAAATCAGCTCTCTCTGCGGCCCTGAGGGTGTTTGCAGAGATTCTAATTAAGCCCATCCAGAAACAAAGGAGCTGGACTGAGGCAGTTTCTCATCAGGGTCCCTCCATGAGTCTCTTTTGTCACAAACACAGCCAATTACAAAGCTCAACAAAAGAGTGGCGAAGTCTTCCTGCCTCAACAAAGACCAGAGCCAGCAGAGAGCTCACTGTTCATAAGCACTGAGTGACTTTGTGCAGACACTCTCACCTTTCTCACAACTCTAGTTAAAGAGAAATATATGTGTGCAGCCACATTTGGTGAATTAAAACATGGTCCCGGTGAAGTGTAATGATGTCCTGAACTTGGCCATCAGAGGTGTATCTGTATGTGGTTAACTTGTTGAACTTGTAGTGTTATGTGGTGTCTTGATGGCTGCTGTGTTCTGCCTTTCCCTCCCTTCCTGTGTGTTTCCAGGTAACATTGCCTCACTTGATGCTCATCACTGACAGCCGTATATAAACCCCAGGTCCAGCACTCCTACCTTCACCAGTAAAGGTGCCCTGACACTTGCACGCACATCGTCGTGATGATCTCCACCAGCTGTGTTCCCAACTGGACGCTGTGCTTTGTTCCACTGGATGCAGTACGTTGTGCGCTGGACGCTGCATATATAAAATAATTATTTCGTAGCGGATGAATCATTTTTTCTCAGAGTCGGCTGTTGAAAATGCCTCTAATTGCTTCCGGAATCACAAAGGACAGCTCCAGCAGCAACTTTTCTCTCTCTCGCTCTCTCTCGTGCACTGAATGAGGTGGAGAACACATTTGGAACAGTCTAAAAAGGTAATTATTTGGCATGTTTATATTGTAATGGCTTGGTTAAACAGTTGCATGTTCATCCCTTCTTGTGAGCAGCTGTAAAAATATGTTTATAATAGATTTAACATCTCATTATAATCATTCAGACGAGCTGCGCTGTGATGCAGTGTGCTGACACAGTCACTCGCACTCACACGCAGTGTTTTTGAACTGTTTGCTTAATGTTCACGTTCACATAATTAATGTTTGATGGAGATTTTGAACACTTCAACATTTTCTTTGCGCACTTGCACGAAGCTGCACATTTTACAATAGTTTACAACAAGTTCACTCTTGTGCATGGCAGTGTGCTTGCAAGTGCGCAGATCAAAGACGTGCAAGTGTCAGGGCACCTTAACTCAGTTATCACTACATGGTATCTGGCCTCTCTACTTCTTTACTTACCTTGTTGCTTGTATTTTTCCCAGTGATCCTACATCCATTCAGCTCCGTGGGCAGCCACATGTCTCCAGTCTCCAACCTCACTGCTGATTCTGTCCTCTGGTTTTGTGTTAGGAAAATTACATAAAAACTCTGACACAGACAACAAATGAGACACCAAAGGAAACAGGTTCCAGTTTCTAAAATCTTTTGTTATTTAAAGCTTTAAACGTAGATGTCACACAGAATGTAGGTCTGAAGACAACTACAAGTACATTCAGTTTTCATGTCACTTACATACAGTTCCAAGGTGTTCCAAAGTCCTTTCAGTGAAATCATTTGATAGTATAAGACAGTCACTCTCAAAGTCCATTCCGGTCGTCAATCATGCACTGATGAACTCATGTCGTCTCATCACATTGACATATATATATTTGACAGAGCTTTAACAACATTAACTTTTCTAACATTTTGGTTCTCCAATACTGCCACCTACTCTGTCTACTCCTGGCTCTGGTTTCCAGACTCCCTGCCGGTTCAGTCCTCTGGCTCCAGTCTCTGGTCATGTCCACTGTTCTGGTACAGTGTGTGTCTCCTGCCTCCTGGCCTCCATGCACATTTCCAGATTCATCTTATATAACACATTTTCCAATAAATTGTACTTTGGCTTTTGTTTCATCTCAGCTGCTGCTTTTGGATCCTCATTTGGTCCATTGGGTTAAACTGTAACATGTAGAAACATTCCCTTATCTCAGCGGGAACATTCACATCTCTGTGTCCTCAGTATTTGAGATCAAGAAATGCCTGGGGACAGCTTATGTAGCTATGAGGTCACTGGACAGAGGCGTTTGGTGATATTGATACCTTTGGGGAGGTGATGGTCTAGTGGTTAAGCATTGGGCTTGAGACCAGAGGCTCCTTGGTTCAAACCCCAACCTGAATGGAAAATCACTAAAATAAGAAGTATCACCTACATTGTGGTGGAGTATCAGCTTTGACATTATAGATATCAAGTAGTTCTCTATCTTTTCACCTGTCTGTGGCAGAGCGATGTGGGGAAGGACCTGTTTTCTGATGGGTGGTTACAATCCAGCATCCAAAGCATTTCCATGGTGCCGTGAATGTAGCGAAGCACAGCACCAGTGCATGCTCCCAGACTTGACTTTGCTTAACTGTAAAAGAATCTAAAAGAGAACCAAAGATTTGCTATTAGCATATTAAATTTAGAATACGAGTGTCTGGTATTTGTCATAAAAGTTAAGAACCCAAGGAAAAGTGCACATCTATCAGGGTCACTCGCACAATGGTGAACCCAAGTCCCACCTCAGGCAGTTTGGAGTGGGTTCAGACAGTGTTGCCTGGCGGTCATGGCCAGGTGAGCCAATCAGCCAGACCTCCTTTTTAGCACAAAGCTCTAAATCTGCACTTCATTTCTAAATGCAGAGGCAACAGATAATAATGCATTCATCCTTTTTCATCGAAATGGAAGGAAAACATCCTCAGAGGTCTTTGGAAGGTTATTTGTGTATTTTGTTACTGGAAAGTGAAGAGTGAATCAGATAACATGGCATGAAGTGTAATTCAACACGTAAAATCTATTCAGTTTCCTGTGTGACAGTGAGCACAAATTATAAATCTTCCAAAAAGTGTTACATTTCTGAAAAACCTGAGCATAATGTAGGTAGCTCAATGCTTCACTCATGTTAATTACAAATAATTATAGTATTTTCCAGAGTACAAGTTGTGGCTTCTTTACTCGTTTGGGAGGTCCTCCGAATTGTACTTTTGTGTGAATTACTGAAAAATGACACGTTCATTATTAATAATATTAATAATAATAATGATAAGAACTATTTTCATAGGGCTTTCTAAAGGAATCAACACTATACAAAATAAACTCCACTGATAAAAGAATCAACAGTGATAATAAAGGTACACTTCAACAATGCACAGAAATCCCTAATTAAAGAAGTGATTAAAAAAATCAAATGAACTTTTGTTTTTATTGTAGTCTTTCCGATGTTTTGGGTGTCATAGCATCCAATATCCAACACACATTTTATTTTACCATCTTGCTTATATGAAGGAGACCAGCAGGAGTCACTGTGCATTTGGTAGTCGATAGACCTCACTTCCCCGACAGCCAAAGGATACTCTGGGCACTCAGGCCAAAGCCTGCCTTTTTGGTCGACTGGTCACAGTGTCTCCCTCCCATGGTGGAGATTGTGAGTTCGCGTCCTGAGGGGAGCAAGTGGGAGGAGTCAACAGAAACACAATGCAGAGCAAGCCACTACACTTACTTTTGGACTTTAACAGTCCTTGTGGTACACACCACAAGTGGAAGCCTTCCTGTATGAATCCACACATCACATCTCTGTGCTGCTATGGACCAGCAATCCGGGTTAATCTGAAGATTTCTTTTGTCCAAACTTTGTCAAGTAACATCCAGTATGTTGTTCAAGATACATTTATTTATCCATTTTGCTTATTTTTGGAATTTAAACATCCTTATGTTAACCCTCTGGGGTCCGAGGGCATTTTTTGGACAGTTCACTCGCCTGGCATAAATGTTTTATTATTGCTGTTAACAGCTCTCCCTGCATCCCACAATCAAGTTTTATGTCACTTTCGTTCAGGACAACCTGTACTTTCAAAATATATATGCTATAGTGGTGTTTTATAAGTGTGATAAGGGTTTACAATCAGAAATAAGAAAGGAAAAAGTAAAGCAGAAATTTTCCACACACATTTATTCAAAACACAACAAACTATAATAAACAACTGTTTTGACACTTTATAAAGGTAATTTGAGGTCTTGTATGAAAGACTGTACAACAAAAAGGTTCAAACAATAAACACAAATGCACATTTTGAACAATATATACAAAATGGCCTATGTGGTTTTTTTTTTTTTTTTTTTTTTTGTCTTTCAATTCAAAGCAATTTCTGTCTGCAATTACACAAACGTCACATCAAAAACCTCTTCTCCTAAAGCCCCTTTTACACCGGGGGTGCTCCCAATTGCTCCCAGTTGCACCATGCGTCATTATGACGATGCTATGTGGAAGCAACTTAGTGCTGAGACAATGCAGCTCGACGCCACAACAGCGTGAGGGGCGCAAAGAAGGAAGCAACTTGGGCGCTGAAAAATTAAACCTGTTTAATTTTTTTGGTGTCCTGTGCTTGACGCAGAAAGGAAGTGGTTCCAGCACACGTCGGGGCAAAGAGGCGTTACCCGGTGTGACTCGGAAGCCAATTTATGATTCCTGCTGTGTTCCGTTGTTCCCGCAGTATAAATCATGCAAGATTGTTTTTATAACGTGTACTTAATGCAGTAAAAACTACACGCTAAAAAACTGATTGCCAGAAATATCCAGTAAAAAGTCCGGACATCTCTAGTCCACTCATGGACGTTCGTTCACACGCGCACATGTGAACAATTAAAAGAAAAAAAAAGTCTGGCTGCAGGCATTAGTTCCTTGTTCTCTGCTCAAACTCTCACATCACAGTTAAAAAAGACAAAAAAGGACATAAGTCCTGAGACAGGACAACATCAAGTAGAACTCCAGACATCTCCACATTTGCTTGATGGTTCGTGTGCGCGTATCTCGCAGTCAAAGGAGGAAAGAAAAGAAAAAAAATTGTCTGCAGGCAGTTAGTTCCTTTCTCTCCTCAAACTCTCTCATCACAGTTAAAAAGGACATAAGTCCAGGACATGTCAACATCAAGTAGAATTCCAGACATCTCCACATTTGCTCAAGGACGGTTCGTGTGCGCGCATCTCGCTGTCAAGGGAGGAAAGATAAACTATAACAGAACTCAGAGCGCAGCCCTGCAGCTCAGCACAACAACAATTAGAAGAGAAGTCAGAGTGCAGAGAACCTGCAGGCTGCGTTCTCACCTCCTCTCTGCCCCCTACTGCGAGCACCTGACACCACAGGAAGCAACTGGGAGCAGCCCCGGTGTGAAAGGGGCTTATGAAGTGTGTGTTGACTGTGGGTGCACTGTGAAAGCAGATTTCACTCTTCGAGGCTCATTCACAGTTGTGGCTCCTCCCCCTCGCTCCATTGATATGTTAAACATTGCTTTATGCCGGAGCGAGAGAGCTTGCCACAGGCTTATCCAATAACATTCACAGGCAAGCTAGTGGAGCAATCCTGATACTCACACACTGTTTGAGCACGTGAGATTGTATCACTCTTTAAAACAATCTTTGATTTATCACGTGAGGTAAATCTGCCCTACGATTGGATTTTGGAAAACCATGTGACGGTGAACCAATTCCGATTGGACACTCACATTGCGCACGTCATCACACAGCTTCTATGAGGAGTACAAAGATGGTGGACGGCTGGCTCGAAAGAGTTAACTTTTCAGCAAAAAAAGAGTAAGTTTCTATCTCATTTCATTAAAAAATTATTTATAATTTAGTAAAACTTGGTCTCAGCCGTCGTATATGATGGCATCAGCCCTAGAGGGTTAAGTAACAGCACACACATATGTGTACGTGTGCATATTTGCTTCACTGAGTTTATATCCCTTGTTAAACTCATCCCCAGAGAAACATTCTATTAAAGCTGAGTTCCACATACAGAAAAAAGGTGCAACTTTTACTTGAATTGTACTTTGGAAAAGATGGTAAGTTGACAATCAAACCAAAGCATTTTTTTTTTTGTTAAATGAAGATATGAAGCTATTATTCTCCTGTGTTTTCAAACAGAAACAATAAGAAGTCACTTTTCTTGTTTTGTAACTAGTACATCTTCAAAGTTTCTGTACATCTTTATCCTGGATGAGATTGGAGGACCAGTGTGCTTCAATGTTGAGTTCTTTGACATTTATTTTTGGAAAACAAAATATAGAATTGCTTATGGTACCAGGAAACCATCTGAGGTGACTTTGAAGAGCCACCACCACCACCCTTAAAGGTTAGCCAATTAACCCAAATTATGCCAATTAGTCATTCAAAAGCTTTTAAATGTAATTCTGTTTGTGGACTCCTTCAGGCTGCATGAAGGTGCATTCATCTTAAATTGCTGCTCCACTAAAAATCTGACAATGAATAAAAGCTGAAAAATTCTAATTTGTAATGATTATTTTAAATGAATTTTTAAAATAAGTGTGTGAAAATGAAATAAGTATTGTAATTGACTTGCCACATGTATTGTTTGGTAACATGACATGTTCAAGATGTTCAATGATCAAATCTGAAAAGTTTCTGTCCAAGACCTGTTATTACGCTAAATGCTGCACAAACCCATAACACGAATATCTGCCATAATTAACCTCTGAGCAATTTTATTCTTATAGTGTAAATTTTTATTGTATATTTTATTATAGCGTAAATTTTATCTAATAATGTATAGCCTTTTAATTTCAACCACTTCATTGATTTTAAATTGGAGCTTTTTTTGTTATTATTCATTTATTTCTTTGTTCTGAGTTGGGGGAGCTGCTACCTTCATTTCTTTGTACTTTGCAATGACAATGAAGTCTGATTCTGACGTGTCAAGTTGGAGAAGATTGTCTTGGCATGGTTTTAGCCATGGATTATGGAAATGTATGGCCTCAACTGTATGTGTTGGAATTTTCCAGTATAAGCCCACAGCAGGTTTTTAAAATAAATAAATAATCTAAACATGTCTGTTTTTAAATGTATCATGCTCTTCACGATGACTGATTTCCAAATTTCCATTTGTCTCTTTTTCTTTTCATGCCCACCTTCTTAACCTCACTGTGCCACCTGCCAACATACACACCATGTTCAGAAGGTGATTTTCAGCCAACCTCACATCGCAGACACTTATTTTTTTTCTGTGACAATTGAACAAATGTCGCACATCCACCTGTCATGAACCTTTTGTAGGTGGACTTTACCCCGGCATGACTGGGCCTTTAGCACCTGCTCCTCTTTCTGCCCCTGGCCAAGGCAGCGTCTCTACATCTGGATTTGGTCCCTGGGTGTCGGACTGTGGCTGCCCCCTGCTCCTAGTGGTTGGAGTGTGTCTATAATTAGGATGGTTAAATGCAGCGGACCAGTTTCATTGTGTTTATCATGTATTTACAATGACAATAAAGGTCCTTCTTCTTCCCTTTTTCCTAAAAGCTGAACCTCAGAATAAATGCAAAAGAAGGGTGCTCCCATTAGACAAACTATTTCAGTCCTCTGCGTCTACTCGGATGTTTTTGTTGCATCAGAGGATCCCACTGGAGGTGTCTGTTGTTGTGTCTAATATTGATTAGTCAACACACACACACACACGGTACACTGAATGTGGCGTGGTACCTTTATTCATCATGGGAACGGTTTTGCTAAGCATGCATGTTCTTTTCTTGCTCATGCACTCGCATCCGTTGAGCAGCAATACTAAAACTACTGGGACCGAAGTGGTAGTATTTGAAGGTGAAAACATTTCTCATTCCTTTTCACCACTGAGACTTTCCCAGCTGCAGAGTCCAACAAATTCAAACCTACTTTTTGTCTCATCATGCATCCGAACCTCAGCATAAAAAAAAAACCTGTAGCTGTGGTTCCTCTGCTGCCCAACCAGTTTATGAAGAGCATCATCATATCTCTGACTTGCCAAAAAGAAAAAAGAAATGAAAACCCAACCGTCCTCTGTCAGATAAGAGAGTAACGGCACTAAACCATTTCCTGGTGTCACATGTTTGAACTCTGTGAGACTGAAACAAGTCTTTCTTTCATTATAATGAAATTCGAGCTGCTACATAATCTCATAAATATGTGTTGCATTTATTTTTCTGCACTCGTGACTGTTGGAGAGAGAGAGTGAGAGAGATGACCTTTGTGTTGGTCTCCTGGTTCACAGAAAGTGATTGCAGCAGGACAGTGAGGGACACTCATCTTCTGGAGATGGGAATGTTGGAAGACATATCCCTTTTTGATCACAGCCTGCTGATGGATTGCCTGGAGAAAGGCAAATGGGGATCATACCCGGGCCTGATGACAACAGGCCACTTTTGATGTCGCTTTTCTATCATTGCACAGATTCTCTTTCAAGCCAAAATCTAGTTTAGCAGCCTGGGAAAAAGTCAGGTGCCCAGCTACCCAGGCACAAAGCTGACATGATACACAGCAGCATATGTGGACATTATCAACACTTTGTAAGTAAGTAAATAAGTTCATTTGTATAGCACCTTTCAAGATAAAATCAAAAAGTGCTTTACAGTGAAAAAAATAAAACAGAATCACAGCAATTAAAAACAGCAGTAACATAAAACTAGTTCAAAGCAAGCCTGTACAAGAAGGTCTTGAGCTTCTCTTTAAAAGTTCCAGCAGAGTCCACAGAACATAGATGCAGTGGCAGTGCATTCCACAGTTTGGGAGCCACAACCTCAAATGCACAGTCTCCTTTGGTTTTCAGCCTTGAGCTAGGAACAACCAACGGGGTCTAGTCCGAGGACCTCAGAGACCTACTTGTGAGCTAGTGAGAATGCACAAAATTGTGAGCCTGGTCAAATGTACACCCAAATTTCTGACGGCTCAGTGAACAGACCTCGATCTGTTGTGAAAGTACAGTAGTGTTCAGTAGTATGTATATACATACTATATGTATATGTATAATAATAGTATGATATGCACACTCTTAAGGTTATGAAATTGGGCTATTAGTAAAAAAAAGTAGAAAAGGGGGTGTTCACAAAAATATACTCAACAAAAATATAAACGCAACACTTTTGGTTTTGCTCCCATTTTGTATGAGATTAACTCAACGATCTAAAACTTTTCCACATACACAATATCACCATTTCCCTCAAATACTGTGCACAAACCAGTCTAAATCTGTGATAGTGAGCACTTCTCCTTTGCTGAGATAATCCATCCCACCTCACAGGTGTGCCATATCAAGATGCTGATTAGACACCATGATTAGTGCACAGGTGTGCCTTAGACTGTCCACAATAAAAGGCCACTCTGAAAGGTGCAGTTTTGTTTTATTGGGGGTGGGGGGATACCAGTCAGTATCTGGTGTGACCACCATTTGCCTCATGCAGTGCAACACATCTCCTTCACATCATCCGTGAAGAGAACACCTCTCCAACGTGCCAAACGCCAGCGAATGTGAGCATTTGCCCACTCAAATCGGTTACGACGATAACTGGAGTCAGGTCGAGACCCCGATGAGGACGACGAGCATGCAGATGAGCTTCCCTGAGACAGTTTCTGACAGTTTGTGCAGAAATTCTTTGGTTATGCAAACCGATTGTTTCAGCAGCTGTCCGAGTGGCTGGTCTCAGATGATCTTGGAGGTGAACATGCTGGATGTGGAGGTCCTGGGCTGGTGTGGTTACACGTGGTCTGCGGTTGTGAGGCTGGTTTGGATGTACTGCCAAATTCTCTGAAACGCCTTT